>NC_064629.1:339916913-340235793 GCF_023864275.1 Schistocerca cancellata | reverse complement strand
TATCCAAATGGGAGGCGAACAGGCAGGAGGCAATCATGTCACCTGGTTACCATCTGCAACCAACAAGGGCTGGGTGACATCAATAAATAAGATGTTAGACTCAGGTTGCGAGGGGGGAGATGGCACCACTGGGGATACAGGGGTCGACCTTGTCCTGAGACTTATGTTTTTTCTTCTTGTTCTTCTTCTCCTCCTTCTTCTCTTACATAGTTTGAGGTGGGCAAGGCACAGCGGGAGAACAGGATTCTGCAACATTCAGAAATGAAAGAGACCAGGTGACCTAGGTGACCTTGGGGCGCACAGACTGTATGTCCAGTGGCCAAGTTGTCGTAGCAGGCCTCCGGCCTGAGACATACCAGGGGGAGAGGTCCCAGGAGGGATCCCATCACTGGCAGACAACGAAGAAGAAGGACACTTCTTCAGCCGGGGAGGGGTAGTGGCACTCGGATGGGGTGGCATGGGAATGGCAGGGGAAGAGAGGAGGCGAGGGGACAGGACTGGTGTCAGGAAGAGGAAGGAGGGGGAAAGGACGTAACAGAGGCAAAGGTAGAGGTCACTGACACACAATGAAGTCGATCATAATCTCATGATCTTCAGGATAAGGTAAACTACCAAGGGTCTTACATACTCATACATTTTTTCTTTCTTATAAGCTGGGCAATCTGGTGAGTGTGGAGAGCGTTAGTCGTGACAATTAACACACCAGAATAGAAAACTGGGGCTCACCTCATGGGGTGGATGTCCACATTCACCACAGGGAGGTTTTGCCGTACGGCAGGAAGACATGTGCCCGAAATGGAAGCACCAAAAGCATCTGATGGCTTGTGGAGTGTATATCTTCTGTGTCTTCATGTCACACTGATAAGACATAACCTTTACCTTCTCTGGTATGGTGTCACCCTTGAAAGCCAGAATAAAGACGCTGGTATCAGTGTGATCTTTCTGCATACGCCAAACAAAATGAACGCCCCACTCTTATGACCTTTCTGCATACACTGAACAAAATGAACGCCCTGTCATTAGTTTGAAGGATGAGATCCCAATGAAAAATTACTTCCTGAATAATATTCTAAGACTGGTGAGGTGTAATGGACACCACGATGTCGCCAAGATGATCATACCATGAAGGGCTGTAGATTGGGTGACAGAAGTAGTTTTGATCAACAGAGAACCCGACTGCACCTTCCTGAGAGACTCCACTTCACCAAACTTGTCTTTGATATTTTCCACAAAAAGTAACTCCTTTGTGATGTGAATGTGAATGTGTCCCCATCCGACTTAGTACAGACCAGGTAGCAGTGGAAGTGTTTCACCCCAAGCTGCAGTGCCTGGCACTGCGCCCAGTGTGTAGCCAGGGAAGGCCGTGGTGTCATAAAACTCAGCATTCGATGATCTGTTACCAACTGAAGAGACAGCCGTAGAAGGGCAGCCAGATTTTTGGAGCTTGATACATTTCATATGCAAAGCATCTACCCTGATAACACCCACTCTGATCAGAGGCTCTCCCCTTGGGCGCCACCCAGCCACAGCAAGGGCTGTCCGAAATGGCGTCCATTGCTGGGAATTATGTTGATCCAAAATGACAAACAACCACTCATAGGCATGCATGGGAAGTGTACAGCTCAGGTATCAGAAGTGTGATCCCTGTGTTGTCAGGGGGTTCAGCTAGGTGGGTATGTAACAGCCCCACCACTCGGACTGGCTACATGTGCTGGTGACCTAGCGGGGCTGAAGGTGGCCCAAATGGCTCACACTACGGAGCGAAAATTTAGAAGTGGCGTAAAAAAACACCAAACGGGTACCAAGAAGCCCGAAAAGGAAGCGCAGTTCAAAGTATCTATCTTTATGACAGCGATATACCGTACAAAAATGTGTTGTGAATTTTCGTAGCCTTGCAATTGGTACTCAATCTGACTAAATGAAAATCGAAGCAACCTCGACCGTGAAATGGTGACTGCAGTCTCGTGAGGTACCCTCTTTACTTGATTCTACAATAATAGGTACAGTAGCGGTATAAATATAATCACAAGCGTCTTATCTTGCGATCGAGTGCAGCAGAGAAGTGGAGCGTAACGACCAATCCCTTCTGGGTAGCCGGCCGCGGTGGCCGTGCGGTTCTAGGCGCTCCAGTCCGGAGCCGCGTTGTTGCTACGGTCGCAGGTTCGAATCCTGCCTCGGGCATGGGTGTATGTGATGTCCTTAGGTTAGTTAGGTTTAAGTAGTTCTACGTTCTAGGGGACTGATGACCACAGCAGTTTAGTCCCATAGTGCTCAGAGCCATTTGAGCCTTCTGGGTATCACTACGCACCAAAGTGTTCCGAGTTTCCTGGCATCGACATGTCAGAATATGATAATCATCAGGCGATTATAAGCGAACAACTGTTGTACCTCCTTTCAGTCAGATTGTATCTGGACTACTTGAGCTACAAATAAGGATAAAAGTTGCTATGTAGTGATTGCAGAGGACTGACGACTACCAAGTTTATAATCTGAGAGCGCAGGCCACGGACCGAAAACAAGGAACAAACCCGACCTCCAATCTCTGGCAGGAACGCTGAAGTGACATCGGAAAAGACAAAGCTACAACTTATTCCCAAATATAAAAAACGGCTCTGATTAAGACATCTGAATCCCTCCCAAATACCCTATCTACTTTCTAGTGGGACGCTGTCGTATGACAAATTCTAGAACCACATGAGATGGAAAGAAAGAAGACGATGTTCCTGCGCGGAAATAGGCGCTTCGGAACACACCATGTGCTTTCTCCAATGGGGTGTGGCTACAGCGGGTGACAACAGCACGAAGCAATGGATGTTAACGAGATTATGAACAACAACCTGGCAGATCCTAGACAACATCCCTAACAGGGAGGTTGTCAGCGTCGGTTCTAGGCGAGATATTGATCTTACCACATTGGGTGCCTTGTTACAGTAACTTTGAATTCCACCATTAGATCCGCTACAAAAGGGCTTCCAATATTAATGTTCTTGTTTAACCAATTTCCGCGTTAAAACTTTAGACATACGGCACATGGATTTAAAAACCATTACGGGTCCTGATAGACTTTTTTTTAAGTAGAGTATTAAGGTATTGCATTCTGCCATTACCGAATAATCCATTAAAACTACAGTCTTCCACAACATGTAGACATCCAGCTAAGAAATAACACTTCCGTATTTTAATTTCAGGAGTCGGAATCAGAAAATATGTCATGATCTACAATACCTAAGCTAATATTACATTCCCAGAAGACAAGTTGCACAACGATCTTCGTGCTGCACTGATATGGTGTGCAGAGTAACACTACGCATGTTGCTTCTCGTTGCTGGACTCCACGCCCCCTATCCAGGGCCCCTATGATATCCAGTCACGACACACACAATATAGTGCAAGGTCAATCACATTCAGAACATTATGTGACTGGAAGTGTTGCCCCCATGGTCTTTAACCGATGTCTTTTTTTTTACCACTACAGAGAATAATTGTCATTAGTAAAAAAAGAAAAAAAGCATTTGCTGGTGGTGGTCATGTTGCCATGATATGACACAATCCAGTGATTGTGCTACACTTTTACGAATACTAAGGCACACTGACATTACGTCTAAACTGGCATCTTCCGGAGAATTAAAGTAATTACTGTTGACTTGTGTGGCTGTGTATACATTCCATATAGTCAGGTCCGGTAATCTGTTATAAAGTTATGTTCTGTGTGCCTAAAATTTGAATTATTTAACCTCGAAATCGATTACATAATCCACCAAAATGCGATGCTGACACTTCTACTGAGGACTACATACAAGTTGTACGACTGTCTATTCGTGGTAAGCAGACCAATAAAGGATACAATACTTGCCCAGAAGGTTTTTTGTTACAGTGTTGAGAACACGGAAAATTATCGCGAATGTAAATATGAGAATGCACAGAACAACCATAAATCTTTAGAGAGAGTCACTGTCGCTGGCAGAGCTATAGAACAAATTACACCTTCCCGATAAATAAAGGAGGCAATGTGCACTGAGCAGGCTTCGACCGCCATCTATTAAAATTATAGTATATGTAAACATAAGATCGTTTTGTAACTTCTCTAGCCGGCCGGGGTTGCCCAGCGGTTCTAGGCGCTACAGTCTGGAACCGCGTGACCACTACGGTCGCAGGTTCGAATCCTGCCTCGGGCATGGATGTTTGTGATGTCCTTAGGTTAGTTAGGTTTAAGTAGTTCTAAGTTCTAGGGGACTGATGACCTCAGCAGTTAAGTCCCATAGTGCTCAGAGCCATTTTTGTAACTTTTCTACAGGGGAAGTAACACTGTTGATCATGACATCTGTTCTGTTTATCATCCCTAGAATTAGAATCCATAAGTGTTCTATTTTTACCTGGATGCGTAAATATTGTGGAAAAAATATAGCTTTAATGATAATTCGGTAGAAGCAGGATGCAGTACCTCGATACTCTACTTAAAAAGAGACACTCAGGTTCTATACTGGTTAATAAAAGCGTGTGTTAATGCCTGTAATTTTAACGTGCAAATCTATTGCACAACAAATCGATACTGGCAGCTGTTTTGTAGCCGATCTAGTGGTGGAATTAAAAGTTACTCCGTCGGACGTCAGACTAACGCGTCGTATAATCCCGAATCTTATGAAGAATTAAAGTAAACACTGTTGACGTGCATGGCTGCGCATGCGTTCCATATAATCAGATGCGATAATCGGTTATAATGCCATGCTCTGTATGTATATAGTTATTATTTAAGTAGTGTCTGCCTGTGTTACTTATAACAGAAGCAAGACTGGGAAAATTGCTTTATTATTCGCTTGCAGCTATGTCTGGCAGAAACAGTCTTTACAGATATGTTACTGTTCCACACACAGTGCTAATGTCAGTATGGTGTTGCAAATAAATGCCTACCATTGGCCTTCGAATCTATAATTATTTATCACATACATAACATGTTTAGGATTTTTGTGGCGTGTTACGACAAAATACATTTGATCAACAGTCGCACGCCAGCTACAAATGTTACTTCTCAATAGTGTTTTTCCGAAAACAACGTTGTCCGATTTGAGCTCACGTAATAAAGTCCTCTACTCTACTTCGTAAGGTGTGTGTTACAGCAGCAATCCATTCACTACTACAAAGTGTGGCCCGAAAGCTTATAAAACCACATTACGTTATTTGCTCGTCAGTCAAACTCATACCAGGTTGCACGACACTGCTGTGCTGTGCCTGTGTTGTTAAGAAGAAAGATGCTGTCTTCCTTTGGACATGAATTTATGTCTCAGAAGGACTACTCTACGAAAAAATCTAGGACTGTTCCACTGGCTCTGAAGGGAAAATGTCACCCCAAACGGTTGGGATCAGCTAACTGGCCACCAGAGCGATCGACTTGGCATGCGCCATTTACGGGTGATACCGTACCACTGGCAACGGAGACTTATCATGAAATACACTGAAGAGCGAAAGAAACTGGTACACCACCCTAAAATCGTGTAGGACCCCCACGAGCACGCAGAAGTGCCGCAACACGGTGTGGCATGGACTCGACTAGTGTCTGAAGTAGTGCTGGAGGAAATTGACACCACGAATCCTGCACGACTGTCCATAAATCCGTTAGATTATGAGGGAGTGGAGATCTCTTCTGAACAGCACATTACAAGGCATCCCCGATATGCTCAAAAATGTTCATATCGAGGGAGTTAGGTGGCCAATGGAAGTGTTTAAACTTGGAAGAGTGTTCTTGGAGCCACTCTGTAGTAATTCTGGACGTGTGGGGTATCGCACTGTCCTGTTGGAATTGCTTAAGTCTGTAGGAATGCACAATGGACCCGAATGGATACAGGTGATCAGACAGGATGCTTGCGTACGTATCAACTGTCGGAGTCGTATCTAGACGTATCAGGGGTCCCATATCACTCCAACTGCACAAGCCCACACCATTACAGAGCCTCCACCAGCTTGAACAGTTCCCTGCTGGCATGCAGGGTCCATGGATTCAAGATGTTGTCTCCATACCAGTACACATCTATCCGCTCCATACAATTTGAAATGGGACTCGTCCAACCAGGCAATATTTTTCCTGTCACCAACAGTCCAATGTCGGTGCTGACGGGCCCAGGCGAGGAGTAAAGCTTTGTGCCGTGCTGTCATCAAGGGTACACGAGTGGATCTTCAACTCCGAAAGCCCATCTTGATGAAGTTTCGTTGAATGGTCTGCTCGCTGACACTTGTTGATGGCCCAGCATTGAAGTCTACAGCAATTTGCGGAAGGGTTGCACTTCTGTCACGCTGAATGATTCCCTTCAGTCTTCGTTGGTCCCATTCTTGCAGGATCTTTTTCCGGCCACAGAGATGACGGAGATTTGATGTTTTACCGGATTCCTGATATTCACGGTGCACTCGTGAAATAGTCGTGCTGTGAAATCCCCACTTCATTGCTACCTTTGAGATGCTGTGTCCCATCACTCGTGCGCCGACTATAACACCATGTTCAAACTCACTTAAATCTTAATAACCTGCCATTTTAGCAGCAGTAATCTAACAACTGCGCCATACAGTTGTATTATATAGGCGTTGCCGATCGCAGCGCCGTATTCTGCCTGTTAACATATATCTGTATTTGAATGCGCATGCCTGCATCAGTTTTTTTTTCTTTTTGGCGCTTCGGTGTATATTCGCAATTGCGAGTATAAAAAACCATCACCTATACAATGGAATGACGATCATGAAAATTTGTACCGGGCTGGACTCGAAGCCGGATTTCCCATTTATCACGAGCAGTCTACTTACCATTGGGCTATCTAAACAGGATCCACGGCCAGACCCAAACTTGTCATTCCATTACACAGCTGATGGTTGTCCATATGTGCAACAGCGAATATATTTCATGTATTTGACAACGGCTGTAGTCGCCGCAGTGTTTGTTCCTTGTCCGAAGGAGCACTGCATCATAATTCTGAACAACACGGGCACTGCAATATGGAATACTCATCATGACGATGCAGAAGAAAAGGCAACACTCGGTCACTGAAAATGTCAAAATCAAGATCCTGGTTCATGTCCACAGTAACTGAACTAATAGGCCCCAGTCATGGCACCAAAAACACCCCTAAAATTTGAAAGAATCATCATCGTCCTCAACTACACCCTCAACACACTGCGGATTAAACGCCCTATTGCGTCGTGGTGCACTGGACGCCTCTAATAATTTGAAGAGAGGCAGCATCGCAATCCGTCGGCCCACGCTGCACGCCTCCGGTCGTGTACTGTCCAGTTTCTGAGTCGTTTGGCACACCGAAGATGTGTAGTCTAATTCGCGAAATTCCGGCTTCCGAATGTCCACGGTATTCATTCCCCTTCGCAATGTTCGCTCGAAAACTAATTAAGATAGACCACCATTCCGCTCCCTAACAAGTCGTGACACTCGTCTCCAGTCCTTGTCGGTTAACGATACTTTTACTAACACTCTTACTTAGGTCGTGTCCTTGGGTACGAGTGGTACACCATTCGTTGTACACATGTGCCGGTACACCCAACAATCGGGAAACTTCCCCCACGGTGTATACATGACCCATATCACATAAGAATGTAATCTTGGGTCACTGGAACGTCTGAACACGATATCTTCTTTCTGCCACTCTGTGACGTCTGCACTTCCACTACACTCACCGCGGTGACTGCAAACAACCGACTGGCACGGACACAGCATTTCACCACCATGACTTAGGCCATGACACAGTCACGTGACCGCCTTGTTGCCGGCTCTACACTTTCTGCAGCGCTCCAGTGGGGCCAGGGTGGTCTTTCATGGGGCTGACTAATTTTTGGATGGTTAGCTCTTACATGCTCCACAGATTAACCATCAACCCAGTAAAAAAAACAATTACCCAATCTTATAGCACAAATATCAACAATCCATGTACACAAAGAAAACCCAGAAAAAAGTTGAACAATAAAATCAAGGACCAAATAAATATAAAAGCGCAGCTAAAAAAAAGCGCGCGCGCTCACACACACACACACACACACACACACACACACACACACACACACACATATGTCGGAAAGAAAGTGTCTAAACAAACCTGATTTAGTTATATTAGCAGGACTCACAACACACGCGATTAAGAAATGGTTCAAATGGCTCTAAGCACTATGGTACTTAACATCTGAGGTCATCAGTCCCCTAGAACGTAGAACTACTTAAACCTAGCTAACCTAAGGACATCACACACATCCATGCCCGAGGCAGGATTCGAACCTGCGACCGTAGCGGTCGCGCGGTTCCAGACTGCAGCGCCTAGAACCGCTCAGCCACACTGGCCGGCACGGAAAAAACACGAAGGGTGAATGTGCAACAACGTTTTTTGCGAGTGAAACCTTTTCTAGGAACAAGGGATAAAATCTGTCGACTTTAAAACCTATAAAAATGACTAAGACTCGCCTTAAGTGCATTGAGGTGATAAAAAGTCATGGGATATCTCCTAATATAGTGTCGAACCTCCTTTCGTCCCACGTAGTGCAGCAACTCGATGTCGCATGGGCTCAACAAGTCGTTGGAAGACCCTGCCGAAATTGAGCCCTACAGACGCCCATAATTACTGAAATGTTGTCGGTGAAGGATTTTGTGCACGAACTGACCTCTCGATTATGTCCTATAAATGTTCGATAGGTTTCATGTCGGAACAGCTGGAAGGCCAAATCATTCGCTCGAATTGTCCAGAATATTCTTCAAACCAATCGCGAACAATTGTATACCTGTGATACGGCACATTGTTATCCATAAAAACTACATCGCTGTCCCTGAATGGCTGCAAATGGTCTTAGAATGGCCGAACATAGCCAGAGGACCCAGTCCATTACACGTACACAGCTCGCACCATTATAGAGCCACCTCCAGCTTGCACAGAGCCTTGTTGACAACTTCGGTCGATGGCTTCGTGTGGCGTGCACCACACTCGAACCCTACCATCAGCTCTCACCACCTAAAATCGAGAATCATCCGACCAGGTCACGGTTTTCCAGTAGTCTTAGGTCCAACCGTTAAGGCCACGAGCCCAGGAGAGACGCTACAGGCGATGTTGTGTTGTTAGTAAACGCACTCGCGTCAGGCGTCTGCTGCCATAGCCCATTAACGACAAATTTCGTCGCACTGTCATAACGGATAACGGATACGTTAGTCGTACGTCCCCCACTGATTTCTGCTGATTTCTGGTGTAACACAAAGTGTGATTGGATTGAGGAGTTCCTAGATAACAGGACGCAGCATGTTATTCTCAATGGAGAGAAGTCTTCCGAAGTAAGAGTGATTTCAGGTGTGCCGCAGGGGAGTGTCATAGGACCGTTGCTATTCACAATATACATAAATGACCTGGTGGATGACATCGGAAGTTCACTGAGGCTTTTTGAAGATGATGCTGTGGTGTATCGAGAGGTTGTAACAATGGAAAATTGTACTGAAATGCAGGAGGATCTGCAGCGAATTGACGCATGGTGCAGGGAATGGCAACTGAATCTCAATGTAGACAAGTGTAATGTTCTGCGAATACACAGAAAGATAGATCCTTTATCATTTAGCTACAAAATAGCAGGTCAGCAACTGGAAGCAGTTAATACCATAAATTATCTGGGAGTACGCATTAGGAGTGATTTAAAATGGAATGATCATATAATGTTGATCGTCGGTAAAGCAGATGCCAGACAGATTCATTGGAAGAATCCTAAAGAAATGCAATCCGAAAACAAAGGAAGTAGGTTACAGTACGCTTGTTCGCCCACTACTTGAATACTGCTCAGCACTGTGGGATCCGTACCAGATAGGGTTGATAGAAGAGATAGAGAAGATCCAACAGAGAGCAGCGCGCTTCGTTACAGGATCATTTAGTAATCGCGAAAGCGTTACGGAGATGTTGGATAAACTCCAGTGGAAGACTCTGCAGGAGAGACGCTCAGTAGCTCGGTACGGGCTTTTGTCAAAGTTTCGAGAACATACCTTCACCGAAGAGTCAAGCAGTATATTGCTCACTCCGACGTATATCTCGCGAAGAGACCATGAGGATAAAATCAGAGAGATTAGAGCCCACACAGAGGCATACCGACAATCCTTCTTTCCACGAACATACGAGACTGGAATAGAAGGGAGAACTGATAGAGGTACTGAAGGTACCCTCCGCCACACACCGTCAGGTGGCTTGCGGAGTATGGATGTAGATGTAGTGTTTCTGGTCTGTTAGTACTGACAACTCTAAGCAAACGCCGCAGCTCTTGGTCGTTAAGTGAAGGCTGTCAGCCAATGCGTTGGCCGTAGTGAGAAGTAATGCCTGAAATTTGGTATTCTCGGCACTCTTGACACTGCTGATGTCGGAATACTGAATTCCCTAACGATTTCCGAACTGGAATGTGTCATGCGTCTAGCTCCAATTACCTTCCAAGTTGAAACTCTAAATACCCGTCATGCGGCGATTAAATATATCGGAAACTTTTTCACATGATTCACCTGAGTAGAAAAGATAGCTCCGCCAATTTATATCTTGTGCACGCGATACTATGCATATCGCTATACTTGTCACCTCTGTAATTTGTACACCACAGTCATAAGCGAAAACTGTTTTTAATCTGTCAGAAATAAAATGTAGAAACTTATTATGTACGCTACATTTAAAGAACCACCACGATGTTTTGTGAATTGAAACCAAACGCGTCTGGTGTAACACAATTTGCAGTGCGCTTAAGACAGAAAAATAGTAACTGATATTGTTTCGGGCTTAAATATTTGCGCATACGCAAGAGTTGCCAACACTTTCTCTCCGAAGCTAATGGGATTGTAAAAACACAAAAAAGGGGGCGAAAACCTGTATTTTTAACTCAACTTTCTCATAGGGATGGATAGAAAACACACACACACACACACACACACACACACACACAGACAGAGAGAGAGAGAGAGAGAGAGAGAGAGAGAGTGAGAGAGGGGGGGGGGGTGAGGGGAGGGGGGGTTGGGGGAGGCAGGAGGGGGGGGGGGGGGGGGGCGCGGCGATCTGCTGGTGATAGGCGCCGCGTAAACTCGTTATGGGGCTGCGCTTGCTGATATTACCTGCCTGTGGCGCTGTTCGCTCGCAAGAAAACACTTGCAAAGCTATTATACGGCTAGTATATGTTAAGCTGCTTCTTCCACGCCGTCAAGAGGCATTTTCGCAACGATATATGCAGTGTGTGTGTCTCCATACGTTTGTAGTTGTAA
The DNA here is from genome assembly GCF_023864275.1 of Schistocerca cancellata. Classification (NCBI taxonomy): domain Eukaryota; kingdom Metazoa; phylum Arthropoda; class Insecta; order Orthoptera; family Acrididae; genus Schistocerca; species Schistocerca cancellata. The sequence continues at coordinate 340,224,557 of NC_064629.1, read as the reverse complement.
ATGTGTGCTGTGCATCATTTGAAAGGTTGCGAAACGCGGGTTGCCAGAACACGCCCCTTTTTTACTTTACATGGGTAGTTTAAATTTTACTTGAGAGAAGAGAGAAGAGAAGAGAGAGAGAGAGAGAGAGAGAGAAGATTTCCGTAAGTAAATCAGGATGTCTTGGATCGAATTTGAATCACAGTCCCACAACTACTTAGAAGCATTTTATCAATACAAAACTTTGACATCGTTTATTTTCCTTTCTTGAGAATGTTTGGGACGAAAATGAGGACACAATGTTTTCAAAATTATCCCTACATTTAATTCAATTTTACATACCGCAGTTAAGAATATAGCTCAAAGAAATCTGTTCATAGACAATTTAACGTTATGAAAAACCGCCGTGAGGACTACTAAATCAATACAAATTTAAACAATTCATAGAGCAGGTAGAAAATCCTTATACATCCTGGAAAGAAAACTGCAGCTTAAAATAGTCAGTGCTCTCTGTTAGTATTCACGAACTTACCTGCAATGGAAGCACACTTCTCGTCAGGCTGATTTACCAGAATAACGTGTGGCATACAGGCAGAGCGAGGTGTCAGACATACATCGATGAACCAAACCACTATGGTCACGTGCTTAAGAGCATGTTGGTCCGAATTTGGAACTGAATAAGTGGCGATTCCGCGTGGCATGGACTCGTCAAGTCCTTCATAGGTTTCCGGATATATCTGGCACTATATGTCAGCTGTGGCCTCTTCAATGGGATTAGCCCGCTAATTTATAGAAACGACAAAAACTCTACACCTCGAGCTGGTTGAACGGGGATTAGAAATCCATTCCTGCAGAATGCGAGTCTTCTGTTATAATCGCCGTCGACCGATGAGCCATCCCAAGGACGAATCACGAACCTCTCTCATAGTTTTCCTTCCACCAGTACATTTCCTATCATCCCAATTCGTTCAGGATTTCTGTTCGTGTCTGTTCCTTTTCCATGACTGCTGTGAACGAGACGGCAACGAGTGTGTCCTTTGTCAATCGATTACTTGAATTGTTGTAGAAACCCCGTCACAGACCCCACTCATAGAAGAGGCAGTGTAATGAAAACGAAACAGATGGAAAATGTAAATAAATTGTTTACTATTTCAAAAATAATCGTCGTAACAGTTCATTCATTCATCCCACTGTGAGACAAGACCGAACTTCTGTAGCGTACTAGAAACAACCTTGGTAAGATGTGTGAAATAAGAAACAATTTACTTGCTTTTTCCTTCTGCCTCGTTTTCTTTGACTGTCTTTTATATGTGTACATGAATACGAGATGAATTTACTTCTACCTGAACGAGGGGTTACTTCGCCTCAAATGAGCGCATATACGGAAAGGTAACTGCTATATAATTAGTATATACTGTTACATATACTGTCTCTCTAATTGTTATATAATTAGCACGAAGAGCGTATCTCGGTGGCTCAGAACTTCATAAAGTAGGTGAAACGTGTCGTCCCACACTAAGACCACTGCGTAACAACAGTGGTACACTGTCAGGGGACTAAATGTTCCGAGTTTGCTGCAGATATACGGATAGCAGGTGCATCACAGAGTGCGACTGAAATGGCGCCGCAAATGTAAACTTACTCCAAAGCTCGAGTACGCGCGGCAGTACGATTCTTGTGTGCAAAACGTTAAACTGCACACGGATTCAAGGTTAAATTCCGGCGGTATATGGATCAAATACAATGTTGTCACGTCAGCCGTAGCAAAATGGCACCAGTAACTCGATGAAGGAGTCACAACCGTGGATGATGCTAATTGGAATGTCCAGATCTTGTACCATGTGATTTCCTTATTTGCGGCAAGCTGAAAGAACATCTGGGAGAAAGACATTTTCCAAAGACGAGGCCGTTCACACAGCAGTTCTCGAATCTCTACGTGATCAAGAAGTGAATTTCTATCATAGAAGAATTGAACAATTGGCAGACATTTCCCTACGTCATTTACAAAGACTTTGTGGCTGTTCAAATACATTATCATGTATCTGTATCACTTTGAAGTGTAGTCTGGCATTCAATAATAGTTGTTTGGTCTGCTATAACAATGCGTAACCAACTTACTTTGGAGTCCCCTTGCAACAGTCAAACACGAAATACAAAGGGGGCTGGATCCACTCCTCGTCCATCCTAGGATTTTTTTCAGTCGCTTTTCGTTTTTTCCACTCCTGGAAAGGACTTGTCTATGCCAAAAATGCTCTGCGGTTCCAAGTGCATTCCTAGCGCACGTTGCGCCGAAGGTCCCCCTAAAACTAGTTGGTTAAGTCCGTTCCAAAGATTGGACGATGAAGAAACACGCATACTACGGTCTTCAAATAAAATTTCTGGTTGATAATTGCTTTATACACTCATGATTAATGAGAGCAACATTTCAAATCGACATATCACTACTCGGTATATACAGCTTCTACTCGTCACGGTAATCACATTTATTGTATGAAGTAAGAATTATTTTCAAAAACATAGTCAAGCCACCCGTGTACGGAGATGCAAATAAATTATGGTTTAACTGCAGAGAGAAATTGAACACATTTAATAAATCTGGAAAACAGAAGCTGTTGTCAACAAATGTAGATGTCCAGTGGTATGTGACAGAGAAGAGCAGTGTGGCGCAGCGTTCCTCAGGGAGCACAGTTAGTGCACTAAGAAGTAGTCTACTGGAAACCTATACTGTACAAGAATTACTGATGAGACAGGAAAACTGAGTAAATGGTAAAACATTGTAACTTTAAATGCGTGTCAGGCACACAAACGTTGTACCTGAAAGATAAATACATTTTGAGTATTCCGCCTTGTGTAGAACATACTTTTGCTTATCTCTCTTACCCATATACTAAAAAAAAATCACACCACGAAGGAATTACCTAAATGGGACGGAAATCGGCAGAAGTGGTACATATAATTACACTTCCATAAAAAATTGGCTGATTTATTCAAGAGAAAGAGCTTAACAAATTAAGCAAGTCAATAACGCATTGGTCCACCTCTGGCCCTTATGAAAGCAGTTATTGGGCTTGGCATTGATTGATAGAGTTGTTGGATGTCCTCCCGAGTGATATTCTGTCCAATTGGCACATTAGATCATCAAAATGCCCAGACGGTTGGAGAGCCCTGCCCATAATCCTCCAAATGTTCTCAATTGGGGACAGATCTGGCGATGTAGATGGGCAAAACAAGGTTTGGCAACCACGAAGACATGCATAAAAACTCTCACCGTGTGCGAGCAGGCATTATCATGCTGTAATGTAAGACCAGTATGGCTTGCCATGAAGGGCAACAAAACGGGACATAAAATATCGTCGACATACCATACTGTAAGGGTTCCACGGATGACAACCAAAGGAGTCCTGCTAGGAAAGAAATGGCACCTCACGACATTACTGCTGGTTATCGGGCCATATGGCGGGCGACGGTCAGGTTGGTATCCCCTTCAGACACGTCTTTGGCCTGGAATCTCATTCACTGGAGAAGAATTGTCTTCAGTGATGAATGCCACTTCCAATTGAGCTCCGATTAATAGTATCTGGCGACGGGGTTGAGGGTTGGGGGTAGGGGGCGTATCATCCTTTACTGTTGTCCGCAACACGGGCCGACAATCAGGAGGGATGGTGCGGGGTGCCGTGCCATTTCATTTCATTTCATTTCATTTCATTATAGGAGCTTTCGGTTGTCAACCTTACAGCACAGCGGCACGTCGACGATTTTCTACACCTCGTTTGCACTTCATGGCAAGCCATCCTGCACTTACATTTCACCAAGATAAAGCCCGTCCGCACACGGCCAGGGTTTCGAGTTTGTCTTCATGCTTGCCAACCTCTAACTTGGCCAGCAAAGTTGCCGGATCTCTCACTAATTGAAAACGTTTGGAACATTATGGGCAGAGCCCTCCAAACAGCTCGGTATTTCGACGATCTCGCGTGCTAATTGAACAGAATTTCTTTTTGGAAATTTGTGGTAAGGTCTTATGGGACCAAACCGCTGAGGTCATCGGTCCCTAAGGTAACACACTATTTACTCTAACTGCACCAAAATGGATAAGTGGTTGCATAAAGCAAGTGTCTGTAGACAATCTGCATGCTCTTCCTGAATTTTCTGTCTCGCCTTATCTGCCGAAAACTTCTAATTTAAAAACGAAGCTTATTGAAAAGGACCATAACGTTACCTCCACCTCAACATCGAGTTGTTCGAACGGGAAATCATGTTGTTGTTGTTGTTGTTGTTGTTGTTGTCGTGGTCTTCAGTCCTGAGACTGGTTTGATGCATCTCTCCATGCTACTCTATCCTGTGCAAGCTTCATCATCTCCCAGTACCTACTGCAACCTACATCCTTCTGAATATTCTTAGTGCATTCATCTCTTGGTCTCCCTCTACGATTTTAACCCTCGACGCTGCCCTCCAATACCAAACTAGTGATCCCTTGATGCCTCAGAACGTGTCCTACCAACCGATCCCTTCTTCTAGTCAAGTTGTGGCACAAACTCCTCTTCTCCCCAATTCTATTCAATACCTCCTCATTAGTTATGTGATCTACCCATCTAATCTTCAGCATTCTTCTGTAGCACCACATTTCGAAAGCTTCTATTCTCTTCTTGTCTACACTATTTATCGTCCACGTTCCACTTCCATACATGGCTACGCTCCATACAAATACTTTCAGAAACGCCTTCCTTACACTTAAATTTACACTCGATGTTAACAAATTTCTCTTTTTCAGAAACGCTTTCCTTGCCATTGCCAGTCTACATTTTATATCTTCTCTACTTCGACCATCATCAGTTATTTTGCTCCCCAAATAGCAAAACTCCTTTACTACTTTAAGTGTCTCATTTCCTAATCTAATTCCCTCAGCATCACCCGACTTAATTCGACTACATTCCATTATCCTCATTTTGCTTTTGTTGATTTCGTCTTATATCCTCCTTTTAACACTCTGTCCATTCCGTTCAACTGCTCTTCCAAGTCCTTTGTTGTCTCTGACAGAATTACGTCGTCATCGACAAACCTCAAAGTTTTTATTTCTTCTCCATGGATTTTAATTCCTAGTCCGAATTTTTCTTTTGTTTCCTTTACTGCTTGCTCTTTATACAGATTGAATAACATCGGAGAGAGGCTACAACCCTGTCTCACTCCCTTCCCAACCACTGCTTCCCTTTCATGTCCCTCGATTCTTATAACTGCCATCTGCTTTCTGCACAAATTGTAAATAGCCTTTCGCTCCTTGTATTTTACCCCTGCCACCTTCAGAATTTGAAAGAGAATATTCCAGTCAACATTTTCAGAAGCTTTCTCCAAGTCTACAAATGCTAGAAACGTAGGTTTGCCTTTCCTTAATCTTTCTTCTAAGATAAGTCTTAGGGTCAGTATTGCCTCACGTGTTCCAATATTTCTATGGAAACCAAACTGATCCTCCCCGAGGTCGGCTTCTATCAGTTTTCATTCGTCTGTAAAGAATTCGAGTTAGTATTTTGCAGCCGTGACTTATTAAACTGATAGTTCGGTAATTTTCACATCTGTCAACACCTGCTTTCTTTGGGATTGGATTTATTATATTCTTCTTGAAGTCTGAGGTTACTTCATCTGTCTCATACAGTGCTCTGTCAAACTCTTCACGCAGTATCATATCTCCCATTTCATCTTCAACTACGTCCTCTTCCATTTCCATAATCTTGTGTTCAAGTACATCGCCCTTGTATAGACCCTCTATATACTCCTTCCACCTTTCTGCTTTCCCTTCTTTGCTTAGAACCGGGCTTCCATCTGAGCTCTTGATATTCATGCAAGTGGTTCTCCTTTCTCCAAAGGTCTCTTTAATTTTCCTGTAGGCAGTATCTATCTTACCCCTAGTGAGATAAGCCTCTACAACCTTACATTTGTCCTCTAGCCATCCCTGCTTAGCCAGTTTGCATTTCCTGTCGATCTCATTTTTGAGTAGTATGTATTCCTTTTTGCCTGCTTCATTTACTGCATTTTTATATTTTCTCCTTTCATCAATTAAATTCAATATTTCTTCTGTTACCCAAGGATTTCTACTAGCCCTCGTCTTTTTACCTACTTGATCCTCTGCTGCCTTCACTAGTTCCATCTCTCAAAGCTGCTTCTACTGTATTTGTTTCCCCCATTCCTGTCAATTGTTCCCTTATGCTCTCCCTGAAACTCTGTACAACCTCTGGTTTAGTCAGTTTATCCAGGTCCCATCTCCTTAAAATCCCACCTTTTTGCAGTTTCTTCGGTTTTAATCTACAGTTCATAACCACTAGATTGTGGTCAGTGTCCACATCTGCCCCTGGAAATGTCTTACAATTTAAAGCCTCGTTCCTAAATCTCTGTCTTACCATTATATAATCTGTCTGATACCTTCTAGTATCTCCAGGCTTCTTCCATGTATACAACCTTCTTTTATGATTCTTGAACCAAGTGTTAGCTATGATTAAGTTATGCTCTGTGCAAATTCTACCAGGCGGCTTCCTCTTTCATTTCTTACCCCCAATCCATATTCACCTACTACGTTTCCTTCTCTTCCTTTCCCTACTATCGAATTCCAGCCCAGAAATCCTAAACAAACAGATTCCTGGTTAAGCTTGCCTGAGTGCACTGGTTGGTTACAGAAGTGCAACAAACGGAGGGACGGACATGACTTGACGTACTGCAAGTTATGTTATTGTGTTTTAACAGCGCACAAACCTGACATTTTGAGGCACACAGTCTTCCAAACATATTAATCAAATGAAAACTGTTCCATATGCTTCTAACATATTTTCAATGTTAAATAGCAATGGCGACAACGTAAAAAGAGCGGAAATTAAATTAACAGCACTTGTCGCTGCCGATAATTTATCAATCAGCACCTTGGATGGACTGATCCCTCTCTGTAAGAATGTCTTTTCCAATTCAACAATCGCTCAGAAAGAAATCTTAATGTGTTATTAAGGATATGTGAGGGAAGTCATTTTCAGAGTCCTTATATAATAAGCTGAGACATCCGGGTACGTTTTTTTCACTGTTCATGAAACGACTGATCTAAGTGTTACTAAACAATGTGCATTAACAGTCGTGTATTATGATAGGGATTCAGGCCAGATTAAAACTAGTTTCTTGGATATGTTTGAAGTTTTATCGGGTACTGCTGACACCTTATGCAAGCCAGTGACAGATTCTGTAAAATCAAAGGGCATTAATCTTTATAATTTCGTTGGTTTTAGCTCGGACACGGCAAATGTTATGGTTGGAGAGCATCATTCAGTTTTTTCCAACCTAGGAAAAAGGCTTCCCACACGTACCATATATTAAATGCTCTTGTCATATGAATCATCTTTGTGCTTCAAAAGTAGGCGAAGAACTTCTGAGAAGCGTCGAGAATTTGCTGAGAAACTTAGGTTCTCATTTCAGTAGAAGTTTTGGTAGAAAAGAGAAATTTAAAGAATTTCAACCGTCTACTGAAATACGACTTACTGCTACCGGCCATTTTGGCCGAGCGGTTCTAGGCGCTTCAATCCGGAACCGCGCTGCTACCAAGGTCGCAGGTTCGAATCCTGCCTCGGGCATAGTTGTGTGATATCCTTAGGTTAGTTAGGTTTCATTAGTTCTAAGTCTAGGGGACTGATGAGCTCAGATGTTAAGTCCCATAGTGCTCAGAGCCATTTGAACTTGTTGCTGACTGCTGCTTATCCAACGGTGGCTGGGAGCTCACTTAAATATTTTAATACCTTTCTTCAAAGTACGTCCCCCTCCTTCACAAACAAAAGTCAGAAGAAAAAAAAAAATGCTAAATGATGTATGTTCTAATTTTCTTAATTTTGATTTTATTAAGACAATTCCAATTTTGCTGTTATAACATGCAAATCCAAGGCACTTCGTTGGATGAGATGAGATAAACTTGGGTATCGCTGCACAGGAAACATTTGAGGGACTCAACTCGGAAATGCAGCAACAGAACATAAAATGGTTTTACAAAAGTTGCTTGAATTTCTATGTAGAGCTTGTATCACAAATTAAAAGACCATTTGACTTCTCAGACAACATTTTTGAAACGACTTCCGCAATGGGACTTGGCGTAGCCCAATCTTACTACGCTGTTAAATCCTTGCTCCCTATCGTAAAAAGGTTTCCTGTTCTTCGAGAATTAATCAACTGTCAGCAACTGCATTCTCAATGTAAAAATCATGGTATGCTGGAGCACGAGAAACTTGGATTAGCTGTATCTAAACCTGCCACTGCATATTGAAAGAAAGTTTTTGATACGATAACTACAGCCAAAACTCCAAATTTCTCAAACTTACAAAAAGTAATCTTCCTTCTCCTCTGCTTTCCCTTTTCAAATGCCTCAGTGGAACGAGTGTTTATTACCCTTAAAAACTTGAAAATGGCTCATAGGAAAAGACCGAAAACTGAAACAGTAGTAGCACTGATGGCTGCAAAAGAGTGATACAAGCTGAAGGAAGATGTGTTTCTTTCGAATCTACGAGAGAAAAGATGAGAAGCAGTGTATTGCAGCGCCAGGAAACTCGGGTTAGGTAAGTAAAATGTTTAACTGTTAATTTTTCATCTAATTTATAGTCATTTTCTATTATGTAAGCATTTCTGCAACTATTTTTGAAACGGACGGTATTTTGAGGTAAAATAGTGTAATCTGACGATCCTGGGTGGGTAATTTAATTGATAAGCGTTGGAAACACTGACTGTAATTCACTAAGTGTCTTCTACCGGTAACGTGCGAGGCAGCACACGTCGAGGCGCTCAAGTGAAATACGATGCCGATGATTATTCGTCGCTATTAACAATGCCTCGGAAAACGGTTTTGTGTATCAACTCACTAGAAGTTTTATAACACGTACGAACAAATGCAACACGCTCTTTGGATGGTATAGTGTAACGGGTTACCGAAAATCATTTGTCGTATCGAACAGTGCCTTAGTGAACTGTCGTGCGAAGTTTTGAACGTCTTGTAATACCGTGGATCATTAGACTGTGTCCTCGTTGGGGTACTCTGCACATAGCTTCCGCCTAATTTGATTTAATGAATGAACATAATCAATACACATAATCGAGCCATTACTTGCGTTATGCGCCGGCCAGAGTGGCCGAGCGGTTCTAGGCGCTACAGTCTGGAACCGCGCGACTGCTACGGTCGCAGGTTCGAATCGTGCCTCGGGCATGGCTGTGTGATGTCCTTAGGTTAGTTAGGTTTAAGTAGTTCTAAGCTCTAGGGGACTGATGACCTCAGAAGTTAAGTCCCATAGTGCTCAGAGTCATTTGAACCATTTTTTTTTTTTGCGTTATGCAATTTTGTCATATGATGACATGGTTGGAGACCGTGGCTGTTATTTGAAGACAAATGTTGATGGTGTTGAGACAGCAACCAGCCACAAATTTATTTTAAGTTCCTTTATTCAAAAGGTACCGTTACCGGTTTCGAATCATTACAATTCATCGTCAGACGGCTTTCATGCTTTCATTAGAACGTGTGGTGCATTTTTTACTGATTGTGAAATGCTGGTTTGGAGTACTTGTTTTCATAGTTTTCATCCAACAGATGGCGTTCGTAGTTTTCGCCACATTCCCATCATTGCACTCATAAACTTGTATAATTGAGAGCACCATATTACTACCGTTGCACACGTAAATTTGTACCACGGAGCACTTCATATTAGACACAGAACAGACTTCTAACACGCACCGCATGTTTTGATAGATAGAAAGTGTTTACAAACTTGCGTTTCTTGATTACCACTGAAAAAAAGAGGTCAAGTGGCATCCTATGTCTGATAACTTTATTTCGTAGCACTGGATTTTCTCCACACTGCCACTTCAGTTTAGCGCAGTTAATTGTTTGAACGTCGAATCCTGTGCCTATATGGGGAAGATGGCAATCGGGACGAGACCTATGAAACAACTTTAGAAGAGGCGAGGTGGGCAAACCAATGTCAGCGATGCGAGGAAAGTGAAAAGACATATCCTCATAAATTGTAGTATCGATAAGACGTGGGATTTCTGCAAGCTGGGTAGAGCATTTGATGAACCCCACCACGTAACGGATACGTAAACAAGCATTATGATGCTAATCCACCGTCGCCATTCTCTCTTTTTTCTCTCTCTCTCTCTCTCTCTCTCTTTTAACGTTACAAGTTGTACTGGTTCGAGAAATACCGAGACACACACTAGATGGACAGATACTCATACTATTTAATACAGAGATGATTCCAGTAGGTGTAAGCCAAACTGTAAGAAATAGCGAGGCAGGTACAAACGGAAGGGCATTAAAAGAACGCCACGTCGTTGAAGACATTAAAGAAACACTTTCACTTTTGTTTTTGTTTTATTACTTATTTACATTTCAAATACATTGTCATTAACTACGACTATTTCAAAAATTTATTGTTACGCTGATGGAATTACAATCTACGCGAGACATATGAGTCACAACTTTATCTTCCATAATGTTTTATTCTTAAGTCATATTTTATAAATCTAAGCAATAAATAAACAAGTTAAGCAATACATAAATGGCGACAAGGGCCTCGGACGTTTTGTTGTGCCCTATACTGATATCATGCGCAAGACCTTCCTTCTTGTAGATTACAATGGTTCGTGAACGCCATAAAACGGGGTGATGATACGACTAGATTGCCGTGGGCAGTGTGCTTCGTTGATCTGAATCCGACTGAGCACGTTTGTTGGTTCACTTGGTAGACTTACACAAGAAATCCCTTGAGTGCGAGGTTGCAAGTTCAGTAGTTAGTTATGCTCATTTAAAAGTGTTGTGTTAACAGTTACTACAGGAAGAATATTAGCTGCTAATGACTCGCCATGTGCATCAGGAGAGCGACAGAAAATGAATGTCCAAGAGGTGCAGAGATCAACCTTCTATGGAATGTATGTATTACAGTTCACAAAATGGACATCATCGACATCCAATAAATGTTCGAAACGCACTAGTAACATGCACCATGAACACCGAAAGAAAAAGGGCGCGCCACAGTGATCATAAATGTTCTCATTGTCAGTATCGAAGGCGAACTCCTTGGGAGTTACAAACCGTGCAGGACGTTCAGCTAGGTATCCACTTTTAACGAATGCATATAGAATCATACTGATATAACTGAATGATAATAACTGATGGAATGTGATGGCATGCAAGCGAATGCATCTACAAATTTTCGCGCCGATTCCGTAGTTTGCTGTGCATCGTTAAGTTGATGCTTTGTTTGAAATTTCGTTGTCTTATGTCTCCCAATTCTGTTGCACTGTTTCAAGTAATGCAAACATCAACTGTTTCCCTTGAAATCACTAATCTACGTCGCGCGCAATTTTATGTGCATAATGCATTAGGTCACTCACCATTGGACACTTCCAGTTGCCTCTCCGTGTTGCCATTAGTAGCCAATATGTGCGGCGTCGAATGCCGTAAACATCATTGGCCATTTGCGACCTCTCACTCAATGGTTCCTTGTTAGAAGACGTGGTACTATGAGCTTAGGCACTCTGACGACTGTTGATGCGTTGGTTAAGTTCAACGCAGAAGTTTTATCAATATCACCTGTTTAAGAGGTATTACACCGGTGCAAAGCTGGTAACATCCGAAAATTTCAGTATATGACCCACCTACACGAAAAAGAAACCTTTTGTGAGGTATCTAAGTTAACTCAGATTTTACCTTCGCCAAAAGCTTCCTTCAGGCTCAAACTTGTGCAGTCTCGTAGAGGAACCTAAACGGACTATTTTGCAATAATCAAAACTGAATATAAGGCTATAGGAGGTACTGAATGAGCCAAGCGTACGAAGAATGCGTCTTTGGATTGCTTACGTTTCATACGAAACAAATGCCTTCTGTAGTTCCATGACTAGCGCGATCGTCTGATGCCATTCCTATGGCGTTACTTGAGGTTTTTGGTGTAGAAAACCCCAGAAGATGCTGTAGGACAAGGTCTTAGCTACCTGACCCACTGGAATGAGAGGTAACACGGATATCTGCGGCAAAATTTTATCCGCTACTGTAACGCATGCTTTGAGACTGGCATTAGCTACTTCGGACATATGTTAAGAATTTATATTGTTGTTGCAAGGCTTCAGTTCTTCACGCCGTTAAGAAACTAAACACTCACCTTTGACCATTTGTTCTTTATCTCAAAAAACTCAGTTTACGATTCTGTACCATCTGTACAGTTTTCACCCTGAAGGTATCCGACCCTCGAAAGAAATTCGAGAGAGAGAGACGTTCGTGTTGTACTACGCCGGGGACGCACTTTCGATTGTTTCCGCCGCCGCTCGGCTCGGGTTTGTGGCTCATGACGCAGATCAGTGAAAGCTTATTTAGTGCCACAGAAACATCGCACGCCTATGCGACCAGTCATCAAAGTGAAAGCTTATTTTGTGCCACAGAAACATCGCACGCCTATGCGACCAGTCATCAAAAGTGTTTTTGGACAAATATGTAAAAAATGGTAACTATTACTGTTTGTAGATATTGTTGTTGTTGTGGTGGTCTTCAGTCCTGAGACTAGTTTGATGCAGCCCTCCATGCTATCCTATCCTGTGCAAGTTTCTTCATCTCCCAGTACCTGCTGCAACCTACATCCTTCTGAATCTGCTTAGTGTATTCATCTCTTGGTCTCCCTCCACGATTTTTACCCTCCACGCTGCCCTCCAATACCAAACTGGTAATCCCTTGATGCCTCAGAACGTGTCCTACCAACCGATCCCTTCTTCTAGTCAAGTTGTGCCACAAACTCCTCTTCTCCCCAATTCTATTCAATACCTCCTCATTAGTTACGTGATCTTCCTATCTAATCTTCAGCATTCTTCTGTAGCACCACATTTCGAAAGCTTCTATTCTCCTCCTGTCCGAACTATTTATCGACCATGTTTCACTTCCATACATGGCTACACTCCATACAAATACTTTCAGAAACGACTACCTGACACTTAAATTTACATTCTATGTTAACAAATTTCTCTTCTTCAGAAACGCTTTCCTTGCCATTGCCAGTCTACATTTTATATCTTCTCTACTTCGACCATCATCAGTTATTTTGCTCCCCAAATAGCAAAACTCCTTTACTACTTTAAGTGTCTCATTTCCTAATCTAATTCCCTCAGCATCACCCGACTTAATTCGACTACATTCCATTATCCTCGTTTTGATTTTGTTGATGTTCATCTTATATCCTCCTTTCAAGGCACTGTCCATTCCGTTCAACTGCTCTTCCAAGTCCTTTGCTGTCTGTGACAGAATTACAATGTCGTCGGCGAACCTCAAAGTTCTTATTTCTTTTCCATCGATTTTAATACCTACTCCCAATGTTTCTTTCGTTTCCTTTACTGCTTGCTCAATATACAGATTGAATAACATCGGAGAGAGGCTACAACCCTGTCTCACTCCCTTCCCAACCACTGCTTCCCTTTCATGTCCCTCGATTCTTATAACTGCCATCTGCTTTCTGTACAAATTGTAAATAGCCTTTCCCTCCTTGTATTTTACCCCTGCCACCTTCAGAATTTGGAAGAGAATATTCCAGTCAACATTGTCAAAAGCTTTCTCTAAGTCTACAAATGCTAGAAACGTAGGTTTGCCTTTCCTTAATCTTTCTTCTAAGATACGTCGTAAGGTCAGTATTGCCTCACGTGTCCCAATATTTCTACGGAATCCAAACTGATCTTCCCCGATTTCGGCTTCTACCAGTTTTTCCATTCGTCTGTAAAGAATTCGTGTAAGTATTTTGCAGCCGTGACTTATTAAACTGATAGTTCGGTAATTTTCACATCTGTCAACACCTGCTTTCTTTGGGATTGGATTTATTATATTCTTCTTGAAGTCTGAGGGTACTTCACCTGTCTCATACATCTTCCTCACACCGGATGGTAGAGTTTTGTCAGGACTGGCTCTCCCAAGGCCGTAAGTAGTTCTAATGGAATGTTCTCTACTCCCGGGGCCTTGTTTCGGCTCAGGTCTTTCAGTGTTCTGTCAAACTCTTCACGCAGTATCGTATCTCCCATTTCATCTTCATCTACATTCTCTTCCATTTGTATAATATTGTCCTCAAGTACATCGCCCTTGTATAGACCCTCTATATACTCCTTCCATCTTTCTGCTTTCCCTTCTTTGCCTAGAACTGGGTTTCCATCAAAGCTCTTGATATTCATGCAAGTGGTTCTCCTTTCTGCAAAGGTCTCTTTAATTTTCCTGTAGGCAGTATCTATCTTACCCCTAGTGAGATAAGCCTCTACATCCTTACGTTTGTCCTCTAGCCATCCCTGCTTAGCCAGTTTGCATTTCCTGTCGATCTCATTTTTGAGACGTTTGTATTCCTTTTTGCCTGCTTCATTTACTGCATTTTTATATTTTCTCCTTTCATCAATTAAATTCAATATTTCTTCTGTTACCCAAGGATTTCTACTAGCCCTCGTCTTTTTACCTACTTGATCCACTGCTGCCTTCACTACTTCATCCCTCAAAGCTACCCATTCTTCTTCTACTGTATTTCTTTCCCCCATTCCTGTCAATTGTTCCCTTATGCTCTCCCTGAAACTCTGTACAACCTCTGGTTCTTTCAGTTTATCCAGGTCCCATCTCCTTAAATTCCCACCTTTTTGCAGTTTCTTCAGTTTTAATCAACAGGTCATAACCAATAGATTGTGGTCAGAGTCCACATCTGCCCCTGGAAATGTCTTACAATTTAAAACCTGGTTCCTAAATCTCTGTCTTACCATTATATTATCTCTCTGATACCTTTTACTATCTCCGGGATTCTTCCATGTATACAACCTTCTTTTATGATTCTTGAACCAAGTGTTAGCTATGATTAAGTTATGCTCAGTGCAAAATTCTACCACATGGCTTCCTCTTTCATTTCTTAGCCCCAATCCATATTCACCTACTATGTTTCCTTCTCTCCCTTTTCCTACACTCGAATTCCAGTCACCCATGACTATTAAATTTTCGTCTCCCTTCACTATCTGAATAATTTCTTTTATCTCATCATACATGTCATAAATTTCTTCATCATCTACAGAGCTAGTTGGCATATAAACTTGTACTACTGTAGTAGGCGTGGGCTTCGTGTCTATCTCGGCCACAATAATGCGTTCACTATGCTGTTTGTAGTAGCTTACCCGCATTCCTATTTTCCTATTCATTATTAAACCTACTCCTGCATTACCCCTATTTGACTTTGTGTTTATAACCCTGTAGTCACCTGACCAGAAGTCTTGTTCCTCCTGCCACCGAACTTCACTAATTCCCACTATATCTAACTTTAACCTATCCATTTCCCTCTTTAAATTTTCTAACCTACCTGCTCGATTAAGGGATCTGACATTCCACGCTCCGATCCGTAGAACGCCAGTTTTCTTTCTCCTGATAACAACGTCCTTTTGAGTAGTCCCCGCCCGGAGATCCGAATGGAGGACTATTTTACCTCCGGAATATTTTACCCAATCATCATTTAACCATACAGTAAAGCTGCATGCCCTCGGGAAAAATTACGGCTGTAGTTTCCCCTTGCTTTCAGCCGTTCGCAGTACCAGCACAGCAAGGCCGTTTTGGTTATTGTTACAAGGCCAGATCAGTCAATCATCCAGACTGTTGCCCCTGCAACTACTGAAAAGGCTGCTGCCCCTCTTCAGGAACCACACGTTTGTCTGGCCTCTCATCAGATACCCCTCCATTGTGGTTGCACCTACGGTACGGCCATCTGTATCGCTGAGGCACACAAGCCTCCCCACCAACGGCAAGGTCCATGGTTCATGGGTAGATATTAACATACTAAATTTCAAACTATCGAATATCATACCTTTGGCCAAAAACCGCAAAGTTACTCCTGACAACTTTTTCGCCCGGGATTGCTTATCTCACTGCCGTATTTTGTTTTTCTATTCTCTCTCAAACTAACATCAGTAATTTTCTGTCCGTTGTGGACGTATTAAAACTCGTCAACTGCGGTAATTGAAGGTCATTTACAACCTATAATTGATTAGCTGCAACCAGTTGCTTTTATAGGTGTTTATTTTTCCATGATGACATTTCAAGATGCCTGCCATCTCACCTTCAGATGTTTACATGTATTTAGGTGTCGCGAACACTGTTCCTTTTGTAACGGAAATTTTAAGACAGTTACTGTTAAACATTGAAGTAAGAAACGATGTTCACGACGAGCAGATAAATGTAAACATATGAAGATTGGGTGAACATAAAATGACCGAAAATGGGTGCCATTCACATCGGTGCATCACCCCATAAACATTAACGTCACGCAAGCTATAAATTTGACTTGATGCGCTAAAAGCGCTGGTGTAGCGTCACGTGATGAGGCGGCCCGAGAGCTTAAGGGAGGGACGTGAATCATTTCCGACTGTGACCAAAGATTACCCACGTCTGCTGCACAGCTTCATAGGTAGCATTTCCATTAATTCTGTTTGTCAGCCAAAACATAAATAAATAAATAAATAAAATAAACAAGTGGAACGAATACTTCGCTTCAAAGCACGATTCATATACAATCTAAAATAAAGAAAGGCTATGTAATTATTTATATAAAGAGGTGGAGCTCCTTCCGCATGACATGGACAAAATATAAACATTTGCAGACGATAAGTTGTTAATCTTGTAACTTTGCCTAAGTCCTCTAAGGTGCACGAGACAGGGATATGAGCAACACTGTGGGGAGTGGAATGAGGTCTGCGCAGCCCCACACTCGCAAAAAACAGACCCGATCACGGGGATTAGTTTCGCTCCACGTGCCACCAGAACGGATTCGGTTGGGTGACTTCAAGGGAATCCATGAGCGAGTCCTCCACCACGTACCAGACATCTTCCCTGATGCTGGGCTGTCGTACGCCACGTTAGTAGTCTCGTTTGCTGTGTCTCACGTCCGTTATCTCGAGAAAATGTTCCACTTTCATCGTGAACGTGCTTGCTGGTAACTAGAATGTGGACAAGTTTCTGACGGTCCTCCCATTTGTAGTGGGTCGTACACTGGCTATAAGGACACGGCACGTCTCGTTGACAGCATGACAGCAACCGCCACTGCTTTGGTGTACTGGACTCTGTATCATACAGGCTGAGGAGTGAGGTCCCATGTTAAAGTTTGTACCTCACGACGGAACCGCAAGCGAAGGACAGTTGCTGCAAGACGCAACCACGAATGACAGACGGCGTCGAAGACGTGCCCTCAAAAGGTTCTGGCAGCGAGCTAGTGTCATTAGTCAAAACTGTGTACTGAATTTCATAGTTAAATGAAAGTGGTATCTGACTGTCATTCAGTACAACACAAACTGTGGCGACGTTACACTACAGTATTATTCAGTACAAGAACAGTTACCATTGTACTCTGTGACTGTAAATATATATCGTCCCTGATATGGACATGGATTTCTACTAATGACAAGTACTCTGTATTAAAGTCTTTTACTGAACTGAACTGAACTAATATTCTTGATATATTGTATCCGCCCGACCTCCTGCAGACGTCAAACCTATTAAACTGTTGTCTACGCTTGCTACGACGTATATAAAACGGGGCATGTATACTCAGCTGCATTGAGTCCTCAAAGTATCGGATTGTGCTCACATGGCTGTTTCTGTTAAACTGCGCACAACATTACTTGTGGGGAGCGACTTTCAGCTTGGCGTCCAAGACAGTTAAAAGACAAGGTGTGGTCCAACATAACCTCTACATATTTTGTACCGTGTCGATCGTGTCGATTGATTCGCAGAAGAGGTTCAAACTTCTTTTTACCTTACCGTTCCTCAGAATAAAAACACACAAATTTTTAGCGTGCACTGTTTGAGTTGGCTCCTTTCATGGTTGGTAGAGGATGTCTAGGGTCGTTAGCAACTTCTCTATTGTTTAAAATATCTTGTCTTGTACATTTCTAACACAGTCGTTGCCACAAAAGAAAAAAAGAGAGAATTTCAGAAGGAGACTGATCATTTCCATACATGTTAAAGAGGGCGCTAACACGTGTCCTTCAGACAAGCCACTTTTTTCTCACCACTTGCTTCTCTGACAAACTGACAATATAAATAACGCAATAATGCTCATTACTGTAGTCTAACATGAAATGCCAAAGGAAAAAAAGCCGCGTTTCTACGACGACCCTGGAAGAAAGAAAAGTCAGTCATTTAGGAGGAACGCGAACTTGGGGTAGAGATTCTGATGGTGGATTAAGAAGCTCTGCCGGCAGCCCAGAAGCGCGTGTGTCGGCTCGACATTGCCTAATGGCTGTTAAAACACCACTTACCGCTAATCAGGCAATTTGCTGGCGCGGACGCTTCCGCCGCCCAACGGAATTACATCAGCTGCAAGCGCTCCCTCACAAGTCGCCAGTGACTGCCTACGGATCCTTCACAAGTTTACCTTTCAGCACTTAGTTGACAGGTTCTGCTTACCCATTAAGTTTCGTGCTGCCTTTAGTACGGTGGTCCGGTAGTTTGAGGACAGAGTAAAATCTGCAAAGGGGGTAACTATAACGAAGTTTGTTACGTGAATAAGCTACCGAAGAGCTTTTGTGGACACCACATCACAGTTGAGACTGTAACATTTTCTAAAATCTTACATTCCTGCCCCTTGCGGGAACAGGTGGGTTGTTAGAGACCCCCGTCAATGAATATGTTAGCGTCATGACCTTCGCGAATTATTTAACTTTCCAACATACTCGTCCTCCACATTTAAACACTGACAAGGTCTCGAACACCTGCAATAAACAATTCTTGCCGCTTCCAACCAGTGAGCTCTTGGGCTGTTCTTTTAAACACGTTCGTCGCGCTTCCCCCACATCTGGGTGACGGGTAAGCTTCAGAGGGGCCCCGACACCCACATATAGGTGACACTCTTATTGTTCAAGTTAATAGGATTTGTATCTGGAATTTTCATAAGTTTTCTTCATATATATGTAGGATAACGTATTACATTATACTGTTCTGCACGATGTTCGTTAAAACATGCTAAAACATTTGAGGTGATTCTGGACAAATGGAACAATAGGTCATAGTTGTTTCTTACGATTCTCTAAATTGTGGGACACGTTCCTTGTTCTATTTCTGTTACTGCCGAGCATAGCATTTTCCTCAGACAACCATTCGGTACAGAGACGTTCCCGAATTTTTTTGATTTCTATTTTTTTAATTGTGGCCCTCTGGTACACGATGTGACCATTTATTGTACTTGTTTCTAAAAGCAAATGTAGTGCTAACTTCCGACACCATTTGATGTCTCGTATCGTTGTGTCATACGACACCATCGGGTCGCTCCTGTCGATGCGAGTTTTTTATTATTATGTAGCAGTATCGTCAAACGTTTGTTTCGGAGAAAGATTGCGATGCATAGAATCTGAGCTTAGCGTCATAATAGGTGCATGTTTTGTTGGTAACATCCTAACATCGCGAACAACCTTCCATAATAGCACCGCAATACCGTTGTCATTTTCACGTACTCTCTTTTCAGTGGGTACACTAGAAATCATAGACATAAATTTTTTGTTGTGCAATACAGTTCCGACGACGTGTGCTTTGAATTTTGTACATTTAACTGCTGACTCTTAGCTCGTGTAAAGGTTGTCGACAAACAAACTTCGTCCTTCATTTAGGAATTTAGCTGCAAGTTCAGTGCAGACGTTTTCGGCTATGACAACTTGCTTTCTTCCGCTGGTATCTCATCCAGAACATACTGTCGCAGACCATGTATACCCTTCGGTAGAGCACACTTTGACACGTTTTATACCATACTTACTCG
The DNA here is from genome assembly GCF_023864275.1 of Schistocerca cancellata. NCBI lineage: Eukaryota > Metazoa > Arthropoda > Insecta > Orthoptera > Acrididae > Schistocerca > Schistocerca cancellata. The sequence continues at coordinate 340,204,800 of NC_064629.1, read as the reverse complement.
ACTTCGTTGTTATGTATTGCCTAAACATTAGTCGTCTCCTCCAAGGAACCACTGTCTCGTCGACTACAGTATCTTTTCCTGGTGAAAAGACATTATGATAATTGTCTGTCAATTTGTTTAGGAGTGGTAAAACTTTTTCAGAGTCTGCTACTCTCACTTATGGGACATATTGCTGCGAGGAAATGGAAAGTTGTAAATAAGGTCCACTGACCAATATCTAACGAGCGATGTCTGTGCTTGACCAATCCAAATCATTAGTCCGATAAAGTTTGTGATTTTTTCGGACATTGCGGGCTTCCATCTAGTCAGTCGAGCATGTTCAGGCATTTCATACTGAAGCAGTTTTTGCTCTGCGTACCTATTAGTATCTGTGACTAAAACGCATATCACTTTTTCGTCTAAGAATAGCGAGAGCACTTCACCTGCGCTAATATCAGACGGCAAATACATCAGCAGCCCACCTTTTCCGGTGAACGGGAATGACTGTTGCCTGTTAGCGAATTCGTTACACTGGATATTGTCCAATGAATCAGCAACAGAGTTCAGTTCCGCTTCTTCGTCTGCAGCAAATTCTTCCAACATATCATTTAGGTCTTCAGTTGCATATGATTCATCCCTATCGAGGGCTGAATTCGATGAAATTCTATTTATAATTTTTCGTCTAAAACGCACTTCTTCGTCATAACTACTCTTCACACTTCCAATTATTCTTTTACGCGGTCCAAGGAACATTTCGAGGATACAAAGGTCACTGACATGTCTCAAACATAGTATGCTTCTCGACTCAATGACTGGTCTGAGACAACTGCAGTGAGATTACAGGCAGTCCCCTAGCCGAAATGCTTATCGCTTTCGCCATTTCGGAACTAAACACTTTATTCTTTGTAATGTACCGAGGGCTTCTTTTCTTCTTTTGTTTGTGCCGTTTTCCCGCAGTTTCGGCATGGCTAGGGTCGGATTTGGCGAGGTTAATTTTAAGTGGTGGCCGGATGCCCTTCCTACCGACACTTCATACCCTCCGGACAGAATTAGTGTACCACAGCTGTCTGCGCCTAGTGTAATCCATGGAATAGTGCAAACGTGTTCAGATGTCTAAGAGTCGTGTGACTGAGGCAGAACGTGGGGACCAGCCCGGTATTCACCTAGTGGGATGTGGAAAACCGCCTAAAAACCACATCCAGGCTGGTCGGCACAACGGCCTACGTCGGTAATCCGCCGGACGGATTCGATCCGGGGCCGGCGCGCCTACCCGAGTCCAGGAAGCAGCGCATTAGCGCTCTCGGCTAACCTGACTAGTTATAATGAACCGAAGGCTCAGTGGCATTAAATCACCGGTAGCGCATGGGCTTACTCGAGTTACCACGTTGCTGTTCCCGCTCAGGTGTGGCGCGCGCGAGCGACCATCTCGCGCTAAAAGATGGCTGCTTAGAACCGACCAGCTGTTTCTATAAATCGGCGCCCCGAAACTATAGAATACTGTAGCTGGAGAGTAAGGCAACAAAATTAGCTTTACTTAGGGAAATAAAGCGAAAAGGAATGCTGTGCATAAAAATTACAAACTGATGAATTTTCATGGAGAATTTAATAATTTATATCATCAACTACGAGGATCACCAGACAAATTCTTCGACTACGCGTGAATGAGCAGAGGAGTATTCGACTATCTCATTAATAAATTAAAGAAGAATGTTTTTTTTACTTGATCAAGAACCCATAAATGCGGAAGAATGACTACTAAATACAAAAAATGAGCGCAGTAAGCAAAATCTAGCTCTGATGTAACGGTAGCGTTCCTGGTTTGTGAATACGGCTACAAAAAGGTCCTTGGTTGGATGACAACTACTTTCTATACTTTACCTGGCTCAGCTACAATTCGGTATACTAAGTTTTGTGTATACTGTTTACACTGGATCGCTAAGTAAAAGGTCTTGCCAAAGTACTTGATCTTTAAGGGTATACACACCTATCCCAGTTTATCACACACATTAAATTCCTAATAAATCACAATGAACAACCTTGAAATTTTACAGATATTTGATGTTGCGAACGTAATTCGTCAGCAGTCAGTTTTAAGGCCAAGCGTTTCAGTTGATCTAAATAGTCTATAAAAGTAAAGCATACAAATTTTTTGATGAGAAAATCGAACTTTTTGTGAAATGATTTGTCCAGAAATATGAAATGAAAAATATTAGGGAAACGTTTGATGCGCTTGATTTTCTGTTCGTGATTTCGAGCATAATGCAAAGGCGCGTAGGATGTTTCTCTGATCTGTTTCTTTCTTATACACAAATCAGTTCACAAAATATTTGACCGATTTCTTTCATTTTTTTATTTTCAAGTTTTATTCGGAAAGCATGATCTTACTGACTCCTCGTTTGCCTTCCTAATGTCTTCTGTTCTCGAAACTCCTAACTTTGGTTCTTGATTCGAAGGAAGCCGTTTTGACGTTTAAATACCGCACCAATGTATCTTTTTATGTGCAAAAATGGGCAGGTCTTGAACAGATGAACTTTTTCACACTTCATTTACATCTCATGGTGTAATTAATACAGTGTCTTGTTCTCGCTCTGCTCACGCGTTTACAAAACGTATCGTGATTAATCACACGATAAAATAGCCCTTTCTGCGTGCTGTCATTTCCAAAAAACATCGTTTCGATATCTTGAGCCGTTTATGAAATACGACGATTTTTACGACCACTTGATTCCCGAAGCGCAGGAAAGACCCGCAGATGTAACAACCAATGTCTCAAGAATGAAAAGAGAAATCATTCCGCTCTCAACTTTAAATAGAATTTAGATATATTGTTTACATTTCATACGCAGTAATGTATGGCCTTAAATGAACTATACTTGAAGTGATTTTACCTCTGCAAATTCTTAAAAATTTCGTGCAGCCATGTGCTCAGTTTCGTGCAGCACAGTAACTATGAGCAAAATAACGGAAATAAATTCAGACCTTTATCGAGCAAAGATAAAGCTATAAGACGCGGAAAAATCAATTTTTTTCACCGAATAGTTTTCTTAAACCCATAGCTTCCCTCGCGTATGCTGCAATGCTCCGCCAAGAAGACATGTGGCTGTCGCTTCACTGTCGCGCGTGCTGCAGCGACAAGATACAAACACGTTTGAATTCAAACGTCGCTAGTTGTAGCATACAACAGGCAGCGCCACGGACGTCGCCCATGTAGGACACTTCCGTAACCATACCTGCAGTGGTGTTTCGTTCCTTGCGACGAAACGGGCTCCCAGCTCGCGTAAGCGCATGCGCTGTTTTGAGTTTGGGCTGCGATACGCGGCTGATGCGGACGCCGTCGAACAAATGCACCGGTGACTTGCGACTGAGGTGTTCTACATAGCGTTGTCGCATAATGTCTACGCAAAGAACACAACAAAGAGATACTCACAGAAAGTAATACTCTGTGAGTTAAGTCTCTCAGCATCAGTGTCTTTAGATTTAAAGCATCAAGGGCGCTTTGCTCCAGTATCATCAAAAATGGTTCAAATGGCTCTGAGCACTATGGGACTTAACATCCATGGTCATCAGTCCCCTAGAACTTAGAACTACTTAAACCTAACTAACCTAAGGACAGCACACAACACCCAGCCATCACGAGGCAGAGAAAATCCCTGACCCCGCCGGGAATCGAACCCGGGAACCCGGGCGTGGGAAGCGAGAACGCTACCGCACGACCACGAGATGCGGGCCAGTATCATCACTGTAGGAAAATGCCACTTTGTCGAAAATTCCTTTCCTTATTCCAAAAGTTTTTCTGTTCAAGGAACTGGAAATGAACAGGAGAAAGTTTGTAGACAAATGCGGACAGTACTTCTTCCACAATTTTGCTGACGTATTCTGTAGAGATTCGGAAGGAAAAAACTAGAGATGGGAAAGATTCACTTATTGCTAAAAACCTGAAAAATATAATTAAGCTAGGGCGCTGTTATAAGTCTATATTTCACGGCATGTAAGTGATATTTTCAAGAACATATGGAGAAACATTACTGCCTCATGTCGAAGAAATAGAAGAGAAAGAATGCATGGAACAGGATCAAATGTCTCAGCGAAGCCAAAGAAATGGGTTCTGTGTGATCATTAGTTTTCCCTGGGTACGGTTCAACACGAAAGAAAATAAGTAAATTTCTTAATTTTAAGCGTACTACTTTCCTCTGCCGGTAGTTTTCGCTTCTTTGCCTCCGGAAAAAATAATCTGGTCTGTTGAAGCGCCTGCAGGAAATTTAAGGACAGGCGTAAATTTCATAGAATCCGTACGTGTCCCTAAAGTAACAGCATTTTAGTCAGTGTTTTACATGATGATATTATACATCTTAACTACTGGTTTTCAGTTAAGTTTCACTGCTGTAGCTCTAATAATGGAATGTTTTACCGTTATGTAAACAGAGCTAAGAAATCCTCTTTTGCTGAATGAAATGTTTCCGTTCTCTAAAACTGATACTCCTACAGCTATGAAATTTTTACTGTTGTTCTATTACAGCATAGAGAGCGTGCAAATACTAACGATAAAAAATTCCGTTCTTATGACTAAATTTCATCTTTCTCGAAAATCGCTAGTCCTACATCTATTAAATTTTTACTGTTTTATTACAGCATAGAAATCATACGAATACTAAAAACTCGTTTCGTCGCCTCTCAAACAAAATTTTACCTCGAATCAGTTTCCTTCCGCGACGACTTCCGATTGGCAACATTTAAGACCCATTTTGACAGTGGATCCATTACAATCAAGACACGGAGAAAAGTAATGCGTGGTCAGTATTTGTCTAAGTGTTGCAAATCGGTAGTTATCGTGGCTCGAAACTGACTAATTTTGCCACCGAATTCACCGGGGAAAAAATAATCTCATTATCCTATCCATTTTGGTTGGTGAACACCGCAGCTGTTTTTGTAAATTACAGTGTAAGAAATATTGCAACCAGCCGCAAGTTTTCTTGAAAAGATTTTATTGTATCATTACCAGTTTCGGGCCGAGCCCATCGTCAGATGCTAGCATTGACATTTTTTACATTTGTATCATCCTGAAAAGCCCTTTTTCTGGATGACACAAATGTGAAAGAAGTCAAACCTACCGTCTGACGATGGACTCGGGTCCGAAACTAGTAAGGGTATAATAAAATCATTTCAAGAAAACCTGTTGCTTGTTGCAGTATTTCCTACAGCGTAATTTAAAAATAATCTTGTTTGAGAGGTAACCAAATCAGTAGGAATTTTTTCTAATTTTGTATTATTATTCTTGTGGTTGATACGGTTTAATTTAAAATTTACTAGTAGTAGACTAAGTAGTTTTAGAGAAAGAAAACTTTTAGTTGGGAAAACAGGCTATTTTAGCTCTGTTTACAAAACGAGAAACATTAAATCTTCAAAGTATTAGAACTAGAGCACGGAAATTTCAACTATGAACTCATAATTCAGATATCTAATATCATATAAAACATTGACTGAAATATTGTTACTTAGGTGACACATGCGGATTCAACGAAATTTAGATGTGTCCCTAAGCTTTCTGCAAGCACTGTATTGATAAATTTGACGAACAAAACAGAAAATACTTTGTTGCAGATCTGTCTCGAATATTTGACTCTTTCAGTCGCAAGAAAAGCTCAACAGTACTGTTTCAGACGTTGTGACTGATTCCAGAGACAATACAGAAGTTGTGCCCATACCACTTAACCTGGGAGAGAATGAGATGAGAGAGACACAAGCTCCATTAACTGTTTCATATGGACATACAACTTCCGTGCAGATAAACAAAGGTCTCAATCCCAATGACACGAGTTTACGTAAGAGGAAGAAAATGAGTGTTGAGGACAAAATGTATCTCCTGCTAGAGAAAAAATAAAGACAGACTGAAAGGGAGAAAGCATCCGCAGAACTGAAAATAAAATACTTAGAGGCGCCAAAGAAGAATTTTTTTTTTTTTAGTGAGCGTGGGTATGACTATGAGAACATCCCATCCCACTACTTTAGTTCAGTAAAAAAACGCATATGGAATTTAGGAATTAAATGATGAATATAAAACTGAAAAATAAGAAGCTTAAAAGTGTGAGAACAACTAATATTATTTGAGAATGGTAGGGCAGTACGTATTTCATTATAAAACTGTTGAACTTTTTACTACATTTTGTAAGTTTCTTAAAAGCAGCTTGCCGTTTTAATGAATACAGTTTATATTAAGTTCTCTCTCTCTCTCTCTCTCTCTCTCTCTCTCTCTCTACGTTGCTGTAAACCTGTCGATGGTGGGAGGGTAAATAAAAGCTTTGATCACAGTGATTCAGTACTATATAGAAGTTATTACCTAAATTATATGAAAAGTGTTAATAAATAGCTATTTTCCAAACGTTTCACTCTTTTCACCTTAAAGGAGAAATGTGACAGCATGTAGCGGGGAGGGGTTCAATTACCATCTGAAAACATTTGTTCTTGACAATAAATGACGAATTACGTAACGTTCCATGATGTGATAAAAGTTACGAGTTGTTCAACAAGTAGAGCTGTGACAAAGAGAAGAATTATTTTAATAATGTTATCCAACAATTTGTGTATTACTGAATAAAATAAGCGTCACTGCGAGGTTTTCAACTGAACTGACGGTTTTCTTGAACAGGTTGCTTTTTTTCTGTAAGATGCAAAATATGCGCAAACTAACCTAAAAAAAGTCTGAATTTGGTGTCGTCATTTACAAGGTTTAATAAAAATATTATAACAACCTTCACTGTAATGTGCCGCAATATCATCATCATCATCCAACATCAAGCTGAGGAGCCACGATAACATGACCGTGTCATTTTCTTCTTGTAGTAAAATACCTAAGTAGTTCAAAATCAGATTCAATTCGACGGCGCTTCCCTCCATTCCGTTGCCGCTGGTGTCGCAACTGCGCCTGGAAAAACAGCGGCGACCGAAGACGAAATTCTGTCGTGTCGCCGTATAGCTGGGCGAGCAGGCAGCCTATTTCCTCGGGGGTGTCCGTCGCTGTCGCACTTTGGACAACGCACCTTTATCGCTCCATGTACGTTCCGGCCCTCCGTCAGTTTTACTTGGGCTCCGCGTGAAATTCAACTGAATCGCGCTGAACAATGAACGTGTTAACGGGGCTAAAGTAACAAAATTCCTGGGGGCTTAGTCGGGACAGCAGGGTGGATGTTCCCAATGAAATGTTCGCAATAACCCTTGCGTTGGTCTTGCTGTGGGAGTGCGAGCACAATCAGTTACATTAATCACGAGTCCAGTCCCCTTTGCTGCGTAGCGTCTGTCGTAGTTTCCACAGAGTGGTACAGTGGGATGCGGCAATAAAGTAAATGGGGATGTAATTTCACCATAACCTTCCATATAGATAGCATCACTGTTAACTAGTTTATCTTTCTCCGTTCGGGAGGGGGGGGGGAGGGTGTGGGTGTGGGTGTGTGTGTGCGTGTGTGCGTGTGTGTGTGTGTGTGTGTGTGTGTGTGTGTGTGTGTGTGTGTGTGTGGAAGGAAGGATGCTCCATTTTCCATGGAGGATCACTCTCGCCCATAACACACACCTGTAATGATCTGCATTAGGAAATCATCTCCTCCACTGTTGCGCATGAAGTGCTGCAAGGATGGGCCCGTTCTGTTATATCTGTGCTCCGATACACAACTTCATAATAATTCAACCGCTTACGAATGATTGAAGCGATTCCTTCAGAACAAGCCAACACACACGGCATAATGATATTTACGGATTGCTTCCAAACATTGCAATATGACATCACAGGGAAAAAGAAAACTCCCGAGCGACCAGGACGCTCTCTGTTTATGATTCTTCTTCGTGCTTTATTGAATTCTTGTAAAAATATTCAACACACGTCTCAGCGAAACACAGCTGTCACTACATTTCACGATGCCCATGCTTCGTGGACAATTCCGTGGCCGACAAAAATAGCCTAACTGCGCGCAGTCTAGTCGGGTACGCTCCTGCAACAAGCTTGCCATCTGCACCTGCTGCAGTGCAAAGTGCTCTCAGCAGAACGCTGTGCTATGGCTGAGAGTGTGGATTCGCATCCGGGAGGACCTGGATTCAAATTGATGTCCCAGATTTAAGTTTTGTCGCAGTTTCCCAAAATTTACGAAGACAAATAGTTGTTTCGGAATAACACGGCCAATTCATTTCTCTTCCACATCTTTCCCAGACCCGAGCGGAAATGAAACCATCTTCCTTCCGTACGACGGATTTGTGCCCAAAGTTTTCATGCTGTTGTGACAGTGCATTGTAGAAAACATACGCATATTTTGTTCATAATTCATTTCTTGAATAAAAACGACTTACATTTTGATTTACCTTCGTATTTTCAGTGATAGTTGGTTTGATAATGCTGGAGCATAGTTTGTTACATTATATTTGAGTTGAGTTTCTTAATTTTATTAAATTTTTGCTAGTGCCTGAGTGCTGGTTCTCAATGTCCTTAAAGGTAGGTGTGTGTGTGTGTGTGTGTGTGTGTGTGGGTGTGTGGGAGGGGGGGGGGGGATGAGGAGAAGGGGACTTCTGCAAAATCTCACTTAGGACCGGCTTATGTTCCAGTTCATTTTTACTTTACCTGTAATCCTGGCTCTCTTTTAGTTCTATTTCTGATTTTCTTCTGCTTTTCCGCTGAAGACCGTCGTGACGGCTTTCGACCTCCCTTCGCTGGACATTATATGCAAAATTTCGTCCCAAAATCTACGTACAGCCATATCTTGGAGCATGCCAGTTACACTAAATCTGTTGCGTTGGACTTTTAAGTACTCGTCGCCGATAGCTTCCGTTTTGTTCAGTACGAAAAGTACTACCTACGTTTTATTTATTTAGCGTATGGCTCATAACATCACAGTAAAAATTACAGAAACAACAAGATTCAAGAAAAATCACATGTATAAACAGAACAATAAATAACAGTTTGTATATAAGGACACCACCAATTGTAAATTTACACTCACAGAAGAGCAATCACAAACAAACGTCCAGCTTAGATAATATGTAGTCCATTGCCTCTTGGGTCGCCATTAGGAAATCCTGTGGGTCAGCCTCATATGCCCTTACTGGGCATTCCAGCACGATGTGTTTTACCGTCTGTCTCTTAGCGCCACAGTCGCACGCGGCCGAAGGAAGTTTACCCCATCTGTTTAAGGAATCGGCGCATCTCCCACAGTTGGTTCTGACGAGTTGACCAAACTTTGCGAGGGCAATCAAATCCTTTTGGTTTACTAAAGATGCATGGCATACTGTGGCACTTTACTGCTGTTCTGCTCTCCCATTCCTCTTCCATCGGTCATTTATTTTAAAGTTGGTTTGGTGCAGCGCCTGTGCGGTCTTTAGTGGAGGATGCCTAGACCGGAGTCGGTTTTCTCGGATGTCGCGAGTATCTTCATGGATTTGTAATTGAGGGTTGGTCATGATTTTTTGAAATTCTCTAACCAGAGCGTGTTCTCGGCGCAGGTTAGGAGGGGCTATGTTACTGAGAACGGACAGCCACACTGTAGGAGTTGGCCTGATTGTGCCTGATATAATACGCACTGTTGCATTAAGTTGGCTATCAACCGTGTGTGTGTGTGTGTGTGTGTGTGTGTGTGTGTGTGTGTGTGTGTGTGTGTGTGTGTGTGTTTGCTGTTGAGCCACACTGGGGCACAGTATTCTGCAACTGGGTACACCAAGCCAAGTGCGGATGTTCTTAAGTTAGATGCTGTGTAGCCCCAAGTGGTACCACAGAGCTTCTGCAATATGTTATTGCGTGTTTTAAGTTTCGCTGCAGTTTTCGTCGGGTGTTCTTTGAATGTTAGTGTCCTATCTAGGGTAACCCCAAGGTACTTTGGGTGTTTGCTGTTATTTAGTGTTTTCCCGTCTAGATATACATGTAGTTCTCTGTTGGCCATTTTGTTGTTCAAATGGAAGGCAGATACTTCCGTCTTTGTAGCACTAGGTTGTAGCCTCCATTTTCTAACGTTCTCGCTGAGAATCCCTAGGTCATTCATAAGGATATCTTCGGCAGTTTCTATATTTCTGTGGGCCGTTGCCAGAGCCCAGTCGCCAGCATAACCAAATCTGCGCGATCTGGTTGCGGGCATGTCAGCGATGTAAAGGCTGAAAAGAAGGGGCGCAAGGACAGAGCCTTGTGGGAGTCCATTATTGAGTTTCATTTGTTTACTTCTCTCATTCCCATTATTACTTGGAAGGTTCTATTTGACAACATATCGTCAATGAGGTTGGTTATCTTCTTGCAGGGGACGGCACAGATTAATTTGTACATGAGTCCCTGTTTCCAAACTGTATCATACGCTGCTGTTAGGTCTATGAATGCTGCAGCTACTTTATGTTTCTTCTGCAACCCCACCTCTATGTATGTTGTCAGTGATAGGACTTGATCTGTACAGCAGCGATAGGGACGGAATCCTGCTTGTTCGATAGGGATTTTTTTCAATATAGTTTGGCCTATTCTGTTGAGGAGCAGTCTTTCTAGTAATTTATAGACCATACTGAGAAGGGCAATGGAGCGGTAACTCTCTGGTCTATCGCCTGGTTTACCAGGTTTCAGGACTGCGATGATCTTTGCTCGTTTAAGTGAGGGAGGAACGTTACCCACTTGGAGTAAATGTTACCCACTGCCCGTAAAGAACTTAGCCAGCCATTATTTTGTGTAGGCTCCGACATGTATGAGGAACTCAGGGTGGATACCATCGAAACCCGGAGCTTTGCCTGGTTTAATCTTCTTCAGGGCATTGGTAACCTCCTCGATACGAATATCTGATGAATATTCTGAGTCCATTGCACGGGTCCTTTTTAAAGTTTTTAAGTCCTCCTTCACTTTTGTTGTGTGCTTTCTATCTCGCGGGGCTCTAGACGCAGAAACTATGCGGGTTGCAACCTTGTTGGGAGATATTTCGTCCTTTCTATATTCAGGTGGATTTGCGCCTCAAAGTTTACGCAGTAGGGACCAGGCTTGTCGGCTTGACTTTGAAAAGTCTAGATTTTCAACAGTATTCTCCCATTTTTGCCGTCTAATAAAGTCGATGTTATGTAATAGTTCATCCGCTATTTCCCGGTCCCCATTCTAGAGGAACTCCGCGTACAGGTCATCGCATATCCCAGTCCAACCGGGAATGTATTCTTTGCGGTACCCTCTTGGGATCGCTGTTTTCGCAGAGCTAATGACCGCTCCCACAAACCTCTCATAGCTCTTGCTGGTTGGAGGGCTCCAGCTCACGGTATAATCAAGTTGTTCAGAGAACTTTGTCCAGTCAGCTTTTGTAAAATTCCACCTTGGTCGAGGGTAAGACCTTATTATCGGGATGGATATACCGATATTAATAAGCACAGGGCGGTGCTGGCTATGAGGGAAGTCCGTCAGGACCCTTCTAGAGGCTGTCAGTGGTTTATCGCTTGTATCTCTCGAAACGAAGCACAGATCCGGGTTATAGTCGCAATTCCATGCGGCTTATCTGCATGTCCCTCGGTCCTTGGCATCAAAGACCAGATATGTACACTCCTGGAAATGGAAAAAGGAACACATTGACACCGGTGTGTCAGACCCACCATACTTGCTCCGGACACTGCGAGAGGGCTGTACAAGCAATGATCACACGCACGGCACAGCGGACACACCAGGAACCGCGGTGTTGGCCGTCGAATGGCGCTAGCTGCGCAGCATTTGTGCACCGCCGCCGTCAGTGTCAGCCAGTTTGCCGTGGCATACGGAGCTCCATCGCAGTCTTTAACACTGGTAGCATGCCGCGACAGCGTGGACGTGAACCGTATGTGCAGTTGACGGACTTTGAGCGAGGGCGTATAGTGGGCATGCGGGAGGCCGGGTGGACGTACCGCCGAATTGCTCAACACGTGGGGCGTGAGGTCTCCACAGTACATCGATGTTGTCGCCAGTGGTCGGCGGAAGGTGCACGTGCCCGTCGACCTGGGACCGGACCGCAGCGACGCACGGATGCACGCCAAGACCGTAGGATCCTACGCAGTGCCGTAGGGGACCGCACCGCCACTTCCCAGCAAATTAGGGACACTGTTGCTCCTGGGGTATCGGCGAGGACCATTCGCAACCGTCTCCATGAAGCTGGGCTACGGTCCCGCACACCGTTAGGCCGTCTTCCGCTCACGCCCCAACATCGTGCAGCCCGCCTCCAGTGGTGTCGCGACAGGCGTGAATAGAGGGACGAATGGAGACGTGTCGTCTTCAGCGATGAGAGTCGCTTCTGCCTTGGTGCCAATGATGGTCGTATGCGTGTTTGGCGCCGTGCAGGTGAGCGCCACAATCAGGACTGCATACGACTGAGGCACACAGGGCCAACACCCGGCACCATGGTGTGGGGAGCGATCTCCTACACTGGCCGTACACCACTGGTGATCGTCGAGGGGACACTGAATAGTGCACGGTACATCCAAACCGTCATCGAACCCATCGTTCTACCATTCCTAGACCGGCAAGGGAACTTGCTGTTCCAACAGGACAATGCACGTCCGCATGTATCCCGTGCCACCCAACGTGCTCTAGAAAGTGTAAGTCAACTACCCTGACCAGCAAGATCTCCGGATCTGTCCCCCATTGTGCATGTTTGGGACTGGATGAAGCGTCGTCTCACGCGGTCTGCACGTCCAGCACGAACGCTGGTCCAACTGAGGCGCCAGGTGGAAATGGCATGGCAAGCCGTTCCACAGGACTACATCCAGCATCTCTACGATCGTCTCCATGGGAGAATAGCAGCCTGCATTGCTGCGAAAGGTGGATATACACTGTACTAGTGCCGACATTGTGCATGCTCTGTTGCCTGTGTCTATGTGCCTGTGGTTCTGTCAGTGTGATCATGTGATGTATCTGACCCCAGGAATGTGTCAATAAAGTTTCCCCTTCCTGGGACAATGAATTCACGGTGTTCTTATTTCAATTTCCAGGAGTGTATTTTGTTCCTCGGACCAATCGACCAGCATGTCTCCACTGCTATCATTCGTACTGTATTTCCACATTTCGTGGTGACTATTATAGTCTCCAACGTATACGCTTGGGTGTGCGTGGATCTTTATCACTTCAGCCGGCCATGTACTAGCAGGAGGTTTATAGATGTTAGTTACTGTAACTTCTCCTACTTTGATGACAACTTGATGGATATCATTTGGAATAGAGGCTTCAACTAGAAAGGCGTCATCTATGTCCCCACGCACATATGTCGCAACGCCATAGTGTCTGTTATACGTGGCTCCAAGTAGATCATATCCCAGAATCCTTCCTCTAGCTTCAAGCTCGGCTCTATTTTCAGCATGAGTTTCCTGTGTGGCTACCAGGTCAATGTCGTTAACGTGTAAAATTCTCCGCAATACTTGACATTTTGCTCTGCTTATGCCCTCAATGTTGAAATGGCAGATTCTGATGCATGGTCCGAGATCCATAGTCAGTTGGTCCCTAAAAGGACCGTTGTATGTATCTTGCATAGCGCTTTGTCTGTCGTTCTGTTTCACTGTGATGTGGGGCAGGAATTCTTCGTTCGGTCTGCCGCCAGTTGTGTTAGTTCATTTAGCGTTACCCAGGGTGCACCACGTGGAGGCGAACTAACTTTACACCTACGATAGGAAGATAACCATGGTTGAAATCCCAGTCGGATGTATGGTTATAATTTCTCAAAAATGATCATCGTATCACACTATCCATCAACAATAAAAGAATTTCATCTCAGTTATGAAGCACTTAGTAAGGTCGTTTAGGCAGAGAGTTCCGACTATCCATGTTAGGAAGATTTACGTTCCATCAACTGTCGTTGCGATCATGTCTAACGGTTTCATGAAAAGTTTTAAAAGACAAAGTTAGTCCTCGACCGCCTTTACTGCTGTCGTCACGAAAGGCAGAATAAGTCCAGCACTTAGTCATCTTTGTTGACAGTTAATACATTAATCTTAGTGTGTTTTATACGCTTTAACTGGGATTCTGGTAAATCTCAGAAGATTGGTGCCCTGCAAAATTCCGTTGTCTTTCCCACGCATGCAGTTGTCTATGCATTCTTTACACCGCATAATGTACACGGTGATACCGAAACCTCGCAAGCCATCGAGATCCAGCGACAAGAGTTTCATACGGAGAGCAAAACTCATTCTACACAGCGTTAAACGATGTGAGATAGATTTTATGGGAGATCCAGAAATTATACTACTTCGATGAAGGTAGACTTACCTCCCCTAAAGGACGCCTGGGAATCGAAGACGGATCCCAACAGAATCTTTCAACCCGAGCAAAATATAATCCCGTAACATTACTTCCAAGAAAAGGCATATGCAAATAAATTTTTCATCAGAACAGAGGCGACTGCAAATACAGTTTCCTATAATCAACTGTTACAGTCATGGTCACTAAGTGTCACCCACACCTAGAAACGACGTGTTGACCTCGGTAATCAAATTTAAACTGCGGCTTGAATCATAATGTAACTCCATTTAAATCATGCAATATGAAATTCCGTATCCCGTGGATCTATCTGCAGGCGCTTCTTTTTATACAGTTGCTTCTATCAGGTACTAACAAACCTAATGTTAAATACAACACACAAACTGAATAGTAATGTGAAAGTAAGTTATTGTTATGGGTAGAAGCATTTATTCTCTGCGTAGCAACATCAACCAGCTCCACAAACACACAAAATAGCATAATGTAACATCGTAACGCATTATTTCACGTTAAGCGATCTTCCATGTTTCTAGAGTTCATTTCCGTTGCTGCATTAGTAAGGACTCTTTCTGTCAACACAATCATTTTTGTAGTAATATTTTATCTAAATAGTCACTCTGCAGTTCACAATCGAGTGCTTGGCAGAGGATTCATTGGACCACCTTCAAGCAATTTCTCTACCGTTTCAATCTCGAACAGCACGCGGGAAAAACGAACACTTACATTTTAATTTCTCTTATTTCATTGTAATAATCATTCCTTCCTATGCAGGTGTGCGCCAAAAAAATATTTTCATACTCTGGGGAGAAAGTTGGTGACTAAAATTTTATGAGAAGATCCTGCCGCGACGAAAAACGTCTTTGTTCTAATTATTGCCACCGGAATCCACGTATCATACCCGTGGCGCTGTCTCCCCTAGTTCGCTATAGTATAAAACGAGCTGTCCTTCTTTGAACTTTTTCGACGTCCTCCGTCGATCCTATATGATTCGGATCTCTCACAGCACAGCAACACTCCAGAAGAGTGTACGATATGTAACATACATTTTCTTAATACCAGATGCAAGCAACTGATTAGAAATAAAGCATCTGAAGATGGATCCAAACGATCTGAAATGTCAAAGTTTATAATTTAAGTAAAGTTATTTTGTGACTGGAAGCGGAATTTATACGTACGTACATTATAAGCTTGGCCACGATATGATTTCTCATTATGTCACAGCGGGGTGTGTGTAGGGGGGGGGGGGGGTGTTCACAATTCGTTGTTGGTGCCCTCCAATATACCTTGCTGTCACAACCCGCATTAACGAGCTACGAAAGCTTAAGTTTTAAAAAATAACGTACTACTATTGAATTAAAACA
Organism: Schistocerca cancellata; assembly: GCF_023864275.1. Taxonomy (NCBI): domain Eukaryota; kingdom Metazoa; phylum Arthropoda; class Insecta; order Orthoptera; family Acrididae; genus Schistocerca; species Schistocerca cancellata. The sequence continues at coordinate 340,189,272 of NC_064629.1, read as the reverse complement.
CTTTATAGAAATAGTTTACATCAGTGGTTCAAACATCAATCAGTATAATGTCTGCGAAATTACAGTTTAAATAAATACAACATGTGAAAAGCATTTATCCAATAATTTAAGAACTATGTGTGACATCGCACTGTTTGAGGAATTTTAACAACAATAAACTTTTACATCTTCACAATTTACACGGCACAAAACTGAAGTGTACATTCACTGTTGTTGGTTATTTTACTAAGCTCTATAATTGTGAACCGAAGTCTTCAGACTATGGCTATGCAAGCATATATTCTGTCCTTTTCACCAACTTTCGGGAAAGTCAGTCTTCCAGTTTTTTTTTTTTTTTTTTTTCCTCTTCTTAGTGGAGGATGTTGGCCCCTTCCTGTGATCTGTCCTTTCCATTTGTGGATTCGCTTGGTTGGCAGCAGGTACCGTCATCCAGTTAATTGACGCGGTTTCCTGGCTGGAATGATTTCTACAGCCAGTCAGGCCGAAAACCAATTCACATGGGCTAATACTTAAAAATGCAACTAAAAATTATCCTGTTTTCAACGAAGCTTGTAATTTCTTATCTTCGTTATCACAATACTGGGTTCTCCGAAAGTTACCAATAAAATTTGAAAATTAATATCGATAAAACTGTAAATTTTTTTTATCAAAATGTTTTTTTTTGGTGGGGGGGGGGGGGGGGAGGAGGAGGCCCCATAAGCCAATCCCGTCCCCCTTCCCCTTGGAACCGCGCCTGGGGTAACGCGCACGGATTGCATACTTCGCTGTAAATATTTTCTTCGTAAATTATGTTAAATTGTAAGCAGTTTGAAGTAGTTAATCCGGAAGAAAATAGCAAGGCGTATTTTTGGACAATAATAATTGTGACCAGCACGTCACTTCCCGGATTTGGGGAGATACGCCGGAACCGGATCGGCAGACTTGACTACGAGAAAACTTTCGCACTCTCACAGTTGGAGTACAAAAATTCCGTCCCGTGGAATGGGGGGGGGGGGAGGGGGAGATATGGCGACACGAATGGCATCTGATCACCCTTATTGACAAATCCAGTAACTAACATGCCGACCCCGTGAAGATAAAGGATAAGAAGGAGGAAAAAGAAGAAGAGTGCTAGTGTGCAGATTGTAGACTAGGATGAGAGAAAAGTGCGGGTCACCTTCTCGTCGAGCGCTTTGTGGTGCTCGAAGAGGCTCTTGAGCGCCTTGAGCACCTCGACCTCGCTGGAGACGCCGGACTGCGCCGCCGCCTGGCGCTTCACCACCGTCATCCTCAGCGAGCGCTCGTGCCGCGACACCAGGCACTCCAGGTGCTCCAGCAGCAGCTGCAACACCCAAACATCACCACACTCTACCACTGTTGCTTCATCCTCAACGTCAATAACTTCAACGTATTGCGCATAAATACCCATTACTGTTCGACATCACTAATGGTGATAAAACATTGGAAACAATAACAACTGAAAAATACTTACGAGTAACAATCCGGAGCAACAATGGCCACATAAAATGTAGGAAAAGCATATGCCAGACAGATTCACTGGAATAATCTTACGGAATCTACTGAACAAGGTTTAAATGGCTCTGAGCACTATGGGACTCAACATCTTAGGTCATAAGTCCCCGAGAACTTAGAACTACTTAAACCTAACTAACTAACCTAAGGACATCACACACACCCATGCCCGAGGCAGGATTCGAACCTGCGACCGTAGCAGTCCCGCGGTTCCGGACTGCAGCGCCAGAACCGCTAGACCACCACGGCCGGCCTACTGAACAAGGGGCCAATAAAATATTGGTTCGATCTGTCCTCGACTACAGCTGGGGCAGACGCTACGAGAGACGCCTTATGTACCATGGGAAAGCAGACTTCCAGAAGAGGAAGACAACATATTGCTTCCTACCACATACATCTCGCGAAATGACCAAGGCGAGTAAATCAGATAAATTGCAGCACATACTTCGTTCTTCCCGCGCATCATTCGCAGACCGAACAGGAAGAGGGGGAAGTGGTAGTGATACCACAAGTACTTCGACCACAGCTCTTAATATAGCTTGAGGTGCGACATGGAGATGTAAATCATCGGACAGTTTCCTTATCGGCGAAAACGGCCAATTTCTTCTACAGTTCTTGCGCAGTCTTTACATGTAAAGAACAAACGCGACATCGAAATTAAGTTTCCCTAACTGATAATGAAAAGAAGTCGTTTGATAAAGTAATAAATTTATAATATACGTGTGTGGCTATTACCGCTTCTGCCGCACAAAGAAAGAAAGAGCCGTAAGGTACTGCTGGCTGGGAGACCGCCAGAGGGATGTCCAGACGCCTACTCAGAAACGGTTTTTAAGATTCAAAAACAAGTACAGTGTCTTTGTTCTATTGATGCGAAGGAAAAACATGAATAAGAAAGGATTCTTCCACCGTTCGCAATGGCTCCTTCCCTTGCACTGTGAGTCTTTTCTTAAGCGTATCTGTTCAGTGTAGCTGGCTGTAATGCTCGTGCGTATAGTGTGGCGACATTTGTGTGTTGTAGGATGACGAGATGGAAGCTGTCCAACCAGGTGTCGGCACACCGCCTACTCCTCTCAAATAGCACCAGGCTGCCGAGTTGGACGTCCCCCCCCCCCCCCCCACACACACACACGGGGCAGTCGACGTGCCCTTATCCAGTGAGATACTGCTGAGCGGTATGAAATTCAACACAGGATACTAGAGCAACGTCTGCTTATCAGGAAACTGTCACGCCATCAAGTCCACGTCGCCCCCCCCCCCACTCCATGCTAACAATTTCTGGCGGTGAAAATTTCTTCCGGAACCAGGATTCTCCCTGGTTACTTTAGAGTCAAGCACCACGGCACAGTCTACGGAGGCGGGTTCTTTCACACAGCAAGTTTATTAGTAACAGTGTTTACATTCGCCGAAAAATCTTTCGTGCTACCAGGAAATCCAGAACCAGCCTCTTTCCTATCTCCAGTCGATTAAGAGACTTCTCAAACCTAAGTATGAAAATTTGATACAAGTGGCAGTTGATATAGTGAACATCGAATATTTATTATCTTATCCCACCTGGACGGGGAACACTGCGATTGTGGTTAAATGTAGCGGTTGCATAGAAATTTCTAACAGTAGCTTTATAACTTTCTTTAAACAATTTTATTCGGCCATTTCGGCCATTAGAGAGTACGCTTAATTTCAGATAGAAGGTATTTGCATGTACGTTTCGTTAATATCTCTGGTTACTCACTGGCACTGTGACACTGGCGCTTGCTTCCATAAAAAACCAAATAGCATCGCTATATTTGATTTGTATACACAGTGCAGAATCAATATACAGTGAGCTGACAAAAGTCATGGGATAGCGATAAGGCACATATACAGATAGCGGTAGTATCGCTTACGCAAGGTAGAAAAAGGCAGTGCACTGGTGGAGCTGTCATTTGTGGTCTGGTGATTCATGTGAAAAGGTTTCTGACGTGATTATGGCCGCACGATGGGAATTAACACACTTTCAACGCGGAATTGTAGTTGGAGCTAGACGCACTGGGCATTTCATTTCGGAAGTCTTTAGGGAATTCAATATCCAGACCTCCACAGTGTGCCGAGAATACCAAATTTCAGGCATTACCTCTCACCACGGACAACGCAGTGGGGCGAAGGCCTTCATTTAACGACCGAGATCAGCGGCGTTTGCGCAATATTGTCAGTGCTAACACACAAGCAACACTGCGTGAAATAACCGCAGAAATCAATGTCGGACGTACGACGAAGTATCCGTTAGGAAAGTGCGGCGAAATTTGGTGTTAATGCGCTATGGCTGCAGACGACTGACGTGAGTACCTTTACTAACAGCACATCGCCTGCAGCGCCTCTCCTGCGCCCGTGGCCATATCGGTTGGACCCTAGATTACTGGAAAACGTTACCTAGTCCGACGAGTCTCCATTTTGTTGGTAAGAGCTGATGGTAAGGTTAGAGTGTGCGTACATCCCACAAAGCCACGGACCCAAGTTGTCAACATGGCACTGTGTAATCTGGTGGTGGCTCCATAATGGTATGCGCCGTGTTTACATGGACTGGACTGGGTCCTCTGGCTCAACTGAATCGATCATGGACTGGAAATGGTTATGTTCAGCTACTTGAAAACCATTTGCAGCCATTCATGGACATCATGTTCCCAAACAACGATAGAATTTTTATGGAAGACAGCGCGCCATGTCACTGGTCCACAGTTTAAGACATGCGCAGAAAAACGGGCAAACCCTCAAATGTAAAAACTTATAGATAATCCTAATGTGATATTTATGGATGGGACCAAAGTCAATTTTGATAGTTCCCGTACCCAGCAACAGATGGCAACATGCATCTCTGAAGTTTTACACTTAAGGGGTAGCCCTTTTTCTCGCTCATGTCTTCATTTGTTCGCGATTGGTCTGAAGAACATTCTGGACAATCCCAGCGAATGGTTTGGCCACCCAGATCGCACAACGTGAATCCCATCAAACATTTATGGGACATAATCTAGAAGTCAGTTCGTGCACAACATCCCTCACCGGCAAGGCTTTCGCACGTCTATAGACGCAGCATGACTCAATATTTCTGCAGGAGACTTCCAACGACTTTTCAGTCCATGCCACGTCGAGTTGCTGCATTAAGCCGGGCAAAAGGAGGTCTAACTCTATATTAGGAGGTATCCGAAAGCTTTTGTCACCTCAGTGTAAACACAATTACTCTGCTGTAATGTTCAGTTGCACTTCAAAATACTTTTGTATACTGATCTGGTCTCCTCCTGGAACGCCCCAAAGCCAAAACACACACACACACACACACACACACACACACACGGGCTCGTAATTTTTTATTCCGCTGCGTTGTTTACAGAAACATCTACCCGATAATTAAATGCAGTAATTTTTTTCTGACCAAAACTTGAAAACGTGAACGCACCCGATCTTTTCGCACGCTATTTCCGTATTTTGGGAGCTTTGAAGAAAGACATTCGCGGACGTAGATTTGCTTCACACGAAGAGGAGCACGCCTCGGTTCAGTAATCGTTCCATTGGCAACAGCAAACATTTTTCCACGTAGGAATTGACCGTCTGGTCTCTCAATCGAATGAATGTATTAACAGCTATGGCGATTACTTTTGAAATTATAAATGGCGTACTTACTTTTTTTCCATCTGTCTCATTTTCATTTGACCACCCCTTATATGTATTCGTTCTTTCAACCGAGATCACTCTTTAATGTTTTAATTGCCTAAGATATGAGTTTATTCTTCTGAGTGAAACCAGTCTGCAGTACTTTCGTTAGCTGAACTGAAGCAGTAGTATACAACCGGTGTACAAATACCACCCAGAGAGTAGCCAGAGCCCCGGATGGACATGAACAGATACAGGTGGTACGACAAAGCTAACATAACCCATGTACAATGTGAATGGTCTCAGAAAATAAAGAAAACAAGAGCTACATACAGAATACCTTCACTGGCCTTCACAGCAATCACTAGTAACTACAACACGCTTCTGACATCGGTTGTAAAAGCGGTTGGAAACAGTCAGCAAACGCTTCTGGTGGAATCTCTCGAAGCACCGTGGTCTCACGCTTTTGAATATCCACATCATTACAGGAGACGAGACCTGGTGCTAGCAATACGATCTGGTGACCAAGCGAAAGTCAATGGAATGGTCTTCATCGTCTTCCCCGCCTCAAAAAAAAGTCGGCTGACAAAATCCAAGACAACGACGACTTGATCACCTTTTTCGACAGCAAGGACTTCAGCCATAATGGATTTCTACCTGAGGGAGGAGAAGACGACGAACACTATGCCACTGACTGTTGCTTGGTCTCCGGATTGCACAGGTAGCACCAGGTCTCATCTCCTCTAATGCTGCAGATATCCAACAACGCGTGACACCGGCGCTTCGAGCGAGTCAACAAGAGGTGTTTGCTGACAGTGTCCAAGAGTTTCACAGCCGATATCAGAAGTCTGTTGTAGCTAATGGTGATTATTTTGAAGGCCAGTAAAAATATTTTGTTTGTAATTCGTGTTTTCTTTATTTTCTGAGACCATTCACTGATCTTTTCAAACATTTCCTGTACATATTCATTTAATTATGCACGGAATACATTAATTCTTCTTTTTATCATTTAAAACTGATTAAAATTTTGTTGTATATGTTATTCCAGATGCAATATAGAAGTAACTTATTACAGAAAAGATGTGCCGATGTCCACTAATTAAAAATCATTTGAATCTAGCCCTTAGGCACATATTCAGGTACTTATTTGTGTGGTAGGTAAATGTATTGTGCTAAAATTACGTTATCGGCTACATACGTACAAATCGTAGCCATGCATAAAAACATGTTTACGTTTTAAATTCTTTGAAAAAGAGCAAGTACAGTATTTCACGGGCGTGAAAAATCACTTTTCACATTCACACGTTGGTTCCTCTAAGCCTGTCTCTAGCCATCACTGCAAACGGTGTGTAACCACGTTCGTACACATCTGGGCCGCTGGGAGCGGTAACTAGAGTAGCCTGATTCCCAGCGCATTCAATTCTGAGCGGAAAGATTCTATCGTTTTGGCACTGTTGACTGCAATCTGTCATCGTCTATCGTCACTGTTATTGCCGTTCCAAGATTTGTTTTTTATTTAGTACCAATAGGCAGCTTTTACTCCAGTTTTTCGTCCATGTTTATGAACAGGCGTTCACTTATAGTGTGTTTTGGGTCAAAATGGCGAAATGCGCAGTGGCATGGGAATCGAAGAAATCAAATGTCTGGATAAAAAGTGATCCTCTACATAAATCTAATGCGGTATACAGTACCTGCAAAGGTGATTCATATTCTGAAGTTGTATTAACTAAAGAAATTTGAAGAAAATTAACGAATGACTACAAACATTTCTCACGAAAAAAACTGCTTCCGAAAAATGACAGTATATACTTAAAAATCAAGTGACTGTACCATCAAATAATTAATATATTGTCATTTTCTTTCCGTTCACGTCACCTCAGTAATCACCGAAAGAAAATTACCAGCGATAGATGCAAAGCAGCGGGAAGAGAGAGACAAAGCTTCGATAAATTTAAATCAAAATAATTGCTCATTTATTTAAAAATAAATTTATACTGTTGCGCCATTTAACAACCCTTTAAAACCAACAAAAAATGCAATTTAATGCAAGAAGTTCGGAAAACTCGAATTTAAATAAATAAATACATAAATTTTGAAAATATTTCAATTTTAGAAAATTATTTTTCATTCATTTGTCACTGAAATAAGGTATTTGTCTTAAAAAAGTTGGCGACCCTAGCCATCGTTCAAAAATAACCGAAAAGGCTGAAAAAGTGGGTTACGTAAGTGAAATCACTCAAACCTGGAGACAGAGAGAAAGTATTCGTAGAGCTGACGTGGCCGCAGCGACTAGTTTCACACGAATAAAGAAAACCGACTGAACGAGAACCCGACTGGTCAATCGGTTGTTAAAAGCAAGTCGATTGTCCCATTACTAGCCGCCGCAGCAGAGGTAGGCACAGCACTGCCGTATCCACTGCAAACCTCCCGATGCAGTTAAGTTTCTTAGTCAGACTCGGAACTGATAAATGCTAATATGTGTACAGTGCATATAACAGCAGTAGAAAGTGTCCACGGAGTAACAAGTAAATGCGGAAGAAAAGACTACATGAAAATATGGGTTGTCTGCCGAAGTTCTCCAGCAAGTATTCAGGAAAAGCTTCCGACTAAACAGATACCAGTCAGAAGGATTTACTCGCAGATAGACGAAGACTTCAGAGGAAAACCGTGTACCAAGGGAAAGCTCATACCTAGTACTGATAAATTGTCAAAATTTTTACGGTACGTAATTAAAATGTGTTCTTATCTCAATATTTATTACAACTAAATGTAAGCCGTCCCATATGAACATTTATGGAGAAGGGATAAAGAAGAACAGGGACAGAAGCAAACTTGTGCAGCCTTGCTACTGGCACCATACCTGGCTGCGCTTCAACCTGTGCACTTATTCGGCAGGTGCCACGCTTTTGCCTCCTCCCGCTCTATGTTACAGCTGACCATCTAGAATAACATCTGTCTAGTGATACCCGGGCAGAAATTTGCTCTGAGCAATATATGTTTCTGTCGCGCACGTACCATAGAGGTGATGGTGTGATGTGTATGGTTATTCCCAATGGTTCAATAAATTTACTCACCAATTCTAAGTTTCACTACTTGATATCTCATACTTCGCTATCATTTTCGTAACATATCTTGCAAGACTGTATGCATACTGCAGTATATTTTACTTGGCTTGTAGTAACCGGCGGCCGAACACTTCCAGTGTTAAGAGTCACCTCAAAGAAGGCGGAGTGGGGTGTGTTTCAGAACAACCTCTTGCCCTTGAGGTGGGAAACTGCTCCTAAAAGATGGAAAAATCAGCAATGATCAATGGCATTAGAGTGCAGAAGGCAATGGAAACCACTGAATTAAAGATACAAATGTGCATCCACAGGAAATATGGTCTGTAACCGAAATGTGTCATTATATGAAGAACCGACAGCTCCCGGGTTCGTGATCTTGTCGTCGTGGACGAAAATTCGAGTGACTGTAGCTTAAGTCAAATGGTTAAAAGTGAGATACAACCCATGCAGTTAAAAACCGTAGCTGGCCACCGAAGCATACACGAAGAAGGGCCACATAGTCAGCACAACTAAAATGGGATGAGAAGATGGAGTGTATACAGACTTACGTCAATTAGCTTAGACAAATAAAATACATACTCAAAATAATTAATCATGCAAAGCAGAGGTAGAAAGTAGCTGGAGGGGGCATACGCTGCAGCAGGTGGTGCTCTCGCTACATCCACCTGACACCGAACGTTAAAATGCATTAAATTTTATTATTAAATCCACTTTCCCTCAGGGAAAGTATGACCTCGTCCGCAGGTATCTGTGGTATGGAGATAGATTAATGTCTCGTCTCAGATCAGCCAGCAGGGAATATACTGCGAGAATGTGGGCTATCGTGAGATTACTGTCCCTCTGCAATTAGGGGAGTCATCTTGGCGCAAAAAGAACTCGTGGGAGTGGCCGATATGTAGTCAGCACCTTGGTGGTCCCCTTGATTGCTCTCAGCCTGTCGAGGGTCGTGGTAGCCTGCCATTCCATAGCTCAGGTTTTTAAAACTTGCTGTCGCTGCTGCAGTCTCAAGTCTGTGCCCAGAATTCGACGTTCAACTTCGTCTCCCGTGGTTGCTTCTTTAGCTAATTTGTCGGCAAGTTAATTTCCCACACAATACCCACGTGGCTCGATGTCCAGATGACTTCTACTGTCATTCCGAAGCTGTGGAGATCAGCAAACAGGACTTGGATGTTAGCGCCCGTAAGATCTTTGGGGTAGCACAGATGCCTTGGAAGTACTTCATGAAGTAGCTACAAACCAGGAAGTCCTTCGTCGCAAAAGTTTTAATGAATTGCACAGTCCGTAATATGGCGACCAACTCTGCAGTGTATACACTGCATACACTCGGAAAAAGCAACACTGTCTCTCATTGACTTTCGATCCATCTAGAACCATGTAGAATTTGGGTGCTCGTGGAGAAGTGGTATAGGCATGTGGGAATAGATGGCTTCAGGCCACAGAAGAGGTCTATCTGAATCATAGGATGCACACCACGGGGGAAGGGGTTGGCTTGTTGAGAGGGAACCATGTCCAGTTGGAGGAGGAGGAGGCCGTTGGAGGTCCTTTCATCTAGCCCCCAATCGTAACCCATCTGGTCTACCCATTTTTATTCGTTAACAGTCTGAACTGTTGATTATGAAACATGGATGGGGAGGGATCTGACAGACTGTGAAAGCATAGTCCGCCTACAGTTTCTGGTGTCTGACCCTGAGTGGTGGAACACCACCTCCCACAAGCAGGCTGTCTACATCGCTCATATGGAAAGCACCAGTTGCTAACCGCTCACCACTGTGACGGACTGGGTCTAACAAGCTCAGTACTGATCGTGCTGCCGACACATAAGCAACAGTCGTTGTCCAGGAGGAATAAAATCAGAGGTTTGTAAAATAGCAGAATCACCACGTGGTCTGCATCCAATAGTTCAGGTATAAATGTCACAAGCAGAAGATGAAGAGACAGAGATAGTATATAAAGATATTGAACGGGTAATTCATTACTTAAAAGGAGATGATGAGCTAATAATCATGGAGAATTGGTACGCAGGAGTCGGGGAAGGAATGGAAAGAACAGTAATGGGGAATATAGGCTTGGTAGAAGGACGAGAGAGGAGAATGGCAATAAATTGCAGCAATTAATATCAAATACACTGTTCAAAAATCACAAGAGGAGGAAGTGCGAGTGGAACAGGGCTGGAGGTACGAGAAGATTCCAGATGGATGACACCATTGTTAGACAGAGGTTTCCAAAACAGATATTGGATTGCAAGGCTGGGGGAGCAGATGAAGTCTCGGATCACAATTTAGTAATGATGAAGAGAAGGCTGAAGTTTAACAGATTCATCCAGAAGAAGCACTGTGCAAAGAAGTGAGATACTAAAGTAATGAGAAATGGTGAGATACGGTTGAAATTCTCTGAGGCTACAGATACTGCGATAACTAAAACCAAAGTAGGCAGTTCGGTTGAAGAGCAATGGGCATCTCTAAAAAAGACAATCTCAGAAGTTGGTCAGACAAATAAAGCTATAGCAGAAGATACACCTCAACTGATCCACAAAAGAAGGAAGTACGTAAAAATTCAGGGAACTCCAGGAATGCAACAAAAATATAAGTCACTCAGGAATGAAATACACAGAAAGTGCTGGGAAGCTAAGGCAAAATAGCTGCAAGAATAACGTGAAGAAATAAAAAAAAAGGCGTGGTCTGAAACTTCCTGGCAGATCAAAACTGTGTGCCGGACCGAGACTCGAACTCGGGTCGTCGGAAGGACGAACACAGAAAAGTCAAAACAATCTTCGGTGAAATTAAAATCAAGGGCGTCAACACTACTAATGCGATGGGAATTCAAGTATTAAGAGCAGAGTATAAAGCAGACAGGTGAAAAAAGTACATTCAAGGTTTCTACAAGGGGGTAGTCATATGTGATGGCGTGACTGAGGAAGAAATAGGAGTCGATGTTGAAGACAGAGGTGATCCAGTATTAGAGTCACAGTTTAATACAGCTTCTGAAGACTGGCAATGAAATAAGTTAGAAGGGATAGATAACATTCCTTCGGAATTTCGGAAGTCACTGCAGGAAGTGACAACCAAGTGACTGTTCAAGTTGGTGTGTAGAATCTATGAGTCTTGAGAAATAACATAAAACTTTCGGAAAAATATCAACAACCAATCTCGACTACAGCAACGGCAGATATGTGCGATAACTACCTTATGTATACAAAATGCTGACAAGAATATACAGAAGAATGGAAAAGAAAACTGAGTATCTGTTAAGATTTCAGAAAGTAAGGGCACCAATCAAGCAGTTCTGATGTTGCGTTTGATAGTGGAAGCAAGACTGAAGAACAATCAAGAAATGTTCATGGGAGTTGTCGACCTGGAAAAAAGCATTAGACAATGTAAATTGGGCATGTAGTTCGAACTCTGAGACAAATAGCTGTAAACCATTGGGAAAGATAATGTACAATATGTACAACAAAAAAGGAGCAATAGTAATGGAACACCAAGAACGAAGCGCTCGCATCAAAAGGGTCTACGACAGGGATGTAGTCTTTCGCTCCTATAGATCGGTTGATACACTGACTAAGCAATGACGAAAATAAAATAAAGGTTCAAGCGTGGGACTAAAATTCAGGGTGAAACGATATCAGTGATAACATTCTCTGATGACACTGCTATCCTCCGTCAAAATGAAGAATTTCAGGACATGTTAAATGGAATCAACAGTGTAATGAGTGCAGAGTTAGGATTCAGAGTAAATCAAAGAAAGACGAAAGTAATGACTAATGAGTAGTAGAAACGAGATCAGCGACAAACTTTACATTAAAACTGGGGACCTCAAAATGCTCCAAGCTAAGGAATTCTGCTATCTTGGAAGCAAAGTAAGTGATGATGGACGGAGCATAAAAAGAAGATTATCATATGCAAAGACGGCATTCCTGGCCAAGAGAAGTCGGCTAGTACAAACATCAGTCTTAATCTGAGGAAAAAATTACGGAAAATGGACGTCTGCAGCTCGGCATTGAATGAAGGAATAACTTCTATGTGCTATAGGAAGCCGTAGAGGATAAAAAGTTTAGGGAAAGTCCGAAATTAACTACGTCTAATAATTGAGGCCATAGGGTGCACGTGCTGCCCTGAGATGGCGCATCGCCTCGATGACTGATGACTTAAATCTGCATATATTTGTCCATATTGAAAATACCATAAAAAGTACGTGATCCTCGTACTAGCAAATGAAGACAGAACATGTTTTTTGTATCGTGTGGCCAAGGTTACCTCGATTCGTGCAATGCAGCAGCAGTGTTACTAGGTCAGAATTTTTGTTGCTTTAACGGTAGCAATGACGATGCTCGTTTCCCGTGTAAATGAGTCAGAATTCATAGAAAAGCAGAGCACTTTATCTCGATTAGGAAAGCCAGAGCTGCTAACAAAACTCAGCGTCTCAGGTAAGGAAGCAATTATTTATTTTTTTATTTATTTATTTATCTATTTATTTATTATTATTAGCGAATGTCCCCATTGGAGAACGATAAGCAGGTCATTTTCAATCTATCTCAGGGTTCTTCTTATTTTCCCAATATTTCTTCATTTTCTCCCCGAAGGCCTTCTTACCTTCTTTTTTCGGTCGACTTTGGTCGGTACGGTTTTGGATCCATCTCTGGAATAAACTTCAACTTGTCGATTTTGCTTCTGAATGTATCTCTGTCTGATGTGTTTGTTCCGTTAATTTTTGCTTTTGTCAAATTCTCCTTAGCTTCAGTTACCCAAGGTATTGATGCTTTAAGTGATGTCACATAGTCCAATAGACGTTTAGTAAGTCTGTTTCATTATAGTCTGTATAGGTGTCCATAGAACTTCATTCGTCTCCTTCTGACGTCAGTTTCGATGTCTGATATTTTTTCTGTTGTCTCGGTGGTTTGCGTGTGTATCGTGGTCCCAGAATTTTTCTAATAATCTTTCTCGCTACATTCTTACTTTCTTGTAAATCTAGTTTTCGATTCAATGAGTGTGTTTCAATTGCATATGTGACTGTCGGTTTGATTACTGTGTTGTAGTTTCTGATTTTAGTGCCTTTTAACAGACTTTTTTGTTATACAAGTTTGAAACAAGTGCAGACGCTTCCTTGATTTTCTGCAATCTGTTTTTTGTGCTAGTTTTTCAAGTCCTGTTGGTTCAATAATTTCACCGAGGTTCTTAAAGTGATTTCTGTTGATTTCACCGTAATTTGTTTTAAGTTTCCGAATATCTAACCTGGAACACATGAACTAAGTCTTCTCAAAGGAGATTTGCAGGCCAACCTTCTCTGCACATTCTTTATGAGGGTCTCGATTTGTTTTACTGATATTTCTTCAATGTCGGCTACAATCGCCAACTCATCTGCAAACCTTAAGTATGGAACGCTCAATTTTCTTTGACCTCTTCCTAGTTCGATTGGCTTCCAAAAGGTTTGTTTTCTTAATTCCAATTCCCGTTCTTTCATTACTTTATGTACAACTATGTTGAATAATAGTAGTGAGATCCCATCTCCATTTCTTACTCCTGTTTTAACTAGGAATGGTTCCGAAATTTCGTCTATGAATTTAATTTTTGATTTGGTCTCTGACAGTGTTTGTTCGATCAGTTTTCGAGTTTTGGTGTCGAGTCCGCGTTCTCCTAGAATACTACCAAGAGATTGTCTGTCTATAGAATCGTATGCTTTTTTAAAATCAACAAATGTGCAGACTATTGGTTTCGACCTGATTGCTTTAATTTTTAAAATAGTTTTAAGATTAAAGATCTGTTCTGGGTATTATCTATTAGGTCCACAGCCGGTTTGGTAATCTGAAATTGTATGTTCCCGCTGTTCTTGTGCTCTCTTTAGAAGGCACACGAATACAATTTTGTAAGTGACCGGAAAAAGTGAAATACCTCTGTAGTTTTTTATATCTGATCTCTCTCCCTTTTTGTGCAATGGGTGAATTAGTGCACATTTCCAATCCTCTGGAATTTTTTCTGTCTGCCAAATTTCTTGGATGATTTGAGTGATTTATTACGGAATTTGGACCAAGGTTCTCAATTAGCTCAGCTACAATTCCATATTCTCCCGATGACTTATTATTTTTGAGCTTTTTAATGTGACTACAAATTTCTTGTGTGTTCTGGTTGTAATTTGGGAAATGTCATACTTGGTTGTGAGCAATTTAGAAGTTGTGAGAAATATTTGGCTAATTCTTGACAATTTTCTTTGTTAGTTAGTGCCAATTTTCCATTTTGTTTCCTGGAACAGAGGTTTCGTAGAGTATATCTTTTGATACTTTTTGTAATTTTCTTGTAGTTTGTCTAGCTGTTTGCTTTCTGACTTCGAATAATTTCTCTTGTGTGGTTTCTGATTTGTCACAATTATTGTTTAAGAAGGCTCGCTGTCTCTCTTCTATTGAATTCCACCATGGGTGCTTGAATTTTTTCTTTAATGGGATAAGTTCTCTTGTTATCGGCGTAATTTTCGTTTGGAAATCTCTCCAGTTGTTTGTAGGTTGGTTTTCCCATACTTCTGTAATTTTTGATTCTTGGAATATTTCAAATCAAATTTGGGGATTAGCGTTTTCCTTCGGCATTTTCTTTTCGTTATAATTTAATTTTGACTCTGGTAATACAATGGTCAGACTCTATATTTGTCCCTCTGCGGACTTGTACGTCGTGTACTTCTTTCTGGAAATGATAGGAGATCGCCACATGGTCTATTCGAAATTCATCTAGCTGAAGGATCGGGCAGGGCCACGTTTTTTGCTTCTTATAGTTCTTTCGAAGTGAAGCAATTATAAATAATAATGTGGCAGATGACTTAGTACTGATGCTTGGCGCCGTGCAGCGGCGAGGCGGCCAGTAGGCCAGTGGGCGGGTATTTGCATCGACTTCATTAGCAGCAAGCGGGGCCTCATCACGCGCAAGCGCTGAGTGCTCTGCAGCTGCCTGCGCGCCTTGCTCGCCTCACAATCACCGCTGCAACTCCTCACCGCCGGATCCCGAGCCACCCTAAATGTCACCATTTCTGCATCACTTCCAGCAACCCGCATCAGTCTACTATCTAGGCACGAATAATCGTACGTTTATTGTTCGGGAGCTTTTCTCATTGTTTCTATTCACATCCGTGTCAACGAAGCGCTGAATTCTGCCTTCCATCCTCCACTGACACAAAAACCTCACGACTATACAATTATTCGGCTGTAAACCGCAGTACAGCTGTTGACAGTGCGCTTCTCTTATTTCGAGCCAATGTTAGCACTGTCATGGCTATCTCATCATTGATTTCCTACAGTTTCCTGCGCTTTCATCGTAGTAATGCGTGAAATGCGCGTTTTATATGCCCAGTATTACATTCAGGTGACAAAAGTCATCGGATAACCAATAATAATGTGTGGATCTACTTTTACCCGGCGTAGCGCAGCAACTCTACGTTTCATGGACTCAACAAGTCGCAGTAAGTCCCATGCAGAAATCCTGAATCGTGCTTCCTCTAAAGCCGACCGTAATTGTGAAACTGTTGCCCGTGCAGGACAGTGTGCACGAACAGACCTCGCGATTATGTCACTTAAACGTTCGATGGGATTAAAATACGGCAATATGGGTGGTCGATCATACGCTCGAATGATCGAGAATGTTCTTGAAATCAATGGCGAACAACTTTGGGCCCGAAACATGGAGCATTGTCATCCATAAAAGATCCCACGTTGTTTGGGAACATGAGGTCCACGAATGGCTGCAAATGGTCTCCAAGAAGCCGAACATCGAGAGGACCCTGTCCATTCCATGCAAGCATAGCCCATACCAATATGGAGCCACCAACAGCTTGCACATTGCCTTGTTGACAACTTGGGTTCATGGCTTGGTGGGGTCAGCGCCACACCCGAACCATACCCTCAGCTCTTACCAACTGAAATCTGGACTCATCTGACCAGGACACGGTTTTCCTGTCACCTAAGGTTCAGTCGATATGCTCACGAGCCCAGATGAGGCGATGCAGACGATGTCGTGCTGTTAGCAAAGGCATCTGCGTCAGTCTTCTGCTGCCATAGCCAAATTTCGTAACACTGTCCTAACGGTTACGTTCGTCGTAAGTCCCACATTGATTTCTGCGGTTATTTCTCGCAGTGCTGCTTTTCCGTTAGCACTGACAACACTGCGCAAACGCCGCTGCTCTTCCCTAACGATTTCCGAAATGGAATCTTCCATGCATCAAACTCCAACTACCATTCCGCGTTCAGAGCCTGTTGATTCCCGCCGTGCGGCCGTAATCACGTCGGAAACATTTTCACATGAATCATCTGAGTACAAATGACAGCTCCGCCATTGCGCTGCCCTCTTACACCTTGTGTGTACGTGATACTGCGGCCATCCATATACGTGCATATCGCTATCCCACGACTTTTGTCACCACAGTATTTTTAAATTGCCTGTAATCGCAAACATCTAACACCTAATGTTCACAAGAAGCCCGGGCATGATTGAATGTGAAAGCATTAATTCTTCGCTGAAGTTAAATCTGTTCACAAGCAGCATTTTTCTTATATCTTTCAAGGCGTAGGGCGGGCTATTTATGCTCCGATCCGTTATAGAAATCGGTTGTTTTCTGAGCAGGACTCAGGGCTTCCCAATTGGAGATATTTGGGAGGCGATTTCCAGTTCCGGCATTTGCCTTATAACCAAGTAACCCTTGCCTAAAGCCGTGGTTAGAACCATAGGACTGGACGACAATATGGGGACCCAGTACGTCTGTATACGTATATAGCAGTGCACTTGAGTTGGTTGGAGGCGAGTCTAGGCTAGATTGTCAAATCAATAACGTGATCCGCACCAGGAGAGAAAGAAAGGCGTGGAAATAAAAATGCTGGATTTAAGGAAATACAGCTGTATTAATAAACGTTACCACATAATTCAATTCAGTTTCGCACCGCCACCAACTGAACGAAATTACGGCTTCCGGACTATCGCACCACTTTTTGTGACGAGATTCAGGACTTTTTAGCAAACAAAAACAAACACTTCGGTCTTAACAGAAAGAAATCGTCAGATGCAAAAGTAACTTTGGAAGTATTCGTTAATTTGCAACGGCAGAAATCTATAGCGAAACGCACGAAGGCCAACTATTACTTAAACGAACGGCAGGGCACCCTCAACGTAAATAAATGCGGCATGATGTGCATGAATAGGAGGAAACACACCTTACTTCTTCCAACTACGCTGTTAGATGTCAATCATTGGGAACAGTAACAACGGTAAGATCATTACGAGCGTCCGCCTGGAGCAACGAAAGGTATAATGAGTACATAAAACTAATTGTAAGAATAGCAGATGTCAGGCTGAAATTCACTGGAAGACGGCAAAGGAACTGTAATTCATCCACAAAAGAAGACACAGAGTCTTGAGTAGAGAGAGAGAGAGAGAGAGAGAGAGAGAGAGAGAGAGAGAGAGAGAAGGGGGGGAGGGGGGAGGGAGGGAGCGCGAGTGGTATTAAAAGTATCGTCCGCCATTCTTCGTAAGGGGCCTTGCGGAGTATTAGATGCAGATGAAGATTATTTCCGAAGTGCACGTGAATATTTAATACGATGTACGTCCTGCTAAGTACAGGCGCTGACGTAAATGCATAAATGTACTGGAACGGTATTAACAGGAAAGCGGCTTCCGTGAAACGCGTTATTAGCCGACAGAGTGGAGAGTGCTGGCGATGGCAGCTGCCCCAGACGCGCACACTATTTCCTGCTGCCTGTGTCGCTTTGGCAGCCAGCAAGCTGATAGCGACGGGAATTTCCGCACGTTCTTCAGAAAAACTCCATAGGAAAAAGTGCTACCTACGGAAATCGAACGACGACAGCGAGCACACTATACAGTTGACGTCCCTCCCTTACATGTCTGACATACTCATTACTACAGTCCGATGCAGAAACTGGCCTCAAACGCTAGTTCCAGATATTTCTTTGCATTCAATTTAAATTTATCAAAAGCAAAGACAAACTATTTCTTTTTCTCTCGTTAATGTGTGGTGGTGATCGACACATTTCCAGAGTGGAAGAGTTGGCTCCAAATAATAAAAATAATAATAATATTTGTTAGAGTTTCAAAAGTAGTAGCACAGTAGTAACTCTGAATTCTGAACGATATTCTTTTTATGTGAGATAAGAGTGTGCAGTATCGCGTTTATTAAATTCCAACTACGAACAGCCTCTGGAATTATATTTCAAGATAATGTTTTCAACAGCTGTAGCCTAACACCAGTAACTTCTGGCGTCGTTATGTGACTGCAAACGAAACGTTGAACGTCCGTTACAACTCCGACGCAAAACTGCAGTTACAATGGTGTACCGGCAGAGGAGAAACTGCGTCGAAAAGAGATAAAGCAGGTTTTTTCATACGTAAAATGCTGGCGACAAGTTTCGGAAATCCTCACTCAGGGGATCATGACTGATTACCTGGAGAAAAATGGACAGGGACTAGGTCTTGCGATTCTCTATGTCCTATTGTCGCTGAAAGTGACGAAGTAACTCCTCCACTTAATATCGTTACTGAGCCGCTTCTATACCGAGGCAAGTGAGAAAACAGTAAGATTAGTGCACAAAAATAAATAAAAGGCTGATGCACCTCGACAACGCCCTAGCTCAAAAAAAGTTGTGTACCACCTGTATGTCTGCGAACATTTGTGGGCTAAGATTCCAAAGGAGCACAAATTGGAAGAACAAGTATTATTAAATAAAAAATTTCAATGTGGAACAGAAATTAAACACTACCCAAAAAAAGGCAGTTTGTTAACAGTGCACATCTATGCAGCTGGGTATCATGTTGTTCCACATACAACTTGTTGACTACTCCTTGGCATGCTGTCCGAAGCTGGTCGGGACCCTGCTGCTCAAATCCGTCCCACAAATCGACGACAGCCCTTCCTGAAGTAACACAATGTGTGACGAAAGTTAAGACTAGGGCGCACTCTAAGTTTTACTCACTCTAGCACAAGTCTACGGATACTGCAGGTTCATTCCTGCATCCTATAGGAAGATGTTCACGTGGTTGGCAAGGTGTTATCGTGTATTACCGTCCGAAAGACCAACTCATCGCTGAAATGTTGACTGTAAGGCAGGACAATATGTTGGAGGATCCAGCTCTAATATTGCAAACGCCTCGAATGACCCCAAATAGCGATGAGAGCCAACTAACATCCAAACATTATACCAGCCCATGACATGACTGGCACACCTTCTCCCTTCAGACATTTCCTGTACTAGTCGATGAAGAAAACCCGACGCCACTGCCAGATTCTATTGCAGGTGTTCCCTTCCCCATCTTCTTAGCGCACCACGCATCTAGAAGGTTTGTACTGTTATTTATATATTTATTTATTTATTTATTGTATGGTGTCTACAGAGGTAATAAATTTCATACATTCAAATATAAAACATTTATGTACTAAGAATTGCACAGCATCAGCAAAAACGGCATTACAATAAATAAAATTTAAAAGATACTGAATGTTTAATGATGATTAAGTTATTTCGTTTTCATACAGCACTTCATTTTTCAATGTGTGTATGCTACAGTACGATGTCCAGTGAGTTCAGCTATTCAATTGCTTCAGCTGTCACTGCCAGCAGATCGACCCAAGTATCCCGGAATTTCCGGCGTGGAAATTCCGTAACTATGTGCTGTATTGTTTCTTTTGAAGCGCCACAGTCGCACTGAGGACTTTCTGCGATTTTCCACTTAAAAAAGCATAGCTTTCGTTCTGGCATGCTCTGTTCCGATTCTGTTCACGCGGATCCACGATTTCCGAGGCAAACTCATTCCTGGTAGAGTCTTGGTTGGATCAGTGTAAGCCACTTAGTTGTGGTTCTGAAACGATACCCATTCTGATCTCCATTGTTCTCCCGAATTATATTTGAGCGGAACGTTGTTCCAAATAAATTTTCTCGTGTAGCTGCTGCCTAAGGTGAGAAGTGGCAATATTCGATAGAATGGATAGCCATGGAAGAAGCGTGGATTTGGGTGTTCCAGATATCAGCCTCATTGCATCATTTAGATATATATCAATCTTCTTAACATGACAGCTCATACACCAGCATTGATCAGTACAAGAATAGAGCACTGCTTGTGGCGCTAAGGGTAGTGTCTTCGCGTGTGCTCTCCATCTTGTTCCACGACTTTTTCTAATCAATCTATTTTTGGTTTCCAGTTTTTGCTGTGTAGTTTCAAAGTGTCTGTTTTAAAGTGAAGGAGCGATTTAAGTATACTCTAAGGGTTTTGGAAACTGACTGTGTTACACGCTTCTAACATAAAAGAATTATTTTAATTCTCTACGTTCTGTGTGGTTGCTCAGACGGAAACAGCATACTTCAGTTTCCTGAGGTTCCGGGCGTAACGTCTGCTCCTTGTCACATTTACATACGGTATGTAGATCCTTAATGAATATTCGCTTCCCTCGCTCATAGTCCTTAGATTCTTGGTTATACCCATGTCATCATCACAACAGAATTTTTCACAGTTTGTATCTCAAAAGTCACTTGTATACAGACTGAAAAGGAGTGGGGATAGTGCGGTAATCTATTCTAGGTGGTCAAGGGTTTACTAGTGTTATCTTTTAGTGTGAATTTGAAGTAGCACTTTTTCAGCAGATTCTCCAAATTACTTCTCATTTTGAGACTTGGAACAGCTTTCTTCAAGTTGGGAATCCGACTTGGTGCTGTTATTAGCAATGGACGATTAGCGGCCAATTTGATTGTGTGGAGACGGTGTGTGGGTCTACACAGCCCTACCAGTTACCTCCGAAAAGGCAACTTCAGTTATGTTGCATTCGCCTCGTGGCACCGACGGGCCATAATCTGTAGGTTGAGGTCATCAGGAAGCGTTGTTAACCGAGGGTGATTACTGCGTGAGGAGGAGGCTGGTGATGACCGATGTGAATATTAACGGACCATCCGTTAAAGAAGCCATGGTTATAAAATTCTCACTGGAATTATTCACACAAGAATGGAAAACCTGGTAGTAGCTCACCTGGGGAAAAACAAGTTTGAGTTCCGAGGAAATGAAGAAACAGGCACCCCATACTGCCCTTACGACTAATCTTAGAAGGACTAAAGAGATGCAACGTTTAAAGCATTTGCAAGCTTAGAGAAAGCTTTTGACATTGTTGACTGGAATGCAAGCTTTAAAATTCTGAAAGTAGTATGGACAAAATGCAGAGAGCGAAAAGCTATCTACAACTTTAACAGAAACCTGACTGCAGTTACACGGTCCAGTCACATTAATGAGACCACCGCCTATGTTCACCGTCAACGTGCAATAACCACTCACAGACGCCAGGTGGTAGCATTAGCTGTGGTAGGTGTATAAAGCTCGGAAAAAGGTGCAGTCGTTATCGTACTTCGGAAACGGAGCGATTTATCTGGCGTCCATAAGGACATGATCACTGGCTTTCGGGCAAAAGGTGGAAGCATTTCCGAAACGCCCTGTTTAAGTGCATAGTGCATGGAAAAATGGCGCTATCCAAGTCCGGCGCTGAGGCATGACGGGGATGAACGACGGCTGCGAAGATGCTTGCGGGCGAATAGACGTGCAACTGTTTATGACCGCCCAGATGAACCAAGGGGCTACCAACAATGTTTCCTCAATGACCTTTCAGCGAACGTTGCTGCGCATGCGCCTCCACTGCAGGCGCCTGGTTCATGCACCCATGCTGAATGCTGTTCATCGGCGATGAAGGTTGAAGTTTGCACGCCAACACCGCAACTGACTGGCAACAGTGTCCTTTTCAGATGAATCACATTTGATGCTCCATCAGAAAGATTGCCGTTGGCGTGAAACATATGGTAGCAAACAAGGAGGGAATAATACGGCATGCGAGATGTTTTCGTGGCATTCCCACCGTGATCTCGTCATTCTGGAAGGCAAAATGGATCAACTTGTCTACCAGCAGGACAATGCAACGTATCACTTAACTCGTGGTACACATGCATGGTTCGAAGCGCACCACGATGAGTTTACCGTACTCCCCTGCCCCAAAACTCTCCGGATGTGAACCCAATCGGGAATTTGTGGGACCACCTCGATCGGGTTGTTCGCGCAGTGAATCCTCAACTAAGAAACCTAGCGCAGCTGGCCCCGGCACTCGAGTCAACATGGGTCCACCTCCCTTCCCGTATCTTCCAGAAGCTAAATGACACTTTTTCTGAACATCTCACGCTGCAAAATATGTTTATTCACGCCTTTGAAAGGTGATCGCATTAATGTAACTGGGCAGTGTATACGAGTCGATGGACGTGAAAGGGAAGCAGTTGTTAAGAGAATCAGAAACGGTTGTAGCATTTCCCTGTTGTTATTCTATCAGTACACTGAGCACGGAGTAACTAATGAGAAGGCACTGAACTGAACAAAAAAGAAATTTCACATTATTGTTTTGTTTGTGACATTATACACAGATTTACACAAGTATTTAATGAAATGACTCATTTAAATAAAACAAGTTCGTGACACTATGGAACTTGAATAGGTGTTTTTAGTTATAACAACTACTAACTGCCCATATTTAAATTTAGAAATAAGGAGCCATGTGACAGGATAAGTTTCAATTACCACTTAACGACATTTGCTCTTAAACATAGACAACTGTAGCACTAAGACTCGTTAGATACATTGTGATTTTTTTTTTTAATTTCAGACGAAATTCAGACGAATCGAGAAAAAATTACACATAGCTTGTGACTGTGAATGTTTCAACTGAGCTGCTATGTTTACTGTATCTGTTGCATGACTTTTTTGTGTATGAGCTTCTCTAAATTGTAAAACGTGTGACACCTCTATACATGTAAACTGAAGTCACCTTCTCACGTCCTTCTGTATGTGCAGGCTAATCTTAGGAACTGCTGTAGGGATTTTAGCCAGTTTTGACTTATAGACACACTAATTCACGGGGAAGGTGTTTCTATATAAATTATATGTTTTTCGTACAAATTGAACGAATTATAATGAATTTAAGTTTAGTTTGTGAAAGCGACGCGACGCCAATGCCACATAGTGAGCAGCTGCCATAATTCGAGGTAGGAGCAGTTACATGAGAGAGCGTGAAGCATTACTCATCAGGTGTGGTGGTCTAGCACTAAAGCGTCTGCCTACAAACTGATAGGTTGTTGTATGAAATCCCGGTTGGGTGATTAATTTTCACTCCGCCTTTTAACTCAGCATTCGCCTCTCAGTCATGTGGAGATTCGCCAAAAACGAAACGTGGATCAGATTTCATATTACACTGTAGCTCCCCTTTTTCCAGTTAGTTAGCTGCTTAGGGACACGCAAGTCGCTACCGGCATCCATTTGATTGCAATCGTTTCGGAAGAACTGCATATCGATAAAACATGCAAGTCCAAAACCTTTTCTTTTCAATTATTTGTGCACAGAGTAAAGCGCAGTATGGGATGCAGCTTCGCTTTTTTTATATACAGAAAGTTTTGCAGCAGCGCAGCATATAACTCAACGTTCCAATTACTGCTTTCCCCGAGTCAAACATGGATGCGAACACGATTCTCTGCGTCGTGGGATGAAAAATAATATTTGTTTTGACACTTTCAAATTATGCAGAAGACTGGCAAACTAATCTCCACCGGCAACGCATTTCGAAATACGACGGCAATTTCAGACAGCTTATTTCTGCGTCCCTCACATTAGCAATGGTAATGCAATTCAATGCAAATCCTTCGAACAATACGCAGTGGGTTACTCAGCTTTCAATTATTCTTATAAATATGACCAATCACGAAAACATAACCCCCTCTTCACGTGATATGTGAGAATTTGACGTAATCAAATATTTTTAACCATTAGATTTGCTGCAATCGTTTGAGAACAGTTGCATAGCGAAAAAAAAAATTCGAATCACAAACACGTAGATTTTTATTTTTATGCTACAAGTAAAACGTTTTCCGGAAACCTGTTTCTACTACATTGCTTTGTTTATATGCAGAACGTTCTTCCAGCAGCGCAGGTGATGGCTCGACTTTCAGCTTTCTCCTTTCCTTGAATCAAACCTAGATGTGGACACGATTCGTTGTGTGGCATAGCGCGAAAAGGTCTCCCACAGAGAGACCACGACAAAGAATTGCGGCAATGAGTCTCATCAATATATCACCGTGCGTACTAGCATCCGCAAGAAGCGTGCTGTAACACGACCTAAACATGTATATCATGCGCGTTTTTTTTTCTTCTTTTTTTTGCTACCTCAGCCACCCCCAGATACATACACACACACACACACACACACACACACACACACACACACACACACGTGATTCGCATACGAACATCACGATGTGCTCCTATCACTACCATGAGATGTCACTTTAAACGCCAATTTTGTATGGAACACACAACGTTCATGTCTCCAAATGAACCACCAGTTGCCATGTTGCTCAAAATGTACTTTGAGCAAACAGTAAATAAAACCAAGGAGAAAATTAGAGAGGTAATTGAAGTTGAGCGAGAAGAAATAAAAACATTAAAATGTGCCGATTGTTATTCTATCACGAGAGAGCAAACAAGTTAGGAGAGCTGCTAAACGGAATGGGTAGCGTCTTTGAAAGAGGCTATAAAATGAACATGGACCTTGTACAACAATGAAAATGCAGTTTATTCGAATTAAATCAGGTAATGCTGAGGAAACTAGATTAGGAAATCAGACGATAAAAGTAATAGATGCGTTCTGTTATTTTGGCACCAAAATAAATGATTATGGCCGAACTGGAGAGGATGTAAAATGTAGACTGGTAATAGCTAGAAAATCATTTATGAAAAAAAGGAAACTTAACATCGAATATAAATTTACGTATTAGGAAGCGTTTTCTGAAGATATTTGTCTTGAGTGTGATCTTTTACCGAAGAGAAACTTGGGCAATAGGTAATACAAACAAGAAGAGAATAGAAGCATTTAAAATATGGTGCTACAGAAGAATGCTGAAGATTAGATGGGTAGATGGTGCAACTAGTAAGGAGATACTGAATCGAATTGGAAAGAAAAATTAATAGCACAACTTTACCAGAAGAAAGGATCAGTTGACAGGACGCACCTAAGGCCGGAAGAAAAAGGGATGAATACGATAAGTAGGTTCAGATGGACGTAGGTTGCAATAGTTACTGGAAGATGAATCTTTTTCATAGAATAGACTGATATGGAGAGCTGATTCACAAACATCTTCGGACTGAAGACAACGACGACGAAGACGAAGAAGAAGAAGAAGAAGAAGAAGAAACAACAACAACAACAACAACAAAAGCTGGGTGAATTTCTGTCACAATCCAATCAATTACGATATAACAACGTGTCTTAAGTTAAAAACATATCGTGACTACCTTTTTATAATTTAATTAACGTGAATTATAAAAATAAGACAATTATTTGGTTCCTGAACGGAGAGGAAACTGCAGCGCTGATTTCTGGACAGCATGAAGAACAGGGCAAAGTCAGAACAGTAGTGACGTGCTATTTATAAGTATTTACGACGAACATTAGTCAGTGCAAGGGAAACCTTAACTAAAGCAGAAGTCAACGAGTCCTGGCCACAGGACGTTTTACAGATTTCATAAACACAGCTAAGATGAGCTGCATGAAATACTCACTTCAGTGGACATCATATTAACGAAATAGAACTTAAGGATAAGTAAGACAAACTAAGATACGCGGAGTAAACAACACAAAAATACCAGTATAGATGACTTTGGTAATACACTGCTGGCCAGTGCAGAAGGATTTACCTATCTGGATGGTATGCTAACGGCTGACCTCATAAGCTAATGCAAATTAGGAGTAGACTACACCAGGCTAACACAATTTCAGTAAGAAGAGAAAGCTCCTTGTTTAAAAAACATCAGAACTGATGTATGTATGAATCTAATGAAGACTCTGTATAAAGCGTAATACTATACGAAAGTGAAACGTGGACAGCAGGAACAGCAGTCAAGAAAAAAAATTAAAACTTTTGAGTTATGATTCTACTTTAGAAAGTAAAAGACACCAAGGGTGAACGGAGTTACCAACGATCGGAAAAAGAGCACGTCATTTCCGTTTCCATGAAGGGTCGTCCTACGGATGCTGATAATTGTGAGTCTATATCGCTGACATCAATCCGTTGTAGCATTATGCAACTCAAAAATTGAGGTTTCTGGAGAACGAAAATCTTCTATACATGAATGAACAGAGAACAAGTGAAAGTAAACTCTCTCTTTTCGTCCATGAGATCAAAAGCGTGGTACGCAAACGCGCCCAGGTTGATGCCGTGTTCAGCTGACTTCCGGAACGCATATTCGATACAGAAGGCACTATTGTTTCGTGAACAAAGTTCGAGCTTATAAAGCATTGGACTTGGCTGGTTGGTTAATGGACTAAACGGTAAGCTCACCACCAGAAATTTCACCAAACAGTTTTAGGGTTTCGCGCAAAATCCGCGATTTTAGGCTAGAAGACAAATGTCTTAGACGAAGAGATACAAGTCCGCGAAAGTAATGTGTGTTTAAATTTTTTTTATTGAATTGAATTGAATTTTAGCGCCGGCCGTCGTTTAAGTGTTTCACCACTCCTTGCGAGAGAAGTTTGCAGATGGCAACAGCGTGGCTGTCGAAATAGTCCATATTACTTTACTCTCTGATCAAGAACATCTCCCGTTAACAGTGACAGCGGAAAAATTGCAACAATCGAATCTTCGTGAACTTTGCATTTCCGGTTCCTATATTTCTGTTACTTCCCTTGTGTTTGTATCTCTTGTTCTGTGGTTTTTATGAGATTAATATTCAGCGGCGTGGAATGTTATTCTTAATCTTAATCTTATATGGAACTTCCAGCAAGCATTGACATATGCCTTATGTAGATGAAAAAAGCCTGCAATGAAATGTTGGCATTAAGAAAAGTGCCTGTCGGATTGCTTTTCCTATCCTAAACAAGGTGGCATGTTATAGGTCATCCCCCAATCCATCTGTCCCTTCCACAGAAACCACACTGATATGGAGACAAAACGCCCTGTGATTCAAGATACTTTCAAGCAGGTTCCAGAAATCATTGTGTGGCTAGTCGGTTGATAGCTGTTGAGAGACCTTGAGATTTTGTCTGGTTTAAGAATTGAGATGATGACTCTCCCCACTGCGAAGCGAAAGAACCTTAAAGCCAAATATAGTTGCAGACCCTGAGTAGATGGAGACTGTGAGCCGATTTCAGATTTTGTATCATTTGATTATCAATTGAATCAGGGTCTGTGGCCATACTCTGTGACAAGTCAAGGGCCTGAAGCAGTTCTCAGTCAGTGAAAGGGTCACTGTATAATTCGACGTTGCAGGGGTGAACGATATTGAGTTGTCTTAAATTTTATGCAGTGGCAATGTAGCTTGGTAAGAAGAGACCATTGACAAGAGTCACAAAGTGGGTCGCAAGGTGTTTAGCAAGAACCGATGCACTGGTAGAGATATGATGGAATAGTCCCAGTAGCGTTTCATCTTTGACGGCCCAGTACACTACGGAGATTGGTCCACGTCTGGAATGAAGAGGTATATGTTCCCAAGGGAGAGCATTCCTTCTTACTGCATTTAATTAGGTAGCGAGCCTTTGCACGGAGTCACTAAAAAGTGATAAGTGTGATCTGCACAGGATGTCAGTTGAGACGCTGCAGGGCCCTTCCATGGTACTGAGTAGTTGTTCCAATGTCTATGGTCCCCCATGATACCAGCTACTGATGGAAGAAGTCCATAGAAACAGGTGGTATTAGGTCCAGCGCTGTGGGTCACTGCATCGGAATCATTTCTGATTGCCTCGTCGATGCTGTCTGAAGGACAATGGACGAAGGTGACGGCAGAGATATAAGAATGCCAGTTGGCCCTTCAGAGCGGCCAACGTGGCAACTGCTCTACTGAGCGGTAAAAAATAAGTGACAGGATCACTGTAACGTGATCACTGTTACAAAGATTGACCAATGTGCCTGGAGATTTGGGAAAGAGACCGTAAGGTCGATAGCTAAGAAAGTACAGCGGTTGGGCAAAACAACGTGAACACCTGTACTTACTTGGGAATGGTTTATTAATAATGCGCTGGATCCCCATTTGCCTGTAATACAACAGCGATTCTTCTTGGAATACTGGCATATAATGACTGTACAGTCTCCGGTGGAATGTTATGCCACTCTTCGATCAAAACCTCTTCTAACTCCTGTAGTGACCGAGGGAGGCGGAAATCTGCTCTGGAGTCTGCGCTCCAATACCGCCCACAAGTGACCGATAATGTTCAAGTCCGGGGACTGTGCTGACCAGGGAAGACGCTGCAGTTCAAGTGCATGCTCCTCATATCACGATTGTACTGTCCTGGCTGTGTGAATGGGTGCATTATCATCTGAAATGTGGCATCATAGTTGGGGAATAAAATTTGAATTTCGGGGTGCACCTGATCACCTAAAATGTTCACATTATCGTTGACTGTAACACGGCCTTTTAGAGTAATGGTGCGATCAGCAGAATACCATGATATGGCTGCCCACACCACCACACTTCCACCTCCATCCTTAACTGTTGAAATCAATCAGTTCTTTAGCTGTAAGCCCGGCCCGATGTTGGAAATAACTAAAACGTTGACTCGTCGGACCATATGACGTGTTTCCACTGATCAGCCGTCCAGTATTTACGCTCATGACACCATGTTTCATGCTTCTTTGCGTTGGTTGTCGTCATTAATGGTTTCGATAGAGCAGCTCGTCCACGAATATTCGCTTTATGGAGTTCTCACCGGGCAGTGTCGATAGATACGGTGTCTCGAAGATGGCTATTGAGCTCTGCAGTCACTTTAGTCGCCGTAGTTTTGTGTTGTTTTGACACAATGCGTGTTTGCGTAGGATTATCTGTGTCATTTAGTTTCGACTTGTTCCCACTATTACGTTTTCACGATCATGTTTTTCCATGTTTCGTGTAGGCTGTCATGACTGTTGAAATAGTTGCTCTTGAAACATCCAATAAGTTGGTTGTCTTGGTTACTGATTCTCCAGCTAATCGGGAGCCCACAATCTGCCCACTTGGGAACTCTGTTACGTCTTTCATTGCACGTCGATCTCGGCCTTCGATAGCCAATACGAAATGTGCACTACTCGTAAATAAATTGCACTGATGCCTAGTCCGTATTGAACACCCACAGTCCAGCGAGACACATGCCTTACCTGTGTTGTTGACCACCAAACACAACCATCCCATTACTACCATTGTTCACATTATTCTGCCTGTCCCCTGTACCTTGGACAGCAAGAAAGGACTCCAACCCGACGACATGGTACTCCCCCCAAAGAGGGTGATGTAAAGCGGAGAGACTTGTCGGATTGAGATGTCCATCTTAAGGGACGGTAACCTGTGATCGCTACGGTTGTTCACACTCTCGCTGCTACTGTTGTCGTACACATGAGAATCCACTCAAAGACGACATCTGTACGTACGAACGTAAAAGCCCTCAAGATGCTCTCTAGGGATCAGTTTGGTCCCCGATAGCTAGAACAGTAACCTCATATAGTTAAGATATTGGTCACCAAAGAGCTGTGTTTCTTGAAGAGCAACACAGATTGTTGAACACGAGGTAATTACTTATTGTAGTTGGCAGTAATATCAATTGCAACCCTATTGAACTGTCATTTTAAGTGCGTCCTGGTCAAGGATGAAGGAGCCATGGGGTCTGGTTACACCTCAGGAATTGTTGCCTGTCATCAGTGGGAGCGGAACAATCGACAAACATCGATTCTGGTGGAGAAAGGGTGGGGGTGGGGGTGGATTGGGGGAATCAGACGCCCTAGGGCCACTGGAATAGACTCTCCAAAGATTCCTTCTTTTCATACTTAGCTACTTTACAGGTTTGGGACTCTTCAGGGGTTATCTGCTG
The DNA here is from genome assembly GCF_023864275.1 of Schistocerca cancellata. Classification (NCBI taxonomy): domain Eukaryota; kingdom Metazoa; phylum Arthropoda; class Insecta; order Orthoptera; family Acrididae; genus Schistocerca; species Schistocerca cancellata. Next base: position 340,159,210 of record NC_064629.1, on the reverse strand, counting down.
TGGACATAGGAACTGAAGAGGAGCGTGCAGCCCGGTGACCTCAAATTCTTGGCTTCTTTAGCCACTGGCTGGTGTTAAAGTTGAGTGGAGAGTGTTCGCTACCGAAAGCCCAGTCACTGGCAAACATCAGTCAGAAGCAATGAGTTGAGGTCCCCGAACATGGTGCTGCTGGAACCACAGGAGTCGAGGTCATACCTCCCACACAGGGAGTCGAGGTCATACCTCCCACACAGCTAATTTACCAGCGCGACTACCAGCAGTCGACATTAAGGGAATGATGGGAGTAAGTACTCAAGGTACCGCTGATGACCTGAAAAAAGTTGTAAAAAATCGATATCACTGGGATGGGATATAAGCAATCGTACTTTTTCCAGGCTTCAAAACATGAGAGGTGATCCGAGACATTAAGTTCCTGGATTTTACACTCCTTAATTGGGGTAGCACACTTCAGGCATCAGTGTGAGTGACCACCTCAGCAATTGACACATAATGGTGGGTGCTCACATGGGCGTTTCCACGAAGTGGAAAAGCACTGTCTCCCCAAATTAGGTTGATCGTACAACTGGAAGACATATGCACACTGCAGCAGTTGTGGTAAATACCGTCTCACATCACAATGGTAGACAATGATTTTGGCTCTCTCAGGAAGCGAATGCCCTCTCAGAAGGGAAGATGAACGCTCCGATGGCAACCTTGTTGTCTAGCGGGTTTCAACATACACGATGTACAAAGTTGATACCTGCCGAGCGGGATTAGCCGAGCGGTCTAAGGCGCTGCAGTCATGGACTGTGCGGCTGGTCCCGGCGGACGTTCGAGTCCTCCCTCGGGCATGGGTGTGTGTGTTTGTCCTTAGGATAATTTAGCTTAAGTAGTGTGTAAGCTTAGGGACTGATGACCTTAGCAGTTAAGTCCCATAAGATTTCACACACATTTGAACAAAGTTGATACCTCGCTTCTCCAAATTTTTCTATAATTGATCCTATTGCAGCGTTGAAGACTTCTGAAAAATTAAACCCTGTACCACATTCAAGCTCTTATCGGGTGCTACAGTGACAGATACGCCACCAAGTTCTTGCAAGAGAATAATGCTCAGAAGTGGATAGGATTCACTATTTCAACTAAGACAGAAACATTTCATAGTTAGCTGAGAGAATAGATGTATCCAAATACATTTTCAATATCCTCCACGATGAAAAGTGACTTAATAGATAGAAACGACCCTCTATCAGTCCACAAGCAAACCAGACACTGGGTGGGACCAAGTTTCTACATTTCCCTTAATTTTGTTTTTCTCCCACGGCATGGCAATGGGGCAAAGTCCTTGGCTCGCAACGATCCTCAGTGAAGAATTCCGCTCTGTACTACGAAGCCGGCAGAGCCTCACGGCCACCGACCGAGATATCCACCATGATGCACTTTACTTCAAACAATGTTGGGGGGTTGGCAGTGGCCATCTGTCTTGATGGGCAGTCCCAGTGCTACCAAACGGACACGCACCTACTTCTCAGCATACTATGGGAGGTAACAGCTCGGGCCTCCATAGTGTACGCCCTGAGTAGTTAGTGAGCTAATACCACACGGGTACCTGACGACATCCTCCCCCCTTCCCTCGCATGGACTGGCTACTATGTTGGCTATTTAGCGACCTCCTCCTCACTGCCCGTTCTTCTGTATAGAATTCTGATAAGGTGGTGGTCAAACACAGATCTAGGCACCAAATATGAGTTAAACGATGTAAAGTAAATAAAAGTAAAAAAGTTCATACTACCAACAAGATGGTTTTCAATAGGGAATCTGTCCTAGAGACCACGTCTGAGAGCCAGAGTGTACAATGGCGGGATAGGAAAGGACGAAATACCGAAATGGCTCAGGGCTCCGTGCCCGTCACGCACATACTCACAAAAGAGTTGACAGCCCCCTGGGTGGTAAGAGACACTTTGGGTCACTACATAATACTGCTAATTTTGTGTTCCTTTCTATATAGATCTTTACAATCATATTTAATTTATCAGCTATTTAATTTATCAGCTTACTTCGCGTGATTCTAATTCTCGCATTTGGTTCGATCTCTTAGAAAGTATCCTCAGCTGTACTAAACTGTAAGTCAGAATCGCAGTGACACATTGGATTTTGTGGGGGACTGCTTCCATAAGCTGATCCTGCAGAGCCTCATACGAGTATTTGGACAATTTAAGAACAGCCTTTTTCAAGAAATTCGTGTATTTCAAAGGACGAGGTCAAAATATCACGATTCTGATAACTAGTTTCACTTAAAATATGTTTTAATTACTATTAATAAGTTAAAACACGGATGACGGTACACTGGTAACTTTTTAATATCTTGCCTAAACAAAATCCAATTCCAGATAAGCAATCCTCTGATCAAACGGAATCGTTTTAGATATTTCACAACAACATTGTGTTTGATTTTTTGTTTCGACATTTTTCAGCGACTTCTGTCTTTCTCTGTTTTCAGCCCTTCCACCACCTTGCAATCTAGTTCAAACACCAGGATACACTATTTGCATGCAATCAGAACCGGCAATTTGTGAGGGACTCCCAGTTCACTTAAATCTAGTTAATTATCTGTATAGCTTCCTAACATTGTATCTTAATCATAACACACGTCGTGGGTCTGACGTACTCCATGTATGACGCCACGGGGATGACGTCACTAGCCACTGAAATAAAAGCAGCAGCCTCAGCTGAAAGGGGGCAGTTGCGGTAACGGTCTTACTTGACACAATATCGATGAGTGTAGCTAGCAGACGCTTTGACAGCTATAGACGCGCATGTTTTAAGATAGCGATGTATTGTTTTTGCCCAGGGTGAATGTGGCAACGGTGAGGGCAGCGACATACTTCACGGCATCGTACTCGTGTTGTTGTTTTCTCGACTGGTCAACGGTAAACAAACATTAGTCGAAGAGTTATCTATAAACTTAATACTATTTAAAACAGACTCCCTGACAAAAAGAGTTCAGCATCCAGGAGACATGGTCCGATGTTAATGTTACTTCGTACACGCACACACCATCGGCGGGTATGTAAATGATTAGAGTCGCAATCTCTGTGACATACAGAGCGTCCACCAGACTGCTTCAGTGTTGTTACCAAGCCTGCGAAGGTATATAAGGGAGTGTGAACTGTGTCAGATGTTGAGTGTTCACTGTCACGATCATGGACACGCCGCGTACTCGCAGGAAACAGTGTTATCAGCTCTTGATAAGTGATTGACAGGGGCTTCACTGTAGGTCTCCATTTAGCAATATGGACGAATTGTACAATATCCAGATTAGTGTAGCATTCGCATGTGACCGTCACGTGATGCTATACTGCACGCGAACGTGTGGACACGCCTACTCGTTGTCCAGTTTCCAGTCGACCACGACAAGGGAGGATCGCCGTACTGTGAACCAATGACATCGTAATCCCTTCGCAAGTGCACCCGCCACCTCAGAACAAGTGACGGACTCGTGCCCAGTCTGTCATCCTCCACCATTAGTCGGAGACTAGCAGCAGCCAGGCTAAGGAATTACAGTGCCATACGTTAACACCACAACACAAACGGCTGCGTTTGCAGTGGTGCCGTGACCAGAAAGTATGGACTGTTGATAAATGGCATCGCACTGTGTTCAGCGATGAATCGCGGTTCTGCACTACCCCAGATAGCCATCTCAGCAAGTGCAGCCAACTGCAGGTGGTGGCTCACGTCGGTGCCAATGGTGTGTGTTACTTTGGATCAGAAGAGATTCTCTCTGGTTTCGAGCGGCTAACAGAAGTGGTAAAGGCTGCCAGTCTTGCTTGCAAGATGAAAGCAGAGTTAACCATTTGTAGCATAGTCGACAGGACCGACTGCGGACCTCTGGTACAGAGCCGAGTGGAGGGTCTGAATCAGAGGCTCAGACGATTCTGCGACCGTGTAGGCAGCATATTCCTCGACTTGCGCCAAACGGTGGTTGGGTTTCGGGTTCCGCTGAATAGGTCAGGTGTCCACTATACGCAGGAGGCGGCTACACGGGTAGCAGGGGCTGTGGGGCGTGGACTGGGCGGCTTTTTAGGTTAGAGGGTCTCGGGAAAACACAAGAAATGCTTCAGTCACAAAGGGTGCAGGCTGAACATAGGAAAAACGTAGATACAGGAACCATTCGTATAACAGTTGTAAATTGTCGTAGCTGTGTTGGGAAAGTACCAGAGCTCCAAGCGCTAATAGAAAGCACTAATGCTCAAATCGTTATAGGCACTGAAAGCTGGCTAAAGCCGGATATAAGATCAGCCGAAATTTTTGCGAAGAACCTAATGGTGTTCCGAAAGGATAGGCTAATGAATGGCTCTGAGCACTATGGGACTCAACATCTTAGGTCATAAGTCCCCTAGAACTTAGAACTACTTAAACCTAACTAACCTAAGGACATCACACACACCCATGCCCGAGGCAGGATTCGAACTTGCGACCGTAGCAGTCCCGCGGTTCCGGACTGCAGCGCCAGAACCGCTAGACCACCGCGGCCGGCCAGGATAGGCGAAACACGGTTGGCAGAGGCGCGTTTGTTGCTGTCGGAAGTAGTTTAACTTGTCGCAAAATTGAAGCAGATACTCCCTGTGAGTTAGTATGGGCAACCGGAATAAAATAATGATTGGATCCTTTTACCAACCTTCCAATTCAGATGATACAGTTGCTGAAAGGTTCAAAGGAAACTTGAGTGTAATTTCAAACACGTACCCGAATCATACGATAATAGTTGGTGGTGACTTTAATTTACCCTCGATTTGTTGGCGAAAATACGTGTTTAATTCCGGAGCTACGCATAAAATATCATCCGAAATTGTGCTAAACGCATTCTCTGAAAGTTATCTCGAACAATTAGTTCATGAGCCCACGCGAATAGTACACGGTTATGAAAACACACTTGACCTCTTAGCAACAAATAATCCTAATAACGAGCATCAAAACCGATTCGGGGATTAGTGAACACAGGGCTGTCGTGGCAAGATTGAATACTGTAATCCCCAAATCCTCGAAAAATAAACAAAAAATATACCTGTTCAAAAAAGCAGATAAAAATTCACTTGACGCCTTCCTGAGAGACAATCTCCACTCATTAGAAATTGATAATATAAGTGTAGACCAGATGTGGCTTAAATTCAAAGAAATAGTATCGGCAGCAATTGAGAGATTTATACCAAATAAATTAACATACGACGGAGCTGATCCTCCTTGGTACACAAAACGGGTTAGAACACTGTTGCAGAAAAAACGAAACAAACATGCCAAATTTAAACAGACGCAAAATCCCCAAGATTGGCGATCTTTTACCGAAGCTCGAAATTTAGCGCGGATTTCAATGCGAGATGCTTATAACAGTTTCCACAACGAAACTTTGTCTGGAAACCTGGCAGAAAATCCAAAGCGATTTTGGTCGTATGTGAAGTATGTTAGCGGCAAGAAACAATCAATGCCTTCTCTGCACGATAGCAATCGAGATAACATCGAAGACTGTGCTGCCAAAGCAGAGTTACTAAACACAGCCTTCCGAACTGCCTTCACAAAAGAAGACGAAGTAAATATTCCAGAATTCGAATCGAGAACAGTTGTCAACATGAGTAACGTAGAAGTAAATATCCTCCAAGTAGTGAAGCAACTTAAATCACTTAATAAAAGCAAGTCTTCTGGTCCAGACCGTATACCAATTAGGTTCCTTTCGGAGTATGCTGATGCATTAGCTCCATACTTAACAATCATATACAACCGTTCGCTCGACGAAAGATCCGTACCCAAAGACTGGAAAGTTGCACAGGTCACACCAATATTCAAGAAAGGTAGTAGGAGTAACCCACTAAATTACAGGCCCATGTCGTTAACGTCGATATGCAGCAGGATTTTAGAACATATATTGTGTTCGAACATAATGAATTACCTCGAAGAAAACGGTCTATTGACACACAGTCAACATGGGTTTAGAAAACATCGTTCTTCTGAAACACAACTAGCTCTTTATTCACATGAAGTGCTGAGTACTAGTGATAAGGGATTTCAGATCGATTCCGTATTTCTGGATTTCCGGAAGGCTTTTGACACTGTACCACACAAGCGGGAAAGGCCCCATTCTTCCAATGTTTTGGAACCCCTCGTACAACTGTTTCTTGGTACCATGTATCAACAGAACAATGCTCGTCCACACACAGCACGTGTGTCTATGAACTGTCTACGTGATGATAAGGTACTCCCGTGGCCAGATGGATCCGCAGATCTGTCTCCGATAGAACAGGTGTGGTATCAGTCCGGACGTCAACAACGTCTCAGTGTTAGTATTCATGACATCAAGGATTAACTAGAACGGCTGGGTCTCTGCTTGTCTCAGGAGAGGATACAACGGCTTATGTTACCCTTACCAACATAATCAGTGCATGCTTTCAGACCACATGGGGTGCAACGTCATACTGATAATTGGGCTTATACTGTCAAGTTGTTTGTAAATCTGATACTATTTTTTAAGCACTGCAGTAACTTCATGTATTCTGTCAACCCGTTACGTTTCATTTCGGTTTCACCTCTCTTTCTGGGTGCTTCACTTTTTTTGTCAGGCATATTAACGGGAAAAATGAACTGTAACTCTGACAACCAATGCCCACGAGATAATTACGAGAGTCGTTCAATAAGTAATACCCCATATTTTTTTTCTCAGAACATATTTATCGTCAAGAGTCAGAATTTCGTGACAATATACATCAACATGTCTTGTCCATGTTCTATTTTCTTACATAGTCTCCATCACGTTCTATGGCTATACGCCAACGTTGTGGAAGAGCATGTATTCCCTGCTGGCAAAAGCTCTTGTCCTGTCTCGTCATCTTTGAAGTGTGTTCCCGTAGAGAATCTTTAAGCGGCCCAACGAGATGGAAGTCAGAGGGTGCTAGGTTTGGAATGTAAGGTGGATGAGGCAATGATGTCCAACCCAGTTTGGTGATGTGTTCCCGGGTTCTTAGACTTTGTATGGGCGTGCATTGTCGTGCTGGAGCAAGATTTCTGCTGGATTCTTGTTCGATGGAACACGTCGGAAACGGATCTTGAGTTTATTCAGAGCTTTCACGTCTGCCTCTGAATTGATGGTTGACCCTCTTGGCGTCACATCCACGAGAATGACGCCATCATAATCCCAGAAGACCGTCACCATGAATTTCCCGGCAGAGGGGATTGTCTTTAATTTCTTCTGTTGTGGTGAGTAAGGATGATGCAACTCCATGGACTGCTTTTTGTTTCCGGCGCAAAGTGGTGCATCCAGATTTCGTTCCGCGTAACGATCCGTGACAGAAAGGCCTCTCTGTCGGTCTCAAAACGCTCCAACAATTCAGATGAAATGGCCTTTCTTTGAATCTTGTTGTCCGCTGTGAGCATTCATGGAATTCATCGTGAGCACCTCTTTGAATATCCGAGAGTCTCGATCATTGCAGACGCACTTCCAATGCTGACCAACAACTGTTCAGCCAATCGTCGAGTTGTGATGCGCCGGTCGACGCGAATAATGGCATCCGCACAATTCAGTATGTCTGAAGCAGTGGCTGTGACCGGACGTCCCGAGCGTGGCTGATCATGAGCTCTGTTTCTGCATTTCCTGAGGCTGGAACTTTCTTTACCCATCGCCCTACTGTATTTCTATCAACTGCAGCATCGTCTTACACTGTACACAAACGTTTATGGATGTTCACCACGGTTTCTTTTTCTGCACACAAGAATTCAATAACAGCACGCTGCTTGCAACGTGAGTCGTATGAAGACGACACTTTGACGATGTACTATGGCTCTGCCATCTGCCAGAACGGTTCGAGACTTCACCGGTGCAAAGAACAAACATCAAATGTGAAGCACCAAGAAGGTCGTTTGGCTATGTACATTAATGGATTTTTAAAACAATGTGGGGCAGTACTTACTGAACGATCCTCGTGTATCCACAGGAGTTGTGCATTTGAGCATCTACTGAAGAGATCTCTCCTTTTGTGAACTAAAGGACAATAAAAAAAATGGTTCAAATGGCTCTGAGCACTATGCGACTTAACTTCTGAGGTCATTAGTCGCCTAGAACTTAGAACTAATTAAACCTAACTAACCTAAGGACATCACACACAAACATGCCCGAGGCAGGATTCGAACCTGCGACCGGAGCGGTCGCTCGGCTCCAGACAATAAAATATATATAGAAAACAGTAAGATTTAAAGAGCTGGTAAGTGCTATTTTAGAACGGGCAGTGAAACGATACACTAGCAGAAGGTGACCTAGATTACACAGCATTACCTAAATGTTACAGAGAATGGTCGCTGCAGTTACAAAATGGAGAGACTAGATGACGACACAAAACATCCTATTGCGAAGCACCCACGGAGACGATTACGACTTTTTCGTGAAAGACCCAAGTAGTGCGTTTATGTTATGCCCCTTCATCTTTACTGCAGTAAGTACGAAAGAACAGCATCTGTAACTAAGAATCTTGATCTTACTCCTCACATAATGATTTTCTCAGTTACAAAATTAACATATTTGCAGTAGAGCACCTTATGTCTTTCAGTATCAACGTGAATACCGCAATATTCTGCATAATGTTTGACTGAAAATTTGACGATGTTGCATCAGTTCCGCGAATAAGGAAATACGCAGCGGCAGTTCTCATTAAGGATTGACACGGGAGCCGAACCAGTAACGTAATACACATAGCGGGGAACTATAGCTGAGCACGGCCCCGAAGCAAAAAGACATTGCTGTGCACAAGTAGGCCTGTTTGCATCTGATAGCTAGTTGGATCCCCGTGGTAAGAGCCATTCTGTGCCGAAGATCAAGACAGGCATCGAGGTTATGAGAACGAACAATGTCCACCCCATGTATGACAAACGCATTTTTTCCTAGATATTATAAATCTCACAGAAAGAACGAGGTAATTAGGAATGTTCAAAAGTAAGGTCGAAATTTTTACATTGCTCAGACAATATTATCAGTAAGATGATTACATTCGTCAAACAACTTTATAATATATACAGTAGTAAACCACTCTGTTGTAGCATTTAATAATGGACTGCAAGTGACAACAATTTTGTTGTTCATTTTTGAGCGCGCGTTTCAAGAGAAATATCCTTCGCTCCTAAAGCCAGATAAACAGGCCTGAGTTTCAAATACGGACGTTAGATCACATGATAAATCGAGCAGCAGTTTGTAAGTAGAGTAGTGTTTATCAGAAGGTGCGGAAACAATTGGCTGCATGAGAATAAAGGGCAGATGCCGTTTCATTGAAGACTGTATTAAATTGTCAAAAGAATGGTTCAAATGGCTCTGAGCACTATGGGACTCAACATCTTAGGTCATAAGTCCCCTAGAACTGAGAACTACTTAAACCTAACTAACCTAAGGACATCACACAAACCCATGCCCGAGGCAGGATTCGAACCTGCGACCGTAGCAGTCCCGCGTTTCCGGACTGCAGCGCCAGAACCGCTAGACCACCGCGGCCGGCCTATTAAATTGTCAAAACAAACAAACTCAATAAGGACAAAAGAACTCAAAATACACTTGACAACGCAAACGAAAAGACGTTGCTGACGTAGATGCATACTGTTACATCGCTAAAGGAGACGTCTTCCGATGTTATGAAAATGTACTGGTGTAGGAAAATAGAATAATGTAAATCAATGTCGTCTTCGTGAAGGAAGGAATGAAAGAAAGGGAGAAATACGTCTCTAAACGCAACATGTGCGCACGGCTCAGATTTCACTTCAAACTTATTTCATGCTGAAGCCGAAAAATTAAAAATTTCTTGAAAATGTTTCAACATCTGCAAAAATAAAACAGCAAAACCTTCAATGTTATGAAGACGCTGTCTATGCACAAGTAAAGCAAGCAGTGCAATTTAAATACAGAAAAAACATTTGAAAATGCAACGAATTATTTGTAGTACGAAATAGCAAAGACTTACAGAAATTTCTCTTGGCAGCAGTTTGCATGTCCTCGTCAAGAAACTACGAAAATCTCAAGTTTATTTGCGTCAATATGTACAATGTCACTTCAAAGCAAGTTACGGAAAACTGCTTCATATCACATAGCTCCTATGGCGTTGACTACCGTTTTTGCCGACGGACACAGAACAGGGAAGGTTGGTAACAAGTACGAGGTGCATTCAAGTTCTAAGAACTCCGATTTTTTTTCTCCGGACTGGAAAGAGATAGAAACATGCGCATTGTTTTAAAATGAGGCCGCGTTCATTGTCAATACGTCCCAGAGATGGCAGCACCGTACGGCAGATGGAATTTTACCGCCAACGGCGAGAATGAGAACTGTTTTAAATACTTAAAATGGCGACGTTTTCCTTACTTGAACAGCGTGCAATCATTCGTTTTCTGAATTTGCGTAGTGTGAAACCAATTGAAATTCATCGACAGTTGAAAGAGACATGTGGTGATGGAGTTATGGATGTGTCGAAAGTGCGTTCGTGGGTGCGACAGTTTAATGAAGGCAGAACATCGTGCGACAACAAACCGAAACAACCTCAGGCCGCACAAGCCGGTCTGACGACATGATCGAGAAAGTGGAGAGAATTGTTTTGGGGGATCGCCGAATGACTGTTGAACAGATCTCCTCCAGAGTTGGCATTTCTGTGGGTTCTGTGCACACAATCCTGCATGACGACCTGAAAATGCGGAAAGTGTCATCCAGGTGGGTGCCACAAATGCTGACGGACGATCACATGGCTGCCCGTGTGGCATGTTGCCAAGCAATGTTGACGCGCAACGACAGCATGAATGGGACTTTCTTTTCGTCGGTTGTGACAATGGATGAGACGTGGATGCCATTTTTCAATCCAGAAACAAAGCGCCAGTCAGCTTAATGGAAGCACACAGATTCACCGCCACCAAAAAAATTTCGGGTAACCGCCAGTGCTGAAAAAATGATGGTGTTCATGTTCTGGGACAGCGAGGGCGTAATCCTTACCCATTGCGTTCCAAAGGGGACTACGGTAACAGGTGCATCCTACGAAAATGTTTTGAAGAACAAATTCCTTCCTGCACTGCAACAAAAACGTCCGGGAAGGGCTGCACGTGTGCTGTTTCACCAAGACAACGCACCCGCACATCGAGCTAACGTTACGCAACAGTTTCTTCGTGATAACAACTTTGAAGTGATTCCTCATGCTCCCTACTCACCTGACCTGGCTCCTAGTGACTTTTGGCTTTTTCCAACAATGAAAGACACTCTCCGTGGCCGCACATTCACCAGCCGTGCTGCTATTGCCTCAGCGATTTTCCAGTGGTCAAAACAGACACCTAAAGAAGCCTTCGCCGCTGCCATGGAATCATGGCGTCAGAGTTGTGAAAAATGTGTACGTCTGCAGGTCGATTACGTCGAGAAGTAACGCCAGTTTCATCGATTTCGAGTGAGTAGTTAATTAGAAAAAAAATCGGAGGCCTTAGAACTTGAATGCACCTCGAACATCGAAAATTCTCACGGAAAATGTTGTATGAGCAAAGATCTAAAATTTTACTAATAAAGAGAGTGCAGATGGGTATTCGCGTACAGCACACGGGTACGTCATTTTCTAAGTCACGAAGTTTTAGACACATTTAGAATTTATTGTATCGAACAGCACAATATTATCCAGCACAACAGCTCGGCCGGTTACGTGGTGAAGAATGACGCAAAAGCTGTTCGAAAGTGAACTTTTCTCTCCTTGTCGAACTTTCTTTCGCGGACTTGAATAACACCAGATATAAGTTGTTGGTTCGCATGACAAAGATCTCTTACAAATTCAGTATCTTACACTCTTTTTGAAATTGTGAAGATTTTAGGGATAAAGCCGAGGGAGCGAAGGGGAATCTACAACTTGTACCTAAATAGAAATCAGTTCAAAGAGTTGAACGACATGAAGGAGAGGCAGTGGTTGAGAAAGTACTCAAACTTGTTTGAACCGTGTAGCCCGAGTTATTCAGTTTTTAAATTGAGCAAGAGGTAGCGGAAAACGAAAAGAAATTTGGTAAAGGAATTTAAGCTCAGGGAGAAGAAAGAAAATTGCCGATCAGATTGTGATTGTCAGAGACGGTTAAGGACTTGGAACATCGTTTGCATAGTGTCTTGAGAATACGTTAAATGACAATCATCTTCATCTTCAACGAAAGTAGAATAAGAGCAATGCTTTGCAGTCTAATTAAATCAAGTAATGCCGAGAGAACTAGAGCAGGAAATGAGACCCAAGTAGTAAGCGAGTTTTGCTGTATGGGCAAGAAAATAACCTACGATCGCAGACTGGTAAAAGTAAGAAAAGTTTTCCTGGAAAGAGAAACATCTTTACATCGAATATAATTTTAGGGCTAGGAAATCGTTTGTAGACGTAATTGTTTGGAGTGTAGTATTCTATGAGTGTGAAACGTGGACGACAATCAGTACAGATAAGAGGACAATAGAAGCTTCTGAAACTGGATGCTACAGAATAACGCTGAAGATTAGATGGGTAGATACGTCAACTGATGACGAGTTATGAATCTAACTGGGGAGAAAAAGAATTATATCACTTTAAATAACTAAAAGAAGGGATAGGTTCGCTAAAGCATTAATGAACAGTCGATGCGGTAAAGGAGAGAAGTGACGTGAGGCGTGTGGGTAAAAATTGTAGAGAGAATCAAGGTCGTAAGCTCCAACGCATGTAGGGCGGCGCAGTTATGTAAATGAAGATACACGCACGTGATGAACTAGCCTGAAGAGTTGCATCAAACCTGTCTAAAGACCACAGTAACATGTTCATATTTGATTACGATGCTCATCTATAAACTCGACTGTATGGGCAGAAGACGTTTAGAATTAACAGTCTGGCAACCCTGTACCTACACACGGCAGCGATGCTGTTGTAGCTCAGTACAAGGTGTGAACTCGTGCGAGTTGAGGAACTGGAAGGACTATGTGTGTTCCATAAATGAATGACTACGAAAGAGAACGCATGCACTTTTTAATTATTCGAGGACTTTCGTAATTTAAGTACACATGAGAAAACGGAACCTTACATAATTATGTTTCTGCTATACGAAAAGATGGATAAATAGAAAATGTTGAAGAACCCAGAGGCTCAAATAACAATCGAAAATCAAAAAGAATGTTGTCCAATTGGAAAGGCCTACGACAGGCCACGTCCAGAGTTGCTACAGAGTGGTTCCAGGAACACTCTTGTGAGTTTAAACACTTCCGCTGGCCCCCAAACTCCCCAGACAGGTACATTATTCAGCATATCTGGGATGCCTTGCAACGTGCTGTTCAGAAGAGATCTCCACCCCCTCGTACTCTTACTGATTTATGGACAGCACTGCAGGATTCATGGCGTCAGTTCCCTTCAGCACTACTTCATACATTAGTCGAGTCCATGCCACGTCGTGCTGCGGCACTTCTGTGTGCTCATGGGGACCCTACACTATATCAGGCAGGTGTACCAGTTTCTTTGGCTCTTCAGTGTATATGTTAATGGACCTTCACGCAACACCTAACGGAGTTCTCCTGCAAGGCTTATTGCCTTCAGACAGTGTACGCACTCAATACAATAATACGCCCTCACACACAAGTTTGATGCACCTGAATAAATAATGGATCCAGACAGTGAGTGTTTTCAGTATATCTCATGACGGTTGCACCGGCAGCGTTCTTAATATCCTATTGGTTGAAAAACTGCGGGAAAATTATCCCACTTGCTGGATGGATGAATGGCTGGATGAATTGGTTGCATGTGCATCCTGCCTCCTCCCCTCTTCACACCCTGTATTTCTTCAGTGTTACTCTGTCAGCAGCAGCCGCTTTGGAAAATCCACTATGATACACCGGGTGATGGTGGCGATGAAAGGCATAGCTGTCCTCATTTGGATTGTGACGACATTGCTGGTATGCGTCTGAAACATTTTGGACATACAACGCCATGTTTTTGTTAACGATGGAAGCATGCCATCACAACTGATCGCCAATGACACATTAGACCTCGTGATGGAAATTATTGGTGCACCTGAGGGACGTGGTTATTTCGGAATAACTTAAAGAGCACCACTAACCAGCGAAGATTGCTATCGTAAGCACACTTCTGTATACAGGGTGCCTCAATTGTTAGTATTCGAAGATATAACAGAAACGACCAGTCGAAGCAGAAAAGTTTAGTGAACATGGCTCTAAAATGCATATATTAAGAGCTATGAGCAGCATGTCACCTTTGTTACTGTAAAACATCTCTTCCAGTGAACAGGTGTTCATGGCTCTTAAGATACGCATTTTATAGGCCACTTTTACCAGACTTTTTTGCTTTGAATATTAATCCGAATGAGCCCAATCTGCCAGCTGCGGATCTACGTGAGTAATACGATTCTCTCTCTCCCACGATATGTATGCGTAAATATTTGTGTGTGATAGTTTTACGCCATAATCCGTTGTTTTACAAAAATAGCGAGAAAATCCTCGACACTGCCCACACCTACAGTTGGCTTTTTGTCATGGGGCATTGTGTCAGGGAGAGCCAGACCCCTGATGATGGGGATTTTGCGAGGAATGTATAAGCTCTTTCCCAGCTATGAGCACAAAGGAAAGGGCTCTAATTAAAAATGACCGAATACGTAAGTGGTAATTCATACTTCTACAATAACAATTGACACTTGCCAATGCTTATATATTTTTGTTTCTATGTGTACCTGATAACGATACTGCGATGGCTGAATGGGTTGACACCACAGCCATCGACACTGAACATAACCAGATGGCTGAGATATTTCCGTCCCATCCTATGACACCATTCTAGAATTTGAGTTCGCAGGGATGGGCGCCAATTATAGACAATCGAATAGGTAAGTATTAATTCATATTACCGTAATAATGTCCGCGGCTCGTGGTCTTGCGGTAGCGTTCTCGCTTCCCGCGCACGGGGTCCCGGATTTTCTCTGCCTCGAGATGACTGGGTGTTGTGTGTCATTTCGATCATCATTTCCATCCTCATTCACTCGCAAGTCGCCGTAGTGGCGTTAAAGAACTTGTGGAGCGGCGGCCGAACCGCCCCGAGAGGGGTCTCCCAGCCACCAATTCCATACGCTCATTATTACCACAATAATAATTTACACTGAACATACAATGCTTACTGCCGTGGTACCATTGGCATCATGAGTCCACGTTACCGTTGCCGCAAGCTACGGTAGAGGTCGTTGACCTACCGCCACTTTTCCTGCATCCGCAGGGTTACGTGCCAAAAACAGTCCTCACACAGACCTTTGCGCGGGGCAGTTATTTAGGTGTGAGCACGAGCTTAGCAGGTCAGTTCCATCGCAGCAAGCAACCGACCAGATCTCCGCTATGCTTCACTCTGGACTCCGCCACTATCTTCCAAGACAGCACGCTGGCTCCTCCGTCTGGACTCAGTGTGATTACCTACGGGCTAGCCAGGACTGACAAGAGGTAATGCCAAGACTTTACTTTGTTCATCTACACTTGCAATACTTAGAAATGTTTCTAGCCTGTATGACCGTCAATACTACTCCCGTGAAGTACTACTGTAAGATACGTCGAAAGTGTTTCGTTTCCTTGGATTCAGGTAAAGCTCAGCCTGTTTTCAAGCCCAAGAACAGAGGAATTTGCTGAACTTCATTTAGTTTTTAAGATTTGGCTCACCTTTAAAGAGTGTGCCTATTAATTCCAAGGTTGAGAAACAATTACTTGTTTTCGGAATTTAGGAACTAAGTCTGTTTGTCATCGAAGAATTATTATTTATTTGTTCGCTTGTGGAATAATTTTGTTTAATTTCAGACATAAAGGAATTTTACCACCATAATACATTGAGGATGTTGTTAACGTTGTGTTAGACAAATAATATACTTCTGTCACTGTGAGTACCTGCCCCTTCAGGTATTTTTCTGTTTTCTAGGCAGGCTTGATAATGACATGGCTATGGTGGGCTTAAATCGCCATGTTGAATTGGACAATATATTGATAAATATTCAACCTCTTAATGGTGGTGGTGGTGGTGGTGGTGGTGGTGGTGGTGGTGGTGGTGACGGTAATATGAAGTCCCGATATACGGATACTGTCATGGAATGAGGCCTAAGTGCCACGTAATAAAAATATTATGTACACTAGCATACGGTTCGTGGTTTGGAATTCACACAATACTTACGCTACGGTCGCAGGTTCGAATCCTCCCTCGGGCATGGATGTGTGTGATGTCCTTAGGTTAGTTAGGTTTAAGTAGTTCTAAGTTCTAGGGGACTTATGACCACAGCAGTTGAGTCCCATAGTGCTCAGAGCCATTTGAACCATTTTTTGTGGGAACCATCCAGAGGCGGTCTTGTACCAGCAACAACAACGTGGCCTAGACCGTCAACGTCATATCGGCCCTGACTGCCATCACATTCGCTTTGGCCCAGGCCATTGACTCATAATTATCCACCGACTAGCAGTAGTTTCGTTGCCTGTCCTACTAGTGTAGGTCCGTCGCATGGCAGCTTTAAATTACTTAGGGGCGCATTTGAGGACAGGATCTCGTACGTCCACATTGTTAACTCTACCACAGGTTCCAAGATCAGACCCATTTCCTAAGCACATGCTGCCCCATTGTGGAAAGGAAGCTCCCCAAAATCATTAGCAATCAGCAGTATCTCGGTAATAAATGCAGTGCAGTTTTATGCTGTGAACTCATGTACCCCCAAAACAAGATGCTGATGGTGATGAGAGAACCGATAACCACATTTGGAGAGAAAAAAAATGGCATGGGAGGTGAGAGATTTTATCTTTAGTGTCATACACGGCTAATTTTCCAAAATGCAGAAAGAGGCTCTGATAAGTTATGCAGCTCTGTACTTCACCTGGATATTTACTCTTTTTTTTAATTATTAAAAGGGGGGAGGGGGGTAGTCTTCACTCAGGCTGCATATTCCAATGATGCCAAGTTTGTATGAAGAAAGGAATCTTCCCATATGAATATCTCGATTCCGAAAAAACTAAAAAAAAACCACATTGCCCAATTTAACTGCATCGTATAGTAATCTCACAGGCAGTGCCACAATGGATGTGGAGTATGGGCATGCGGTAAATGATTGGCAGGAGTTCAACATCTCATGTAAGACTTTATGTGGACATGGACGTACACTTATTTGCAAATATTTTGATAAATTCCACAGTGTACTCATCGAAAAACACAACCTGTACCCTGCCTTCTATTACACTGCACCAGAGCTTTCATGGGACGCAATACTGAAAGAGGTATATGTCAGTATCGAACACTGTTTTTCGAATGTGAGGTTCACAGGGGGGACTGTCAGTGTGGCCACAAGCACGCCAAGGCAAATAATCGGCGAATGGCTGAGCAGTTCACCTTATCTGACGATCTGAATTACATCCTGTACTTGGATGTAAACAATTTATATGGACATGCCATGCAACATTCTCTGCCAATTGGAGGGTTTCGAAGGGTGTCTCATGATGTAATCATCGGATTAGGTAATTTCTTAGACGTGGCAGTGGATTCTGATATAGGATATGTGGACATGGACGTGGCATATCCTAATAGCTTGTATGATGCACACTGTGATTTTTCGCTATGTTCTGACCGCCTAGTTTCGCGAAAATGTTCCCTCCCAAGCTTTTGATGACGCAGGGGGATAAAAAGAGATGGATAATGCACTATACAAACCCAGCAGTGTTGCAGCTTGGGAATGGAACTAATTAGACTCACGTTATTAAACTAAACTAGTCACGCTGGTTGAAGGAATATATGACCATAACACAGAAAAAGGGGCTTCTGCAATTGACTTAATTTTTTTAACTTATAAACAACGCTATCTATGAGTAAACAATGGAGACTGGTAGAAACCACTGCTAAATTCATTTAACAATAAAATGATATCGGCATTATAGTGCACTAAATTATATCACCAAGCCAAATTTTAAACGGACCACAATCCTCAATAAAGGCTTTGCTGCTCTGGAGATGGTTGAGGTTTCGGCAGAGTTCATAAAACCTGTCTACGTTAGTACGTTTGAACCTATCCAAACTCCATATTTACCAGTTCCATGGTGAGTTTCCAAAAACTCATTTCACAGATTCGAAGTTATTTTACATGGACACAGACAGCTATCAGAACCAGGTTTCTAAAAGAGTCAACTTTTGGAGATAAATTCAGATAAATTTTACGAGTCAGCACAACCAGTAGACATACTACCAGTTAGTACAATTCGTGTGGAGTATAATTCTGTAACGAATACATATCTCCATAACCTAATGATTCAAACAATCTCTGGATACTTGGTTGCAGTGGGCCCAAGATATAAAATCGTTGAGGTGCCTAACTGTCTCTAGACTTTAGACCATATCGAGTTGATTAGTGTAGATCAGGACAGGCATCTACTCGACTTTCAAGGCGAAGATATCCTAATATGTCTACAATTGAAATAGCATTGGCGTAAGTATAAAAGCGATTCACACAGCCATTATTACAGAAGCACAACATAATAAGGGAAATTCAAATGGTTAAAATGGCTCTGAGCACTATGGGACTTCTAAGGTCATCAGTCCCCTAGAACTTAGAACTACTTAAACCTAACTAACCTAAGGACATCACACACACATCAATGCCCAAGGCAGGATTCGAACCTGCGACGTAGCGGTCGCGCGGTTCCAGACTGTAGCGCCTAGAACCGCTTGGCCACCTCGGCCGGCTAAAGGGAAATTGCACGTTCCTTAAATTGACAGGCTTGAATACCAGTTGTCTGCTTTGGGTGCTGATAGCTGCTTTGTGACGCCTTCTGGATGCCTGGGCTCCAACCAGACTGAACTACTGTTGGTGTGTTATGCCGCAAGTTATAGCCGAGTTTGGCTCGAGGTACCCGCTTTCATTTTTGATGCTCTTTTTCAGAGCTCGCACAGACAATTCATGAAATGCACATTCTCTTAGCGATTTCCAGCATTGCTTGATGAGATGGCTGGTGAGATAATAAATAATTGAATGCACGACCCCAAGTCTTGTTGAAATAGAAACATTTCCTGGTTACTTATCCGAAATCATTATTTCAACAGACTCCGTAATTATGCTGTCCCATAGTTTGGAGTTTACATGAAAATACCGGTTACTTTGTATTTCGTTATTATATTCGGAGGCAGTGCTTGGTGACAGCTCATTTGCTTGGTAGCTTTAGACAGGTGTGTTCTGATGTTCCCTGCACCTTTCCTTGACTTCGAACAACCGAAGAATTCATGGAACATTTAAACTCATCCAGCCTAATACAAAAATTTTCGAAGAAGCTTGAAAAACAGGGACAGCTACCGTTCTTTGACCTGTTAGTTAAGAGAATAACGGACGGATCTCTGCATCACAGAAAATACAGAAAATCCACTTGCATTGACTATCTCCACGCCTCGAGCCATCACCATTCGGCACGAAGGAATTCCAAGTTGAAGCCTCTGGTCCACTGAGATCGAATGCTGTCATAAAAACCGAGCCTCACCGAAGAATTACAGCACCTACTAATATTGTTCCGAAGGACTTGGTACTCCATCGGAACTGAACGGGCGTTGCTGTCAAAATGAACAGCGCCTGAGGAAGGGATTAACACTGCCACAGAAAAGGAGAAGCTTAGAATCGCTTATTTGGCTTATGATAGCTCAGTCTCCAGAAGAAAACGGTAGGGTCTTGTCGATACATGGCATCCGGGTTGATTCGCTCCTATCAATACAGACAAAAAATTTCCTTTGTAATGCCAAATGTTTAGATCTCCTAAAGACCGATGTGTACCGCACTGCATGTGAAAGTGGCGTGTCACACGTGAGAAAGACTGTAATAACAGTAGAAGGGGGGCACAAGGAATATCAGTGGCACACCCTACTAAAACATCATCATCTCTCACAGAGCACAGCCTCAAACATAATCATGAAATGAAATATGACGAGGTCAGTATCGCGGATCGAACGCCATGTTTCTGGGAAGGAATAGTTAAGTAAGCTATCGAAATAAAGATGTAGGAAAACCTAATAAGTTGGAATGGAGGTTCCAATTTTAACGAGACTTGAGGCACAGTACTCAAAATATTTTTACCTCCTGCCATCACATCCTCCACAGCTGCAAAACGCTGAGAGAATGTGTGCTTCACGGAAATCCAGTGAGGGCTCTGAAGAACAAATGGGCATCAAAGGGCATAGCAAAAGCTGGGACTCAAAGTCTGCTACAAATAGCGACGCGACACCAACAGTACTTCAGTTTGGTTGAAATCCAGGCAGAGTGGACACGTAACAACACAGCTCGCAGCACCCGAGGAAGATAAAAAGTCTCTAGCGCACTAGTACTTGATTTGTTTGTTTTGAAGAGTCAGCGACCATTCGTTTCAGCCTAGTAAGCCAGTCGGTCGGGTCCCGACTGTCACCTGGCACGCACCTACAAAGTGATAAGTTACATATTTAGCTTGTTCTGCGTTTTCAAATATTGTGTGCGTGTTTTTCTATTTACGAGGTTTAATCTCGCGTTTTGTAACTGTGAAGTGTAGAACAGGAAAGTCTTCAGCACAGTAATCATTTCTTCTGAACAGCTAGCTACACAGCTCATAAGGCATCGGCCTCCATTGGTTACACGTCAGTAAGGTAGCTAGTTGCTTATCTCGGTTTCTCTCTGTGTTTTTATAGTCAGTTCTGAAATTCGTAATACTAGATTGGGTAGGATGTGAGCATGCTGTGTGCGGACGCACGAACTGGCCGCAGTTCGCGAATAGCTGAATACGCTTTTGGCTACGGTCGTTCACCTTCAGACTGCTGCCTCGAGGTGTAGCGGTGGCGGAGAACCTGACGCGTCGCGTGGGACACTTCACTTCAGATGTCGCTCGTTTTGATAAGAAGGTCTGCTGCCGAGGCACCTCCTAGTGCACCCGACGCGGCAGATCCGCCCTCACAATAGGATGAGTGAAGAGAGGTAACACGTTCGCATTGGTCGAGACGGAGACCTATGTGGAGACTGGCAGGCTGGCCTCGCCTATCGGCCCTTTGAGTGGACACGTGGCCGTTCCTTCACACCAAGGTCTCAGCAGGCACACGGGAGCACGGTATTGCTGGTTATTGGGAGCTCCAACGTTAACGTTAAGCACTTCATGGAACCCCTTGCATGTCTAGCGCGGGGAGAGGGAGGGGAGGATGTGGGAGCCTTGTCTGCGCCTATTGAGCCTTCAGGGTGCAGTCGTCTTCAAGTTGTGGCTCACATCCGCACCAATGACGCCTGTCGCTTGGGTTCTGAGGCCATCGTCAGTTCATACAGGCCGGCTGGCGGAAGTGGTAAAGGCTGTTGACCTCACGTGCGGGGTACAAACAGAGCTTACAATTTGCAGCCTTGTTCTCAGAGCAGATCGGTGTCCTTGGGTTTCGAGCCGAGTGGAAGGTCCTTGACTCTGTAACAGTCTTTGCTGTAGATTTCTTGACCTGCATTATCGGGTAGGGATTTATAAGATTCCCCTTGATAGCTCAGCGGCGCACTGCACAAAGGAAGCAGCTACTCAGGTAGCACAGTATTTGTGGACTGCATATTTTTTCTTTCTTTCTGACGAACGCCCGCCAGACGACACGCACACAGCGAAATCAGACTGCCTCCAGCATAATGACACTTCGACTGTCAAAATTTTATCAGTCAATTGTCGAAGTAATCGTAACAAAGTTCCAGAATTTACGGAAAGCCCAGGAAATTTCTCACGCTCAAACTATTCTCGGGATCGACAGCTGGCTGAAACCCTACGTAGAAAGATCTGAGATATTTAGCGATTCATGGAATGCACTCGAAAAGACAGACTAGACACCATAGGAGAGATGTGCTTACCGGCCAGCCGTTTCCACTGTGACAGATCTAGACCCATTCATAGGAACTTACGGTCAGTAGCGCGGAAATGTCCAGATCATGCAATATTCGTTGGACAACGTCTATAGTAGTGTGCTGCTTGACATAGTCATGGCAAGTAAATATCGGACGTTATTTTGCAAAGCGATACGAAACGGAAAGATCACGTGAGGATGATAGTACGGAAAGCGAATGCTCGACTTCGGTTCATTGGGAGAATTTTAGAAAAATGAGGTTAATCTGTAAAGTAGACGACATATAGGACACTAGTAAGACACATTCTTGAGTACTGCTCGAGTATTCGGGATCTGCGCGAGGTTGTACTAAAGGAAGACATCGAAGAAGATCAGAGGTGGGTTGCTAGATCTGGTACCGGTAGGTTCGAACAATACGCGAGTACTACAGAGATGCTTCACGAACTCAAATGGAAATCCCTGGGGGAATCAGATGTTCTTTTCGACGAACACAAATCAGAAAATTTAGAGAATCGGCATTTGAAACTGACTGCAGAACGATTCTACTGCCGCCAACGCACATTTCGCGTAAGGACCACGAAGATAAGAGGGATTTGGTATCTACTTACGAGTGGAACAGGAAAGGAAATGACTACTAGTGGTGCGGGGTACCCTCCACCACGCTCCGTACGGTGGCTCTCCAGGTATGTATGATTCTGTAGATGTAGACGCAGATGACTGAGTCGATCGCCGAAGTATTGTGCATAAAATGGTAAACAACGACTCGTCCAGAAACCGCAACATTATTATCGCTCTTACTCACAGAAACTTGTAATAGGTGGCAAATACAATCAAGTAACACTACATATGGTGTAGGAGGTCAATCCATACTTTCCGCAGAAGGTTCTCTCTACGTGTGGATGGTCGTGGTGCGTGTTCAGTAACAACTTGACAATGAAGGGGGCGGCGGGGAACGGGGGGTGGGGTGAGGGGCGAGAGTGGTGCTGAACACATTCGTACCAAGCACACATTGGCTTCGACACACTAACTGGAATATATACTGTTTCTGGCGAGGCGTGATTTCGTACCGGGTCTGAAAATCTACGTGTTTAATTTTGGGAGAGCGGAGAGTACTGAACACCACATTTGCTTCAATGGTTTTCTGGCCTATTTTCGGATTTTGTCGTGGGAATTGCGCAATATTTGTGCTATGCAACTGCTCGTGTTCTTCAGGTTTGCCTGCAGCAAGAGGCCAGACCACGTCGATTTCGGCATACTTAGTGGGTAGGAAGTGGGATCTGAAAGTAACTGCTGTAAATAGGTATTGGTTACTACGGTTTCATTTTCGAAATGAAAGTTTTCAAAGTTCATAACCCAAGGCCCGACTCAGGAAGACATAGGAAGACTGCACTGTAGTTCCTTCTCTTGATTGTCGCACAGATGACAAAATGGTAGATATCGAAGTAGATGACAGAGGGATAGAAAAACAATTAAAATCTCTCAAAAGAGGAAAGGCCGCTGGACCTGATGGGATACCAGTTCCATTTTACACAGAGTACGCGAAGGAACTTGCCCCCCTTCTTGCAGCGGTGTACCGTAGGTCTCTAGAAGAGCGTAGCGTTCCAAAGGATTGGAAAAGGGCACACGTCATCCCCGTTTTCAAGAAGGGACGTTGAACAGATGTGCAGAACTATACTCCTGTATCTCTAACGTCGGTCAGTTGTAGAATTTTGGAACACGTATTATGTTGGAGTATAATGACTTTTCTGGAGACTAGAAATCTACTCTCTAGGAATCAGTATGTGTTTCGAAAAAGACGATCGTGTGAAACCCAGCTCGCGCTATTCGTCCACGAGACTCAGAGGGCCATAGACACGGGTTCCCAGGTAGATGCCGTGTTTCTTGACTTCCGCAAGGCGTTCGGTACAGTTCCCCACAGTCGTTTAATGAACAAAGTGAGAGCATATGGACTACCAGACCAATTGTGTGATTAGATTGAAGAGTTCCTAGATAACAGAACGCAGCATGTCATTCTTAATGGAGAGCACTCTCCCGAAGTAAGAGTGATTTCAAGTGAGCTGCAGGGGAGTGTCGTAGGACCGTTACTATTCACAATATACATAAATGACCTTGTGGATAACATCGGAAGTTCACTGAGGCTTTTTACGGATGACGCTGTAGTATATCGAGAGGTTGTAACAATGGAAAATTGTACTGAAATGCAGGAGGATCTGCAACGAATTGACGCATTGTGAAGGGAATGGCAATTTAATCTCAATGTGGATAAGTGTAATGTGCTGCGAATACACAGAAAGTTAGATCCGTTACCATTTAGCTACAATATAGCAGGTCAGCAACTGGAAGCAGTTATTTCCATAAATTATCTGGGATTACGCGTTAGGAGTGATTTAAAATGGCTTATAAAGTTGATCGTCGATAAATGAGATGCCAGACTGAGATTCATTGGAAGAATCCTAAGGAAATGCAGTCCAAAAACAAAGGAAGCAGGTTACAGTACACTTGTTCGCCCACTGCTTGAATATTGCTCACCAGTGTGGATCAGTACCAGATAGGGTTGATAGAAGAGATAGAGAAGATCCAAAGGAGAGCAGCGCGCTTCGTTACAGGATCATTTAGTAATCGCGAAAGCGTTACGGAGATGATAGATAAACTCCAGTGGAAGACTCTGCAAGAGAGACGCACAGTAGCTCGGTACGCGCTTTTGTTTTAGTTTCGAGAACATACCTTCACCGAGGAGTCAAGCAGTGTATTGCTCCCTCCTACGTATATCTCGCGAAGAGACCATGAGGATAAAATCAGAGAGATTGGAGCCCACACAGAGGCATACCGACAATCCTTCTTTCCACGAACAATACGAGACTGGAATAGAAGGGAGAACCGATAGAGGTACTCAAGGTATCCTCCGCCACACACCGTCAGGTGACATGCGGAGTATGGATGCAGATGTAGATGGTGACCAGGAGGAATCGTTAGGATATTACATTTGTACATATCAAGCCTGCAACGCAAAATCGAAGAATTAGTGATCACAGGGCAGAGGCCATGAGACTTTATGTCTGCATTTACAGAATATGCCGACAGCCTTCGTGAGCGTGTGATTCTAATCGCACTACTTGTAATATTTTACATTCATTAGCACGAAATGGAAGTTCTCTCGAAAATTATATATCGTCATTTTACTCAAAGTTTAGTGTGAACAAGGGGATAAACTGTTCAGCGTACGAGCCTGCTAACATTGACAGCACTTGTTTTAGCCTGAGTGGGAACTGCATGTAAGCGGTATGTGAGTAATTTTTAACCCACACACCAAAATCCCTCGCCCTCTCTCTCTCTCTCTCTCTCTCTCTCTCTCTCTCTCTCTCTCTCTCTCTCTGTGTGTGTGTGTGTGTGTGTGTGTGTGTGTGTGTGTGAGTGTGTGTGTGTGTGTTTTCAAAAATAGCTCTGAGCACTATGCGACTTAACTTCAGAGGTCATCAGTCGCCTAGTAGTTAGAACTAATTAAACCTAACTAACCTAAGGACATCACACACATCCATGCCCGAGGCAGGATTCGAACCTGCGACCGTAGCGGTCGCTCGGTTCCAGACTGTAGGGCCTAGAACCGCACGGCCACTCCGGCAGGCTGTGTGTGTGTGTGTGTGTGTGTGTGTGTGTGTGTGTGTGTGTGTGTCTCGTGGTAAGGCTTTAGAATAAGTCAGGTGGTATTTATCATAGAAGCAGAAAAAGCAAAGGAATCCTCTAAACGTGGGAGACTGGATGAAAGCCAGTTTCGACAATGTTCCTGGGTACATTATATGCCGTCATATGTTAAGACACGGGAACCCTTAATTCATCCAGCAACATTATCGGACATGATCGTTTTGGTGGTCCAGGTGTTACGGTGTGAGGAACCGTAATCTTGCATCTGCAAACTGACCTCAAAATGTTTGAACGTGGTGCACTCACTGGCAACGTGATTATAATACTGTACTTCTTCCCCATGTGCTTTTCTTCAGGGACGCATTCAGCACTGACTTCATTTTTATGGATAACAATACGCGACCGCATCGAACTGCGCAGGTGGAAGAGATCTTGGGAAGGAGAGAATATTGGGCGAATCGACTGGGCTGCCCGTTCCCGACTTAAATCCCATCGAGCATGTGAGGGATGTGATGGGGGAAGTATAGCACCACATCCATATCCACCAACGAGCATCCAGCAGTTGCCAATGGAACCCCCTACCAAAATGAATCCTTACCAACCCTATGACCAGCAGCGGAGCTCGTTGCAGAGCATGCGTTGCCATCCGTTGTGATCTCGGACACTATTAAGCACCATATCGGGCCTTGTGTAATGTCCAGGCGACTACCATAAATCGCGGTGACTTTAATGTAATTACTGTCTTTGAATAAAAGTGTCAATTCTGTTTGTCTCATTACTTATTTCTTTCTTTTACCCTCTGTACTACACGAAAGCAGTTATTTCTATGTATGGTCCAAGTTTCATCGAGCTGTGTTACTAGACAGTGATACCTCATGCGAAAGATACTTTCGTCCATAAGTTTTGTACACCAGTGTATTCTATTAACAGTAAAGACGGGGTAGGTCGTTGCTTGCCACACTCTACACTTCAGAAACATTGCGTATGACTGACAGAATGACTGTTTTCCAGGTTTTGATTTTTGTTCCGGTTGCTAGCCCCAGTCCCTTTAGTAGTGGGTGCAGTTGGTACAATCGGACAGAACCTTTGTTACACGTCTCGCTAATGTACATTCCAAATGTAAGACTTAATTTTGAGACCGAACTATTTAACCGGGACACACCATGTAAAGTTTAGATCATGAATCTAGATTTTACAGATCGGCAACTTCCTTCTGGTGGTGGACACAATAGTTTGGCATTCGGCATTAACTTTACAAATGTTGCAGCACTTAGTAACTCTGACCATACGGCATTTGCTGACTCGTAGGCTCTGTTTTCCTCAGGCCGCTGGTGGAGGTGAGGAGTGGTTGTAACGTCATCGCAGGGTATGTTAACATCGAAAGAAACGAACGATGGCGAGAGAAGCCGCAGCAGGCGCCAGCGAATCTGCTATGACAGCTTGTCGGTGCGTTGTCTACCTGTCCTAGCTCCGAGCTCCCATCCGTTTTCCTGTCGTGTAGAGCGGGTTTCGTGTTTCCTTCCACCAGCAGAGAGGGTTCTAGATATCAATTTCCTCTGTGAAGTTGCAAACACATCCCCCCCCCCACCCTCCCTTTTACCCACACGACCTCGTGCGCTTTTCTAGAGACGTAGCTCATACATTGGCTTCCTCTTGTCTCACCTGTAGATGACAACGAGCTTGTGCTGTTCGGTCCTTTGCAGCTACATTTGGTTCTTTCATCTTTTTGCTGGTCTTCCAATGCATCTTTTACCTTGCGAAATAGACTGCCGAAATGTAGTGGTAATGTTGACTCTTTCATTCGCAAAGATAGAATTCCATTTTTCCTTATTTTTCAACCTTTTCATTAACATCAAATATTTTTAATCCCTTCCTAATATCGCTATTTATTTTATACTCTATGTATCCTGCTGTGCTCCTGCGGAATTTAATTTTGTTGGTATGTAATCTCATTTTATCTTTTCATCCAGTCTCATACAGCAATGTTGCTACCGACAAAACTTTTATAAAATATAAGGTAAGTTTCTATTCTTACTTTATTTTCGAAAAATCTTCTAGCTGTTCCGTTCAGCCAATAAAACTTCTCAATTTTGTCTTTTTGATCTACGACACCTTCGTATCTTAGTATGATCTTTAAAAATTTAAATCAATCTACTTGTTTTATGATCTCGTTTTCTAATACTATTTTTCTCCATACTGCCACAACTTTTTTTTTTTTTTTTATACTGACATCTAATATATCCGACATATTTTGTGTAGTTCATAGGCAGCCCCTTGTCAATCTTCATTCTTCGAGATGAAAACTGACCGTCTGCAAACAGTATCGTCATATAACAACAACAACAACAACAACAATAATAATAATAATAATAATAATAATAATAATTATTATTATTATTATTATTATTATTACGATTTCTTTCTTTTCTCAGACGTCATGTCTGGTCAAAAATGGAAAGTGACGCGCACCTTGATCAAGCGTGACTTCGTTTTAACTGTACAGTATATGTGACATTGCATTTAGGAACTTTCAGGTAATTGAACATGTATGAATAATTACAGATTTCTGTAGTTGTATATATAAGTTTGGATGTAGCTGTATTGCGTTGATGTACTGGTGGAGATTGTGTGGTATGACTCCTGTAGTTGATAGTATGATTGGTATAATGTCAACTTTATCCTGATGCCACATGTCCTTGACTTCCTCAGCCAGTCGGATGTATTTTTCAATTTTTTCTCCTGTTTTCTTCTGTATATTTGTTGTATTGGGTATGGATATTTCGATTAGTTGTGTTAATTACTACTTTTTATTGGTGAGTATGATGTCAGGTTTGTTATGTGGTGTTGTTTCATCTGTTATAATGGTTCTGTTCCAGTATAATTTGTATTCATCATTCTCCAGTACATTTTGTGGTGCATACTTGTATGTGGGAACGTGTTGTTTTATTGGTTTATGTTGTATGGCAAGTTGTTGATGTATTATTTTTGCTACATTGTCATGTCTTCTGGGGTATTCTGTATTTGCTAGTATTGTACATCCGCTTATGATGTGATCTACTATTTCTATTTGTTGTTTGCAAAGTCTGCATTTATCTGTTGTGGTATTGGGATCTTTAATAATATGCTTGCTGTAATACCTGGTGTTCATTGTTTGATCCTGTATTGCAATCATGAATCCTTCCGTCTCACTGTATATATTGCCTTTTCTTAGCCATGTGTTGGATGCCTCTTGATCGATGTGTGGCTGTGTTAGATGATACGGGTGCTTGCCATGTAGTGTCTTCCCCTTCCAATTTACTTTCTTCGTATCTGTTGATGTTATGTGATCTAGAGGGTTGTAGAAGTGGTTATGAAATTGCAGTGGTGTATCCGATGTATTTATATGAGTGATTGCTTTGTGTATTTTGCTAGTTTCTGCTCGTCCTATAAAGAATTTTCTTAAATTGTCTACCTGCCCATAATGTAGGTTTTTATGTCGATAAATCCCCTTCCTCCTTCCTTTCTGCTTAATGTGAATCTTTCTGTTGCTGAATGTATGTGATGTATTCTATATTTGTGGCATAGTGATCGTGTAAGTGTATTGAGTGCTTCTAGGTCTGTGTTACTCCATTTCACTACTCCAAATGAGTAGGTCAATATTGGTATAGCATAAGTATTTATAGCTTTTGTCTTGTTTCTTGCTGTCAATTCTGTTTTCAGTATTTTTGTTAGTCTTTGTCTATATTTTTCTCTTAGTTCTTCTTTAATATTTGTATTATCTATTCCTATTTTCTGTCTGTATCCTAGATATTTATAGGCATCTGTTTTTTCCATCGCTTCTATGCAGTCGCTGTGGTTATCCAATATGTAATCTTCTTGTTTAGTGTGTTTTCCCTTGACTATGCTATTTTTCTTACATTTGTCTGTTCCAAATGCCATATTTATATCATTGCTGAATACTTCTGTTATTTTTAGTAATTGGTTGAGTTGTTGATTTGCTGCTGCCAGTAGTTTTAGATCATCCATGTATAGCAAATGAGTGATTTTGTGTTGGTATGTTCCAATAATATTATATCCATAATTTGTATTATTTAGCCTGTTGGATAGTGGGTTCAGAGCACGGCAGAACCAGAAAGTACTTAATGAGTCTCCTTGGTATATTCCACGCTTAATCTGTATTGGCTGTGATGTGATATTATTTGAATTTGTTTGGATATTGAGTGTGGTTTTCCAATTTTTCATTAATATGTTTAGGAACTGTATCAATTCAGGATCTACTTTGTATAATTCCAATATTTGTAGTAACCATGAGTGTGGTTCACTATCAAAAGCTTTTTGGTAATCAATGTATGCGTAGTGTAGCGACCTTTGTTTAGTTTCAGCTTGATATGTCACCTCTCCCCCCCCCCCCCCAATGAACCATGGACCTTGCCGTTGGTGGGGAGGCTTGCGTGCCTCAGCGATACATATAGCCGTACCGTAGGTACAACCACAACGGAGGTAAAATAGTCCCCCATTCGGATCTCCGGGCGGGGACTACTCAAGAGGATGTCGTTATCAGGAGAAAGAAAACTGGCGTTCTACGGATCGGAGCGTGGAATGTCAGATCCCTTAATCGGGCAGGTAGGTTAGAAAATTTAAAGAGGGAAATGGATAGGTTAAAGTTAGATATAGTGGGAATTACAGCAGAAGCGAACGCATACATAATACTTTTCGGAAAATAGTTGTCTCAAGAATTTTCTTGAGTAATACATTTCAAAAACGGGTTTCTGAACTACGCCTTGTAGGAATAAAGTTGTGAAGAAAGAATAGAAATCTCAGTTGTTGGTTGGTACCCATCTGTGCACATGCGATCGTTGTTTCAGTGTACCCACATGTGAACTTACAAACAGTTCAGCTCATTTCTTCGTCTCATTAATTATTATTGTTGTACATAGACTGAAATGGATACGCTGAACCTGCAACGGGCGGAGAATTTAATGTAACTTATACATATCCTAAAGGCAGGGGGACAACCTCTGGTAGTAATGTTCGGGAAGCATTGGGAGGAAACATCAGTAACAATAAAAGTTTGAGGCTTGCTTAAATGGTATAATGATTGAGGGTACTGCTAGTGAGAAGCAGAAAATTCGGGTTTGAGTCCCGGTCTGGCACAACTTTTCGTTAGTCAAGACATATTCATTACATCGCTTGTTCCCCATTTCTGATCAGCTATCAATGAAATCATTTCATACCATTACATCGTCACTGTCACGATCATCATCATCATAATCATCGTCGTCGTCATCGATCCAGTCATCTCAATGTAATTAATTTCATCTAGCTGACACTAAAAAAAAAAAAAAGTCCAACAATATTTCTGCAATAATTTGTGCATTCTGAAATACAGTGCGCGTTTGCAACCTGCTGTAGAGACGTCGGGCTGCGAGTCTTTTGCTTTCAACACATTCGTTTAACTGGGAGGAAGTGTAGCGGGGTAAGAAGGCAGGGTGTAAGAAATCTCCTCGTGTGCAGCTATAGCATAAGCTGTCGCAAAAGTCTGAGTGATCCGTAAGAGTAATAGGTACACATAGCTGTCGAATAATCAAATACCAAATTCCAAACGGCCCTCTCAACACCATATTAACGGTTTTGTTCATAGACATCGAAGAAGTCTCTCTTGAAAATAGGGACCAAGTGTGCGAAGTCTTTGTTCAAGAAACTCATCTGAACAGCCGTCAGCGGAGGCCGAGATCACAAGGAACGCTTGTCGTGATAGTAACAACATGGCATTGCTCAATTTGTCAGTCCTGCTACAGTTGCCTTTAAAATTGATACTTTTGATTACGTGAAGACCTTTACAGTGCGCAAACCACCAAATTACGGATAATTCTTACAACCAAGCTGGTTGAAGCCTTTAAAAGTCACAGCAGTATCTGGGGATATTAATGCTTTTATGGAAATGCGCAAGCTGCCCTGCAGTGAGCGGAGATTAACTAGGTGCTTTTGATACTTGAGGCCAAACAACCTCCACACTCCAACCGCTGTTCGCAGTCGAATTACAATCCTACTTAATTCTTGATGGCGAAAGAGTTACTCAACGATACACGCAAATCATCAGCGACGGTATCCTAGTATCACACAAAAAACAAAGCCTCACTGTATTTCATACACAGGGTGTCCCAGGATGAACGGTGAGTATTAAGGGATACGACATAAACGATCATTCGAAGCAAGAAAGTTAGTAAATATGGGCTCTAAATGTATTCTCAAGAGCTATGAGCACATGTTCAACAGAAGAGATGTTTCACAGTAGCGAAGATGAAGCAGTACTCCTAGCTCTTACTGTATGCATTTTAGAGCTCAAGTTTACTACACTTTTTTGCTTCGAATGATCGTTCCTGTCATAAACCTGAATACTTACTATTCTTCCCGGGACACACTGTATTTGCATCAATGTACACTATGTCTACTCCCTTCCGTAGACGACTTTCAAGAATCTGAATGTGTAAGGTTCACTGCGTACTGGGAGCATACTGTGCTACATACTGGTACTTGTATGGCTTATTACGGTTTCTTTATGGAGGCAGCAAGCTAGATTTACAGACTGTCAATCCAGATAAATCAGTTCTCTTACCTGAGTATATTGTTCTGTTCGATATTGAATCCCTTTGCAAAGAGATGGTGCAGGAAGACTTACTACTGACAGCAGGATTTACGAAAGACGAATCCAAAAGCAATGAGAAAGCGTGAAGGCTTCAGAAAGCCTCTGGGTACCCTAACTTGTTCCAAGACGCTACTGTTTGAAGGTTTTTGCACAACAGAATAACTGGGGTCGCGTTACAGAAGTAAAAATAAGCAAATGAACACAAAAACAAGCGACCTAGTAGTTCATATCACTCTGAAATTAATAACTGTATGCCGAGAAGACAAACGACCAAGGCGTGGATAAAGTGTTTAATGACTCCCCTTCAGTTAGCAGGCAATGCTTCATGAACGAGCTACAGGCCGGTATCGTTACTTCGTTACATCCTATGATCTAACAAGTAGACTTTAGATTTGGAAGAAATGGCACATACAGCTGCTCCAGCTCACCCAGCGCATAGACGGTGGTTTCGAGAAGTGGGATCTTACAGCAGCTTATGACAAAGTGCACCACAAAATGGCGAGGCTGAAGCTGTACAACACCGCAAAAGATTATAAAATGGCTTTAAGCACTATGGGACTTAACATCTGAGGTAATCAGTCCCCTAGACTTAGAACTACTTAAACCTAACTAACCTAAGGAGATCACACACATCCATGCTCGAGGCAGGATTCGAACCTGCAACCGTAGCAGCAGTGCGATTCCAGACTTAAGGGCCTATAACCGCTCGGCCACAGCTGCCGGCGCAAAAGTAGTTTCATTCTCTCCTGCAGAACCAAGTTCGATGCTACGAACAGTAGTTGGAGGCATCACTTCCACAATAGTATCCCGCCCCGCTTAACATCTACACAAACAACCAGCCAAAACCTCATAACAACGTAAGATTCATTTATATTATCGACCTGACTTCAGCAGTTCAGTGCAATGACTCTGAAATGACGGAAATACTACTGACAACAGAGCTTTATGATCTGTAAGTACATAGCAAAAATCATTGTTAGGGCCAAATGCTACGAAGGTATACGTATGTTCACATAGACTTAGTGATCACGGAGGCCAATAGATCGTTTCACACAGTTTGGAAACGTGGGCGATTGGAGCACTGTCTTAGTCTTAGGTATTTGGGGGTTACCGCAGTTGTAACTTTTAACACATGGAAACCACTCTGCTGTTACAAGACAGAAGAATCAGCCCAAAACAACTTGGGCCGGATGGACCGTGGGTCGACCTCCCAGCCTCTGAGGCTCATCAGCAGCAGACACAGCCCTCCAATCTGCGGTCCACGACTCGACTGGATTGAGTACTGGCTCCGTCCGATCGCAGGGTCGCCTCCTCCCGACGTCGCCGCTGTGCCCTTCTGCCGGAAGCGCTGACCTCGGCGCATTCTAGCTTGCCGCCACGGCCTAGCTGTAGCGATCGACCGCCGCCTCCCGCCTCCTACAGACGCTATATCTACGCCTATCGGACACGGAAGTCAATAAATTATCGGTCACCACTGGCTGCCTACATCTTCAGCACCTACTCTCCACCACCGCCAGGGAACCACTCGCTCACACCCCCAGTCCACACCCCTTACAAGTGGTGTCAGCAATGATCGCATCATCCTTTACACATATAGCCACAACGGCTAACACCAAAAACTTGGTAGTAGGCCTAACCTTTCTTGGTAAATTTGTAAGAAGTCCTTTGGCCATAGAGAACTTGACAGGTAGTTTTTCAGAAACCATATTTATCAACTGCAATGCTTCGGTGTAAGATGATACACATTTAATGGAATTTTAAGAATGCGCGGTGTCTGTTTTCTCTGACTTGTCCGAAAGAACAGACATCACGCGGAATCCACAGCTGTGGCGTTGGGTGGGAATGTGGCTCGGCCGAGAGGCGTGGCGTGATAATCCACGCAATTGGGATAAACGCTGTGTCTGGGTAGCAGTGTTAACGCAACTGCCTAGTAAGCAGGCCATCCCGGGTTCGAATCCCGCTCTGGCACACATTTTCACTAGTCGCCGCTGATTCCGCGTACAGTCCCGATGCAGGTAGCATCTATAGTTCCTTCCCTTTCCTTGCCTTCAATTTACATAATGTATGGAATTTAGAGCCCGAGGAATACTCTTGCTTCATCTTTCTAATCGTCAGGTACGTGTACCGCTTGAAATCTGAATAGATACAAAGTGTCCGCAAGCGTACTACTTGCAGATGCATCACCCACCTGTCACACACTGTAGAACGGACAGAAACATAGTCATCCACTGCACGCGCGACCTTCCATTGTTCCTTCACTTCTTTCAAGTAGAGTCTTCAACGATACGTTGCTCCAGTATGTTCAGTTGTACAGATTTCAAGATCGTGTTCGTCGTCATACGCAGATAGCTAGATGCTGAACATCCACCGTACCAAGCGACCAAGCGACCAAGCATCATCTGACTGGAAACGAAGCCAAATCACGAAATGATTAATGGAGAACAGATATAAACCACTTTCTGCTGATCTGTAGAGCTTGAAGCCACCTGCAGCAGATAACGAAGCTGCTATCTCTTATTGAAAAGTCCTACTCCCTCCGATAGT
The DNA here is from genome assembly GCF_023864275.1 of Schistocerca cancellata. Taxonomy (NCBI): domain Eukaryota; kingdom Metazoa; phylum Arthropoda; class Insecta; order Orthoptera; family Acrididae; genus Schistocerca; species Schistocerca cancellata. The sequence goes on along the minus strand of NC_064629.1, from coordinate 340,124,590 downwards.
TCGACTCCCGAAAAAAAATTTCTAATACGCACTAGAGTCTGATAAAATCTGTGTTGAAGTTAGTTCGTAAGCTACGTGAAAAGTTGGTTGTTACGAAAATTCTTTATTTTCAGGTGCATCGAGAAAACTATAAAATGGAATGATTTATCAATCATCACAGTAGTTTCTTAAAACGACCTGCTCTTTTTTTATATAAAGATGGTTCTTGTCTCGTAAAGTGCTAGATTACAAGCCCGTCAAAAAGTTCAAAATGAGATACACACGGAATCCGCACTGAGAGCCAAAGTTTGTCGGTATGATTCCTTAAGCAACTTTCGTTTCACTGTACTATTATTTAATGAGAGTTTCTTTTTTCTTCTTTTTGTGTTGGTTTTGAAGGATGATATATAACGCTCGTGGTAGGCTAGGAAAAGTGGATGGTTCTTTTAATGAAATGTTTCGGATCCACGTTGGAAAAATATTAGATCCTTTCTTTTTTTCATTCCACCCCTACTACCCACCTTCCCCCTCCTCTTCTCCTGCCTCTCCACGTCTGTCTCCTTATGCAGAGGAGATGGATTTGTTTGTGCAATATTGTTTTTCTTTTGAGGGGGTACTGACTTTGTCTGAAGTGAGTGTTGGAGGAGTGGGGATGGAAACACACTTTCTTGAGCTTGGATATAGTAACGAACTTTCAAAGTTTTCCATGAACATTTGCAAACTAAGGCGGCATTTACTGCAAACACCGTTCGAAGCCTATTTTAAGACAGTCACTGGATACTGGATCTTTTAAGATAGCCGGCCGGGGTGGCCGAGCGGTTCTAGGCGCTACAGTCTGGAACCGCACAACCGCTACGGTCGCAGGTTCGAATCCTGCCTCGGGCATGGATATGCGTAATGTCCTTAGGTTAGTTAGGTTTAAGTAGTTCTAAGTTCTAGGGGACTGATGACCTCAAAAGTTAGGTCCCATAGAGCTCAGAGCCATTTTTTTAAGATTAATAGGAAAAATATCTGTTTAACATGGAAGTTTGGTGCAGCATGAGCTATATTTCTAGTGGCCCGAATTTCTTGTAGCTCCTTCGCCTGAACAAATGGTAAATTTTCCTTCTTGAAGTCAGATAGTTTCGTGATCAATGACGTACGTGACCGTGAAAACCTGGCGTTTTGGGATCACAATCGGTGCCTGTTCTGATTTTCCACGTTTTCGACGCTGCTGTTAGCAAATTGCTATAGTCTATAGCAGTAAACTGAATGTTAAGAGAGGGGTCATGTGTCACAGTGCTGAATGTAGGAAGAAAACGAAAGCAGGAGTCTTTAACTAAACTGTCGCCTGACTAGACACATATTTACACCATCAGAGCTTCCCTCGACAGTTTCTTCGCCAAATTCAAGTTTGCTACCAGTCACAGTAAACTAAAGCGTATGAAATGTGGGTGGATTTTAGTACATGTCAAATGCAAATACCTGATAATTACGACACGTATTCACTAAAGTGAATTTGTTAACTGCAAGATCTCACTTGGAGATAAGACATTCAGGATACTTGTACGGTTTCCTATCAAAACACCGGCCGCTTTAGAAAGTGAATACTTAACTGCCAAAAACCTGTGAAGCGAGTTCGGCACTGTGGAAAAGAGTGAGATGTGACCCTAAATTTAAGATAGTGAATGCTGCTCCTGAATTCCCTTCAGCAAACCAGCATGATGCTCACGTTAACTTCGTTTTTAAGATGTCTTACTACAAATCAAAATCCAGGCAAAAATACAAAGATATCACCTCTCCGGAATACGCAACATTCCCTACCATTTCTTACATCCGCGTACACCCACAATCTACAGTTTTTTGCTTCTGGAACAACAAAAGGCTCCACCTCGCGGCAAACACAAACTCTCACAACAATGACGACGCTTTCTTAGCAGACGAGACAGTTTGAGGAGAGTTGTGTACATTATGAACCTGTGAATCGTATATTGCATTTTAAGTGAAACGCTGGGATGCGGAGTCAGACAGGCATCTGCAGGAGGAGCGTTGAAAATTTCCTTAATCCACACTCAGGCTGGAAAAAAATAGGTCATTAAAACCAACGTCGGGTTCCGAAAATTGAAGATGTATGTCGCTATTACAGCGACATCTTTAGAAATGGAGGAACTGGTTGAACCTAAGCAAGTCTTTGCTTTGTGCAAGGAATCATTTCGGAATTCATCGGAATTGTCTATGGAAAATTTAAACCAAAATGGAGGGACAAAGACAAACCTACAGACTGCCTTTAGTGAGCCACTTCGTTACGTTAGGAAAAACCATCTTTAATAAACGTATAATTTACAAGAATGATAAATGCGTGAATTTAAAATATGATTTTCCACAGGTGTTCGGATAGGTATCCTAAAAACCTGCGCAGTAAAAATATGGAAGTAATCGAATGAATGTTGTATTATGACGTTTGGAATTATACTTATGAGATCGTATAATCCTCCAAGAAAAACTAAATTTTGGGAAAAGAACGTGCTGGATACAAAAAAAGTGAGTATACAGAGGTCGAAGAGGGCATAGACAGGGAATGCACGACCTGATCAAGAAACTACAGACATTGGGTGAACCTACCTTGGGATACGATTCTATCAATAAGGTTCACCGTCGTGGTTTTTGTGATGAGAGCTTTAATAATTAGTCTCTAGCGCAATATCAGGCGCGTAATTACCAACTGTGTTGAAAAACGTGAGAGTTTACTTACCCGTGTGTTGTTGCGCTCGGCTTTTAGCTCAGCTATTTCTTCATCGCGTTCCAAGAGATGCTCTCTAGCTTGGTTCAGCTCTTTAGTAAGAGTGGCGAACTCCTGTAAAAGAAATAAATAGTTTAACCCATAGAAAATCATAATTATGCTAGCTAACAAGACTGCGCATCGAAATATCCGCCGAGAACTGATTCAGAAGCTTTCGAAGGTAGAGACATCTTCTCTAGATTACGACATTAATTTTACTCAGTGTTCCATGTATTAATATTCAGCAGACAAAAAAAAAAGCTCCAGCAAATAATTCGCGCCAATGGAGCCAGGTACTTACCCGTCTGTGAGAAGAGAAGATGTCAGCTCATTGGACACAAATCAGACAAATAACTTACTCCAACAACTGCATTACTTCATATTTTACGACATCACTGCGTCAGCCAACAATTTCCTTGACAAATATGTATGTAATGTCTGTTCTTTCGGACATATTCGAAAGAACAGACACCACATATATATAATTAAGGCGATGACGGCCAATGATCTCTTCAGTGCGGATGCACACCAGACTCAAATTCTTGCGGGAACCTGTGAAATGCCGCGAGTAATGAGGATTATGGGCAAGCGGCACTACATTAGTAGTGTGTGGATAAGCCGAGAATTTGGGTCTCACGTGAGGCGTGCTGGTCACTGTTTCCGGATGGCTTAGTGGTCAGATCAACTGCCTACTGAGCAGGGGATCTGGGTTCGAATCCCGATCCCGCAACAAATGTTCATCTTTCCCCATTGATTTAAAAATCAATGCCCACTCGCAGTCAATGTCTGTAATCCCATTTTAACTTATTGAGCAGATTACACATTTCCTCTATTATTGTGGTTCAAACGTCTAGCTTAACTGATAAACTCTTGTGCTCAACATTTTATCTATTTATATATTTATTGCTATGTCTTCACGACCTGACCTATTGAATCTCTGCTGTAAGATGTTTACCACACAAATGGCACTGGATTAGAATCTGTTACTGCTTAAATTAATATAAAAATTCTTTGTAGCAAATCTTAATTTAACATAACATAATGAGAATACAAATAAAATGTATGTACCCAGCACCAACTAAAGGTATGAAACAGAATGCCACCCACGTACAATATCTTGTTCTATCTCGGAAAGACTGAGTATTTACAGTCCCTGACCTGAGTAGCTACACTGAATCGGCAGTCTTTGGTGGTTACGTGTTTCGACACTCTTCGAGTCTTCGAAACTCTGTACGTGTTGCCGCTGTTCTGTTCAAAACAACCAGAAATGTAAAGTGACGTTCAAATACAAACTAACATGTATCACTGGAGAGAGGTGTTCCGATGAACACTAAAATTCTTGTTTACGTCGACAAACATTGATCACTTTATTTAAAAATATAACAGCGCAGGATAAGGTGTAAGCCAAGGCCTTTTAATAGGAAGCATTGCGGCACTCACCAGTAACTATTTGGAAAGGTCATGTAAAACCCAAATCAAGAAGAGCACGAACACATTGAGTCAAAAACTGAATAATTTTATGGCTGTTAATCGAAATACTATCACTATTTTCATTTGCACGTCAACCTACAGTGTTTTAGTAGCTTATGAATTTCAGAGACAATTAACACATGTTTATGATGATACTTTAACGCAAGACTCTAGTCACCACTTTCTTTAACAGCAATTTCACGATGAAAGAGCCTAGCACAACAACACACAGAACAGTCCCGCTGAATTAAGTTACAGATTCCCTAGACCATTTTCTCTTTAACACAGTTCTTTCGAGCAGTTAAACGCCACCGTTTTGCAGTTCCTATCTCTTCTAGGAAACTACCCAACACTTACAAAATTAAAGGGTGATCTTACGAAAAATTCATTTACTCTTACTGCGACGCACAAGTTCGAAATTTGGTGCCTATAAGCTTGTTCTGTAATGGTGCATAAACGGGCCGCTCTGCGACATCACCCTGGGGCTCGGAGACGCCCAGTGTTGAAATCACGAGGGTTTCTTACGGGTTGGCGAGGAAAACATTCCGGACACACTGCTGCTCAGAATCTACACGAAAATGCATCAGGTGGTGTCATAAGTCACGTGAATTAAAAGCTACTTCCTAGGACGTTCTTCTTCACATACTTCACAGTCGAATACAGCAGTTGGCAGTACGTTGGGCAACATTGCCACGTTCTTGACGCCCTTGGGCACTGCTGACACCCCCGAGACGATTCAACCCTTGTCCAAGGATATTATGGGGTTTCAACCCCACTGAACGTCTCTCTCCCCTGTGGAGTGTAATGTGAGCGCAGATTTTGCTCTTTTATATAGGGGTAATTACTGGGGACCGTTCAAAACCATTCGACGAAATGTGAACGTGATCCGAAACTGAGAAAGGTGTTTATTCTTTTTCACGCCTCCATTTTTCCACACATTCCTGTGGCATGTGAACTGGAGAGGGGAGTGACAGTGACATTTGCGTGAGTAAAACGGCGAAGTGTTCCTCTAAGACCTCAGTTCGGGAACACACACGGTATCACTTGGGCACCTCTGTTGGAGACAACGAAAGTCTGCACAGATACTCTCATCCACCACTGCCTACCAGTTAGTAGGACAAGCAACCCTTAAGACACTAGCGCGTGCTCGCTGTATGCAAATTCCTAACGGTCTCAAGAGGGTTGCCTACCCCGCCAACGGGTAGGAATCGGTGGATGGGTGTGTCTGCACAGATAAATTTGTATAATGCCCAGCAAAAATGTACGGGTGGCGCCGAGGTTGCTGCTAAACTGGGGAGCCTTAGACGGTCCCCTTGTCATTTTATTCAACGTTGCATCCTCCCATGCACACACCACAGGAGGACGCCAATAAGGAGGGCTGGAAAAGCATAAACACCCTTTGCGGTTTCGGATGACGTTCGTCGAATGGAATTGAAAGGTCCCTTGTGGTCGCCCTCTCCCCCTTTCATACCAGAGCAAAAATTGCGGTCCCGTTGCACTCGAAAGGGCCGAAATGAAGTTCACTGGTGTTGCAGCCCTGTGATGACCTTAGCGAAGGGTTCAATTGTCCGGGGGTTTCAGAAACGTTAAAGCTTGTAAAGAACATCGTCCTGTTGCACATCGCAATGATAGCTGTCATTTTCGACTGCGAAATGTGTGAAAATGAACGGCCCAAGGGAAGGGCTGGTTCCATACACGCCATTTATGACACCCCCCGCGGCGTTTTCGTGGCGATTCTAAGCAGCAGAGTGTCCAAAATGTTTTCTTAGGCCACCCATAAGAAAACAGTGCGATTTCAACGCTGGGGTCGCGGTACTTACGTGGTCGCAGAGGAGTCAACATAACAGGTGAGACGTGGATAAGGAGAGGCGTGACGATCTTCACATTGTGTGGCACGTCCGATGGCGCTGGATGGGAATTGGGGTGAGAAACGTCTAAGATGTGGCCTTTTTTTTCGCATGTATCAACACCTCTCTGTTTGAAGCATCGTCGTCCCCGAGGGTGACGTCGCATAGCGTCACGTAATCGCACCATTACCGAGGAAGATTGTAGGTACCTTCGAGCGAAATTTCGAAGATTGGCACCACAATGGGAGAAAATGGCGAGTTATCAAAAAGTGAAGTACTTCGCTAAATAAGAGTAATACGAGAAAGCTCACACAGAATTTACATGATTGACTTACCTCGTGCGGTAGGAGGCTCAAGTGGTATAGAGAATGTTTCCCCAATTATTCGATGGTAACCACACTGTGCAACATGTGGCGTGATATAAAAATGCTTGTACAAAAAATGCCTGTTTTCTCAGTGTGTATATTATCTTAAGAAGCTGAGGAAACTGTGGCACGTACAGAACTGTAGGAAAAAGTATGAAGTGATGGTTCAAATGGCTCTGAGCACTATGGGACTTAACTTCTGAGGTCATCAGTCCCCTAGAAGTTACAACTAATTAAACCTAACCAACCTAAGGACAGCACACACATTCATGCCCGAGGCAGAATTCGAACCAGCGACCGTAGCGGTCGCGCGGTTCCAGATCGCGGATAAGGAAAACAAGTATATCATGGTATCACTGGGATTAATGAAATATACAAAATGCGTAATGGAGCACATTAAAATACATTAACCTTTCCGGGCCCGAGCAATAATATTCGGAACACAACCTCAATGCAACATCGAGCATTAAATCTTTTCGCCATCAGTCAGGTGTTGGTAATTAATAATTGACGTGTAAGTAACAGACACTGGATGATGGCAACATGTTGCCGAAACGCGTCTTGAAAATAAACATCGGAAAGCAAACGTGACTGACGCTGAGAAATTGTTTTAAGAATCTCAAAAACGATTATTTATTTAGACATGGGAGACGCCTGTGGAAGGACAGTATAACGACGCTGTAGCGGCAGTATTGAATCACAGCGACGAGCGGCCAGTGGCGAACACGCGAGCCCGCTCGTTGGCACGGAACACCGCCTGCAGCGCGTCATAGCCCGCACGCACACCGCCTGCCGCAGCCCACACAGCCTGTCTTCCAGTATGCTACATTACATTACGCATATTGTCCCTAATACCACGAAAAAGGCAATATTTGTTCAATGGCATCACATTCAATCGTCACAAAAACAACTTACGCACCCAAAAATCTGATGACGTCTACTTCCTGATTAAAGTTCGGATGCTTACTGTACTACTTTCTGATTATTATGAAGAAACGCCGTAAAAGCAATCTGTCGAGTCTAAAATTTCTAATTCAGGGTATTACTGTACGCTTAATACCGATGGGACGCATTTGCTTATCCTACGTACAATCAACATCTGGACATTCGGGTATTCAACTGGACATTCGGGTATTCGCAGTCGTTAAGGAATGCCTTGCTACGACACACTTTGCGGCCGATGAGGATTTTCTGCATATTGTCAACTACTTGAATAACAAAGCGACTTCACGGCAAGCGAATGGAATACTTCACCTCGTATCTACGTACGGCGAACGTCACACACATCCATGCCCTAGGCAGGATTCGAACCTGCGACCGTAGCAGTCACGCGGTTCCGGACTGACCGCTTAGAATCGCTAGACCACCGCGGCCGGCGCTACACAGCAGATTTAGGTCCTTAATACAACGGCAAGGTGAAAGTTCTCGACCTGGACAGGTACATACGTACACAATTTTGTTCTTGATGTGTTCGAACATTTTCGCAGTACTTCATCTCCAACGGCTGAGGAGTAGTTTAATTCAAAAGCTCAATGTAGAAACTCTGTTGTCTATGTTTCGTTGAATTGATAAAGTAGACTGCAGTACGGATATACATTTCTTTGTTTTGGAACAGTTTACAGCCAACAGGAATTCATCCAAAGTTGGTGAATGTTTATGAAAAGACTGCTCCTTCAATCCCATCACTTGCTTTATTTCATCATCATCTTATTTCTCTCCAAGACGATACATGCGAATAAAAATCTCAATGCTACCATTACAAACGAAAATGTCAACCAGCTGCACAATTTGGTATTGGACGAGTGTGTGTAAAATAGCTGACACAGTCATTCCCGGGACGTTCCAGACGATTAATTAACTATGGGAATAGTTTGAGCAAACTGTGCGACGCGTTTTCTGAAGCTGAACAAAACAAAGGATAAAGTAAATTTCCATGAGTGCTGATCTTTTTTTTATTTTTTAATCGGATTGACTGTGCGCAGCGATTTCTTTCTGTGCGTGAGACGACAGTTCACTACTTCGAGTCAGAAACGGAACGCAGTGAAAGCAGTGGGTGTAAGCTGATACCTCTGTCTGAAAAAAGACAAGGTCTAATTCACTTGACGAATAAGTTTACGGCCAGTGTTTGATTCAAAAGGGACTGCACATATTGATTACCCTGCAACGAATAAAACAAGAACGGATGAATACCACACAAGTCTTGTAGCGGCTATGATGAACAAATGTGAAAATTGCGAAAGAACAAGTGGGAAAAAAGTCATCTTGCAACTGCACAACGCACCTACACTGACAGTTGCTTCGGTACTTGAAAAATATAGGTTCTTGAAGTACGCACTGAACTACCTTAACTCTGTGGTATCTCTAAAAACGAAAGCAGTGGAGAGTAGCAAATAGACTTCCTGAAAGATCAGCACTGTGAACTAGGTACTCGACATAACTAAGTGCACCTCAATGTTAGAGACTAATCCAGTCTCTATTGGAGAAAGAAGCTTCGACCCACGCCTGACTCGCACAATCGGTGAAAGCAGTGCCAGCGAAAGGAGAGTGAGCAGGCTCGAATTCCTGTCGGCCACACAATTATTCCTGTCGGCCACAAAATTTCAGACAGTCAGGAAAGCTCAACACAATAGAAATTCCACCGCCAAATAATAACCACGACATGTGCTCTTACAGCTGTGAATGTCATCCTTCTTCCAATGCATTTAAAGAAAACATAAAAACCTAGCTTAAAAGAAATTACAGATGATGGCCTCGATACTGTATTCTAAAGGCGTGTTATCGTGTTACACCAGTCTCACTATTAAGAAAAATTTCGTAGTCAATGTTACACAATACGTACATCATTCAGACTGAAGCAAAGCGGCTTGGGGCAACATACTGTTATCGCACTGTCATTTGGAAATAAAAACGTGGTTATACAAATGTATGCATGCGATATAATCCAATAGCTTTAAACACCGATTTATACCTGATGTCATACTACAAAACAATTCTACACTTTTTATTTGTTGTTTACTTTCACCAATATCATTTACAACTTAAGGGACTAGTTAATGTACCTCTCGCGAAAATGTCACTTAGCTTGTGGAACGGAAGTAGACATGGGGCGCAGTATTAGTGAAATGCGTGAAAGTTGCTTTCTTACATTATGTTACGAGAGATTGTGAGATGGGACATGCCGACCTGCCTTGAACGTTGGGTATATATCTCATTCTGGCACCAGAAGCCTAGCCTTCGAAAACACAATTGTTGAGCTCACATGTAATGCAACAGATGGCTGGGAAGGTGGACATGCATCTTTAGATTGGAGGCGGTGCCTTTGTCTAGCGGGAGGTAACGCGCCAAGGCAGAAGGCCGTGTACGCGCACGCGATGAACCGGCACACATTAAGCGTGGCGTGCTGATTATATCACACACGGCCAATGGCACGCCACACCAGTAGCTGAAGCGAGTCAATAATAACGTGAGTACAGTTTCTTCGGATGACTAACACGTGGACTCTTTATGTGTAGCGCGCTCAGGGGACTGCGATCAATAGCCTGTGACGTGCAGCACTGCTTTGATCTGGCAACACAAAACGACTCTATTAATAATTGGTGGTCGATGAAAACCCGCCTCCCAGTTACGCAGATGCCACCACACTGCGTTTTTATTCGTTGCTTCATTCAGTTCAAGCCTTGGTGAATAAAGGTTCAAACCATTCAGCGTTGACAATAACATCATTATTCCGTTCTCTATTACTACCGAAAATACGCATAGCATTATACATCCGCAAACATCCTCAGGTACATAAAAGGAAACGCAAACAAACTCCCGTCTACTTGACGGATAACCTTATTTTATGTTTCTTCATTTCCTTCCCCAATACACTGCCGACAGGAGCTGTAAACATGATTAAGAGATGATCTTACCACTACGTAAGTTGTTCATCGTGGTAGAAGTGGGTCTTCCGTCTCTAAATACGAAGCACTGTTTACCAGATAAAACAAACTGGAACGAATCGACTGCGAGCACCACCATCACAACCACCTCATCCGCATTCTTCAACCTGATATGTCGAGAGCAAACTAAATCATTAAGACTGGGGCATAAAGCGTTTTCGCTGAATGTGGCCCGAACAAACTTCAGAATAATGAGCTTTAGCAGAATATCACGACTAGTTGCATATTAAAGCCAGATATACTTTATCCGAATAAAACCAGGGAAAGGTTGAGGTGGAGTTTGACTACTGATACCTGCGTCGAAGAGACAGCAATGATAACCGTAGAAAAGAAAGAGCCCAACAGAACTCTGCGAAGCAGCAAGTAGAAGGGACGGGTCTGCTTGCATCAAAAACACGTCGCTCAAGCTAGATACTTTTCAAAGTAGTTCAAAAATGGCTCTGAGCATTATGGGACTTAACATCTGAGGTCATCAGTCCCCTAGAACTTAGAACTACTTAAACCTAACTAACCTAAGGACATCACACACATCCATGCCTGAGGCAGGATTCGAACCTGCGATCGTAGCGGTCGCGCGGTTCCAGACTGAAGCGCCTAGAGCCGCTCGACCACTGCGGCCGGCTTTTCAAAGTGGTGTGCGACTGATTTTCGTATGTATCATTACGGATTTAGCAATCAAGGTATAACACCCACCATGCTGTAGTCACTCAATGTTTTGGGGCCTGGTGGTCCAGCGCGAGAAGGGTAGCCGCGTAGTCTAAGGCGCTTTGCCACGGGTCGCGCGGCTCCCCCAGTTGGCGGCTCGAATCCTCCCTCGGGCATGGGTGTGTGTTACCCTTAGCGTAAGTTAGTTTCAGTTAGAATATGTCGCGTTTAAACCGAGGGATCGATGAACTCAGCAGATTAGTCCCATAGGAACTTATCACAAATTTCCAAATTTCCTGGTGGTCCAGCAGTAATGTGTACGCCTGAAACCGAAAGGCCACGGGATCGAATCTCGATCGGATTTTTCGATCTACGTTTTAATTCAATGTTCACCGCTGATTGGTATGGAGATTTACCAAAAACGGCACATGGTTTCGATTCCACGAAGAACTGTAGATCCACTTTCGCGAGTTGTATAACTATGGTATGTGGCCGAAGTGGAGCCCATTCGAAAGACTTGCACGGAGTCACTGAGCCGCACGGAATTATTACCATCTAAATGTCATTCCAACTCGACAGAATTTATGTTGCGTTTATTAACGCCTCAACTTTCCCAAACTTAACAATTACGTGCAATTCTTAAGAATTGTTTGTAATTTGCAAGGGTACTCTTTATTAAAATGTAGTCTTTCCATAATAAGTGTGATCATTTATGGTGGGGAAGAGTTGGGAAGATTAATAGCGTTTACGACCCATCAACGTCTAAATCATTACAGACAGAACAAAAAGTAATAAAACAGGAAATCATCCGTGGTGTTTTCAATGGCACCAGCCCACTAATTTACAGAAATTATGGAAAATAAATCAAGATGATTTGACGAGAATTAGAAACGTTGTCGTACAGATGCGGATCTCGTATCATAACTTTGTCCTATAACCCGGTGAGAATTTAGAGCTTTTCGAGACACCTGTGACACTGTTGGTTACGTTAAATATTTGTTAAGTACGCCTGCACGTGTTTGATCTCTCTTTATAGCTGATATGATCGTGTTGGCCGCGTGTGCGGTTTGCTACATTTGCGAAAAAGATTACTTGATTGGCTATAGAGTGCCAGCCGTCGAACCCACTTACACATATGTGAACCACGGCATGAATTTACTTCTTCCTGAACGAGGGGTTATTTCGACTTCTAAGAGCGCGTGGACGGAAGCTAAATTGTTCTACAATCAAAATAGTTTATTTTATTTGTATTTATTAATATACATAACGTGGTTCGGTAAGCTTAGATGTTAACTTTCAAGCAACAAAGATAAAGGGGTCGGTTCATTCCTTGGTCCATCCTAGATTTTTTTTTTTTTTTTTTGTCGCTCTTCACCTCCGGCAATGATTTGTCCATGTGAAAAATTCCGCGTCGCGCCGTAATTCCAAATCCACGTTACGCTGTGGATCCATCTAAAACTATTCGAAAGATGCAACGGGACCATGTCTACTAAAACACTTTAGCGTTCATACCAAACTGCAGGTTGCTAACAGCTTTAATCCTCCTCAAATCACCGTATCACGATTCTGGCCTTGTGACACGGACAGTCATCCCGATGGAAGGTGCCATAGCTATCGGGGAAGACATCAAGCATGAATCAATATAAGCGGTCCGCAAAAGCTTTCAGTTAGTCCACAGCTGTCATGGTGCCTATCCCATGTCTCAAGGAAGCCCAGGTGAATGATCCCCACATAATGTATCTTCATAATACCGTTCCCAATGGTGCATTTTTTTCGGTCAGCCGTTCTCCTGGATGATGGTGTATCCAGACATGACCATTGAGCTGGTGTAACAAGAACCGTAACTTACCCGACGAGGCAACATGTTTCACTTATCCACTGCCCATTATCGACGAAATGTGCACGCGCAGTTGCGCTGTTGGAAATTTATGCGCATGCAAACAAAAAGTTGAAAAGAAAGAAGGCATCGTGTGGGCGCAACTTCACGCGTCACGTGTCTGCAACGTCAGCAAGCAGCATGGCGTGCAATGGTCATTTGTTTTGGCTCACCAGTCTAATTTATTGTTCAAGCAAACACAGACATAAATTGAGAGTTGTTCTACAGGAAAATATCGCAACCAGAAGTTTAGGCATTGATAGCATGGCACGTAACAACATAAGCTGTATGTTTTCAATGCGTTACTTCGTATATACAAGTACTTGCCTTCGTAGAGGTCCTCTTTGGCTTCCAACAAACAGCGGGTCTTTTTTTTTCGTTGACTGCCGTGAAGCTTTTCAGCAAATTGCGAAACATCAGTGACGCAGGGAGTATGGACGACAGTGGCCTCAGTCAGAGTTCAAGTTTTGAAACATAAATCGAAGAAACCTAATTACTGTACTCGCTTGGGAAAATATTAAATTGCACGAGGAGAGAGAAAATCAAACCGTTCTGAATATTTTGTTTAGTCAGGCACTGTCCGTAGAAAGGAAAGTCCATATTACATTTACAGTGTTAGATCAGCCAAGAGATTTAATGTTCTGTGAACCAGTTCAGTGGAATCGCATCAGAGAAATCTATAATCAATTTGAAAATAAAATTGTCTACAAACTCTCAAAAAGCACCGGGAACCTTTGGTTCTCTGTATAACCAGTAAAAAGATCAGTCACTCGAAGATGTAGGTACTGACATTGAATACGGTGAAACGAGGGCACAAGTATTGAATTATGCTTTTCGAAATTGTTTCATGGAAGAGCAAACATCTTTTTTCTTGTTTGCAACCCTGCTTCGATGTCCATGATGTAATTCCCCCTGATGCTTGAGGGCACGACTGCCGAATGCAAGAAATCTCGTTTCTCATTCTGTTCCATAGCTTCAGAGCCACGTGTTAACACCTAGAAATGACATTCCGAATGGAAGCCTAATTGACCTTCGTAGCTGAGGCCGCCAACACACGGCACTCGACACACGGGGTTGTGTACGGGAAGAAACCTTCGTAACTACAACTGCGCCACACAATGCAGAAAATTACTAACCTCGAGTGATTGCATGGTACAATGTTAATTGTGATCCATCACGTAGGGCGATAAAATTAAGCCTGGCGGCCCTCTCGGAGTTATGTCAGAGGAGAAGCTTCCGTTTTGGCAGTGTGTGTCCTTGTTATCTTACGTTGGTGTTAAATATTTCATACCCCCAATGGTTTGTATTTTGTATGAAGCATAATCCCTGTAGTAACACTGCAGTTCCTCTTAACAACCACTACAGACGCTTCACCGGCCGTTATTATGGCTGAAGCGGGTGAAGAGAGAGTAAAAAGAATAAGTAGTAGCAGTATGTACAGCTGTCTGAACCAGTCACGAAAGTTAGATTGTAATTTTAGGCCTTACTGATTGAAGTGCAATACGGATGAAAATGCTCAGGTTATTGCATCGGAATCAAAATGACAACAGCAGCTAGTCTGTTGAGCTCGCAACAACCCAGAATGTTTTCGAGTACAGCCTCTGTGTTTGGAGGCACCGTATGTTTGAGCTACGTTCGTTTAAAGTATCACAATATGAGATTTCATGTCCTCTGATGGGCTCAAGACAAAATCGTTTTATGTAAATTAAGCAAGGGTACATAATTTCCTGCAGTTAATTTTTTTCATTCAATTTTGCTTTCTGCTTAAAAACACACTTTGGTTTTGCATGTTTGCTGTGGTATGCAGTCTTTCCCATGCAATCTTAATGGAACTATTCGTCTACTCGATGCCCCCCCCCCTTTCCACAAACACACACACAAAAAGTGAAAGGCATTGGCCAAATGGCCGTAGGAGGAGGCAACTAGAAACAAACTGAAACGAATACACATCCATGAACAATCAAACCTCTTGTTCTGGCATCTAGTGCCGGAGGCACGACCCGATCCACAACGTGAAATGGGGCGTCTGTTTTTAGAACGAAGCATACGAATACTCGACAAGAGTTCTCGAGAAAACTTCTCAGTTCTTTATTCACGGTTGGCCATCACTAGGCCATCGTGTGGAAGCTGATGCGTATTTAAAATGCACTGGTGACCATTTACGCTAATTCACGACCTGACAACACCAGTGAGTGGTATCTATGCTGGAGAAGGTATTGCATCCCTCTAGGGAACTAATACGAGGGTAGTTCCATAAGTAATGACCCACACTTTTTTCTCAACATATTTATTCTTAAGAGTTATAATTTGGTGAAGATATCAATCAACATTTGTTTTACATGCAGTATTTTTCTACATAGTCTCCATCACGTTCTATGTCCTTACGCTAGCGTTGTTTAAGATAATGTATTCCCTGCTGGTTGCAGTTATTGGCCTGCGCTCGTAGCCATGTTTTCGCTGCATGAATTACGCTTTCATCATCTTCAAACTGCGCCTCACGTAGAGAAACTTTAAGTGGCCCAAACAGATAGATGTCCGACGACGCCTAGCCTGCGATACAAGATGGAAGAAGTAATGATCTCCAATCCAATTTGACGGCGTGTTCCCGGGCTTTGATGCTTCTATGTTGGCACGTAATGTCGCGCTGGAGCAAGATTAATTTTGGCTTCTTCAACGACCGAACAAGTCGGAAATGGTTTTGGACTTTGCTCATAGTCTTCACATATGCCGCTTGAATTAATGGTTGACCCTATTGGCAACACATCCTCGATAATGACACCATCACTACATCAACACTGTCGTCATGACTTGCAGTACACTGAGACGCACTGAATTACTTTTTTTTTGTGATTGCTGGTGGTGCGACTCCAGTGACTGCCTCTTTTTTTTCGGCTCAAAGTGATGCACCCAGGTTTCGTCACCCGTAACAGTCCACGGCAGAAAAGGCCTATTCTTTGGCTCACACTGCTCGAACAGCTCAGATGAAATGGCTTAAATAATAATAATAATATTTGTGATCTGTTGGAACCTGTCCTGAGCACACTTTGGAATATCCGAGAGTCTCCTTCATTGCACACGCACTTTCAATGCTCATCAATAGCTGCAGCGATGCACCATGTCCGGAACAGTGGCATGACAAGACTTACCAAACGTGACCGGTTGTGGTGTATCTGCACTTCCTAACGTTTTAGCTCTCTTTACCCTTCGTCCACCAGAGCTCCCATGAATTTCAAAATTACAATACACTGCACGCTAATGTTTATGAGAGTTCACGACGGTTTCTTTTTCCACCACCAAGAATTGGGTTACAGAGCATTGCTTGTAACGAATGTCTTGCGTAAAATCAATTTTGGTGGTTCACTACGACTCCGCCATCTGTCGGAACTATTCCAAACTTCGAAAATCATCAAATCTGAAGTACTTGAAACGAGGTTTCCCTATATTCGTACATGTTTTAAGGGTGTAAAAATATTGGGGCATTATTTGTTGAACGATCCTCGTATTCTCAGTAGCTGTTCTAAACAGCTAGCCGAGGGTGCTACACTGCTCTGCAAAACTTAAGGACGAGACAAATGTTCAAATGCGTGTAAATTCCTAAGGGACCAAACTGCTTAGGTCATCGGTCCCTAGACTTACACACTACTTTAACTTATGCTAAGAACAATACACACACACACACACACACACACACACACACACACACACACACACGCACACGCGCGCGCGCGCGCGCCCGAAGGAGGACTCGAACCTCCGGTGGGAGGGGCCGCGTAGTCCGTGACATGACGCCTCAAACCGCGCGGCCACTCAGCGCGGCAGGACGAGACAGTTAAAGTAACTTAACATATTACCAACTCAGTGGAAATGAGTGAATATGCGGGAGTACGTTGCTAGAGATCTCCCACTCCTGCACAGAAAGCTGGACGTAACATCCACGGCATCAGGTCAGCGTGACTGCAGCGCCAAATGGGGCTGGCCCGACAACAAGAGGTAGTTGGAAATGCCGTGTGGCTAGGGCCTAGCGTCGCGTAGAACGTTCGCCTGGTGCAAGTCTTTCGAGTTGACGCCACTTTGGCGACTTGCGTGTCGATGGGGATGAAATGACGATGATAAGGACAACACAACACCCAGTCCCTGAGCGGAGAAATTCTCCGTTCCAGCCGGCAATCGAACCTGAGCCGTTAGGTATGACATTCCGTCGCGCTGATCACTCATCTACCAGGGGCGGACACGAGGTAGTTGAAAGAATGGGAAAACAAGTGTGTGTCAATCGGCGAGCAGTTACGGCGCACTGTGGTGGTGGTGGTGGTGGTGGTGGTCTTCAATACAATATGACTGGGAGACAACATTCGGATGACTTCCCACGGGGAAGAATCATCGGGAAACTGGAACAAGAACGAAGTACGTGCATTGGGGGGGAGGGGGGGGGGGGCGGCTTCGGAACCACTGGCATGGCTGCCCGGAGTAGAAGCGGTGGCCAGCCGCAAACTATAGCAGCAATAACAGTTACATACAGTTACATTTTGCAACAGGAAGGAAGGGACCCACGCAGAACTGAGGGTGCAATTGCAACTAAATTTAACAGGACTGCAAGGCCCGCAATCTCACGCTTCGCAGTGGCACCGTGACTGCGTGGGGGTGGTCTCATTGCCCGTTGACCAATACGTTGTTTTCCACTGACACCTCCATATCGACGGCACCGTTTCTAATTGTGCCAGGAGCATAAGGACTGGATCAACAAGGAGAGGGATCGCGTGCTCTTCTCGGATGAGAGCAGATATAGCCTGGATAACAATTCTGGACGTGCTCGCAAAAGGCGAGATACGGGAACACGTAATACATCCAGGAAAATTTTCGAACAAGATCGTACTGGTGGTGCAGGTGTTATAGCGTGGGCAGGCATAATGTTGAAATGGCGCACTCTTCCATATCTTTAAACACGGTGCACTCAAAGGTCAACGTGATTGTAACACTGTACTTGTTGCCCATGTGTGTCTTTTCAGGGGCGCATTAGGCACCAACTGGGAGACTGGACGAAAATCCGCGGCTCCATCGAACAGCGCAGATGGAACAGCTCTCGGAACGAGAGGATATTCGGCGAATGGAATGGCCTGCCCGTTCCCCCGATTTAAATCCTACTGAACACGTGTAGGATTGCGTCGGGTAGACGTACTGGAGCACATTCACCAAAGATTTGCAGAAGTCGGCAACCGCGCCGGTGGAGGACAGCAACGTCCTGCCATGATAATTTCTTACCAACCTCGTGACCATCATGGAAGCACGTTCCAGAGCGTGCACTGCGGTCCGTTGTGGTCTCACGCCCTGTCGAGGGGAGCATCATAATTCGCGGTGACTTCAGTGTAATTATTTTATCTGAATAAACGTGTCATTGTTCACGATTAAAACGCCCGCTAGAGTTATACAGTAATTTACTGACTGAAGGTCTTTCCACAAAAATTAAATCTTCGTGCAAAGATTTCAGTCAATAAATTACTGTACAACTGTAGCGGATGCTTTAATCACGAGCACTGCATGTTATAGTTGTAGATGTGACGCCAGCTAAAATTTATGGTAAAAGTGTCATTTCTGTTCATCGCCCTTCGTATTTCTTTCGGTTTTCTTTTGTGGCATGCTGCAGCAATTCTTTTTATGTACGGTCCAAGTTTCATGTTTGCTGTGACACTTTGCGCGAAAGTTACTTTCGTCCTTAAGTTTTGTACACCAGTGTAGTTCCTCAACTGCAGTGTGCCTTAAGGTAGGTGGTTAGAACCTACCGATACCGGACGTAGCCTTTGACCCGTGACGTAATTATGTTGTGGCATGTGAAGTTAAACGAGTGCAAACTGAGATAGAAAAAGACAATGACTACATGTATTTTTCCTCTGTATAATTTTTTGGAGTGTACGTTGTGTTAGGTGGGTCTAGGTTAGGAAGTGACCATCTGGTTGTGACGAAGTCACCACAATAACTATAATTGCGGGTATTTTATGGATATTGGATTTCGATACCTGTTTTATGTCCACTATTTTTGAGGGCGTCACGAGTCGACCAGACGCGCGGTATCGGCAGAATAGTATGTCCTGGTCTGTATAAGCTGCAGACGTAAAAGATGGGGTGAAGAAAGTGGTATGCATTGACAAAGAAGTGATGTTGATTGTACCTGCAGCAGGGCGAGGTGGAGCACGCAGGGGCAGGCGCGCACAAGCTGTCCGTTCTTCTGCGCGAGCTGCCGCAGCGCGCTCGGGTTGTTGCAGACGGCCTGCAGCAGCGCCAGCACGTCGCCGCCTCCACTGCCGGCCGTGCTCTCCTCCTTCATTATCACACCGCCGCGCCACACACGGTACACACACAATAGCCACCGCACACCTTGTCCGTCACTCTCGTCTTACTCGCATCCATGTCTGCCTTTCCCGAAACGATCAACTGCTTCGAGCAAGTTTTTGATGTAAATTCAGAGGGGCATTCACTCATCTCACATCAAATTTATCAACAGCGCACAGACAACAGTGTTTCCCCTGACTATCAGAATGGTGCCGCCGAGCTGACAAATTCTGTCTAAAGCCAATTCCATCGTCCCAAAACCCGTGAGGGTGCCTTTCGTGGAAGAGGCTCCTGTAACGTAAAAAATAGGAATCAGTTTTATCCCTCAAATGGTCACTCCAAGATCAGGAGAACGGTCACTTTAACATAACTAAGAGGACGGCCGCGAATCGTTACGCTGCAGCGTCGTTAAGTCGCCGGTGCCATGCAAGAACACCAATTAGATACGTGTACGTACGATTGGTTTTAAGTGTCTCCTTCAGGGCACTCGTGTCATTTCCAATCTGTGCATCACCCAACGTGTTCGAAAAATTTAATGTGTACATAAGAGGTAATCTCGCAGATTTACAGTCATTTACTAAATGTGTTGCCCATATACGAAAACGAAGCAACGTTTATATGGATGACGTCCTTGCAAACTCTGTAGTAAGTGTGAATAAATAAAAAAATAAATCCATAGTAATACTCTTGTTCCTTTTTTAAAAATATTTTTCTAATTATAAAATGTCAAATCAAAACGCCGTCAGCCGTCTAAATTTCCAGTTTTATGTTATTTGTGCTACCATTTTCAGCATTACATTACGCCATCTTTAGGCCCCTGTGTAATGAGAACAATGATAACAGAGTAAAATACAGGACAAGAGAGTCGGTGTAAATTTTTTTTTAAGAAGTCAAATTATGTACTGTTACTGTTAAATGTTTACTACATATAAGCGCTGTATATAATTTGATTTCTTAAAAAAATTACACTGCCCTTTTGTTTCACTCTGTTATCACTGTTGTCTTCACACAGGGGCCAGAAGGTGGCGTGAAGTGTCACAAACTAGTAGCACAAAAAATAAGAATGGAAATTTATACGGATGAAGGTGTTTTGATTTGATATTTTATACTGAACAGCCGATGTCCCGCAACCATCTTGTATAAAAATTTCTAATTTGCCCTAGCTTAGGGTTGTTCTTCCTCTTTCTTATCTCCCACACAAACTTGTTTCATTGACGTCTCCTCTATATAGCTGAATCCCCCTCCACTAATGAGTAAGATGGAAACCAATCCTCAGTGCCAATGACAGACTTATCACCAAAGAACTACAATGTAACAGCGACAAAAACACCGGCCTTTAAAAGAGACTGCGTTAACTGAAAGGTTGGTAACCAAACAGACAAACAGCAAGCATCACTGGTCATGCTAAAACGATGGAACCTCGTATTTTGCTTTTCACGGGTCATTCTCTCACTGTCTGCGGGGGGTGGGGGGATGGGGAGGTGGGCCGGCGGCGGCAACTAAGTACTACACCAATGACATCGAATCTCTAGGTATACGCTTCCATTTACGGCCTTACTGATACATTCTCGTGTAAAATTTAGCAATGTACAGATCACGTGGAACTCTTTTACCCAGTTGTTGACATCGAGGTTTTATATGTTTCGTATGACAGCTGCGCGCTGAACGACATATAAATACTCTGTTATAACCTTGGCCTTTTCTGTAAGTACGGTTGATCATTCGTGTTTTTAACTATAGTAATATACACAAGTCTAAGTAGATGAGCGCAGGGAAAACAATTAAACCAAACGGGTTCACAAACAGAAAAAAGTACAAAAATTGTGCAGACAACTAAAGTTTATAGGTGATGACGCAAAAGCTCCGACCTAATAGCATGGGCTGAAGTCGAACCTACAAGATTTAAAACTCTTAACATATACGATTCATCGTTGACCGAGGTGATATTTAGAGAATATTGGACACACTCCACTGAACTGCGTGAGATGTTGATGCATGTACTCGAAAAGCACGAGAAACAGCTGGGAAGTCATTTTCTGGAGGAGGGTCAAAGCCATTTCGTGACACCCCACTAACAGGTGGTTCAAGAACAGCCATCGACCACAACTTATTCTTCCCTTCACCTATTCCTCCTGCATCGATATGTGATGTTCTTATCTAACAGTGAGACGAAAAACGGTAGTACAAAGGCATAATGTTCAATCTTATTTCCCCTGTACGACTTCTACCGCAGTTGACTTGTTTCTCTAGTTGCTAACATTCCCTGATACCCAGCAAAACGATACAGACTTCCCCTACTTCGTTTCTCCTGATGAGCAGATTTGCTAAAGGGTTGGGAAAGTGGTGGTGGTAGATCGGGTTTGCAAGACATTAAACAGCATAGTTGTTAGTCCCTTTAACCTCATAATCAACAAGACAACAGAAGAGTTTTGCGAGTAATTTAGGTAAGGTACTGTTAAGAGATGTGATACTGTCACAAGAAATAACCTGTACAAAATATGGACAACTGGATGAAGAGTGTGGATACATATCCTCCAGATCAGGAACTGTGACGGAAGATGTACCTCGCGGCGACTCCTCCTCCTCTTCCTCCTCTGAATCGACACACCACGAGACGCTATCATTAAAAAAAATCAACATATTAGGGTAACAAGGGCAGTCAACGCTTTGGTGTACAGGATGTCCATTCCATAACTAAAAGTTCCAATTTCAAAACGCTGTAAAAAAAAAAAAAAAAAGGGGGATCAGTGCTCAGAATGGCGTCAAATTTGAACAGCGTATTATTGGCACAGGGGCAAACTTCATGAAAAAAAAGAGACAAAAATTTGACGATTAAATAGCACTATAAGCGTCACAATATGCACACCGACTGTCGCGCGGCACACGGCCGTTGCTCAGCTTGCGCCCTAGACGCCCGACATGACTGACAGCATGAAGAATCGCGAACTGCTGGGAAAGCTCTTAAAAAATGGTGACTGTGCCCCTGTAGCCCTGCAGAAGTTCCGGACATTGAATGGTATGAAAGATGGCATTCGTCAGATATCTGCTAAGTGTCTGAAGCAAATTATTACAAAATTCGAAACGACAGGTTCGTTTGAAGTGCAATGTGGCAGACGGCGGAAATCAGTTGATCCGACGTCTGTCGAAGATGTGGCCACAGAATGGCAGGAGCGGCCAAGGGGTGGTGTGCAAACATGCAGAACATTGGAGATGCCTGCGAGCATGGTGCACAAAATCCAACGAAACATCCTGCATTGCTATGTATTAAAAATTATCCATGTTCAGGAGTCGCTTCCTGCTGACTTGTCACTTGGAACTGGACAACGAATGGTCATTCAACATTCTGTGGATAGACGAAGCCCATTTCAATCTCCAAGGACATGTCAATACGCATAACTGCAGAATACGGGCAACGGAAAATCCGCACGCACAGCAGACGGTCCATTTAATTCTTCAAAGGTGACTGTGTGGCGCGAATTGACGGCATCGTTTACCGTAGGGCTGTATTTTTTTGAGGACGTGAGTCCTGCACGTCCTGTTACCAGTACAATCACCGGAAAACGCTATGAGAGTCTTTTGCACACGAGTGTCGTTCCAACCCTTCAACAGCGTGGATGTGTGGGAAGAGTAATTTTTATGCGAGATGGCGCTCTTCCGCACATCGCACAGCCAATGAAGCGGCTGCTGTAAGGGCATTTCGGAAATTCTAGAATTATCAGCAGTCATTTCCCTACAGACTGTCCGTCCGGATCACCTGATCTTCAACAGTGTGACTTCTGGCTGTGGGGTTATCTGAAACATGTTATGTTCAGTAGTCCAATTAAAAACGTACGTGAATTGAAGGCACGCACTGTGCAATACATTCTGAACGCGACCCCCGAGACATTCCGATCTGTTGTAGAACAAGCTGTTTCTCGATTTCAACTTGGGGCGGAAAACTGTAGACACCATACTGAATATGTCTTGCGCCAGTCTCACGACAATTAGAAACTGATGTCATTTTGCTTTTCATGCGGTTTTTTGTCTCAGCACAATTAAAAACAGATTTTTCATCCGATGTGGTACGACCTTGCTGCGGTGAATGGACTTACCACAGTGTAAGAGTGTCACAAAATGTTGGCCGCCGAACTTGCGCAGTCATGTACAGTGAACAGTAGGGGTGGTGTAATGCGCAACTCAAACCATAGCCGTCGTACTGTGTTTTATCTGTCATTTGTAACGAACTTCATTTACGTTAAAGCGCCATCTGTTGGTAATATTTTCGTTAATTTTTTTGTTCCATACAGTTTCCCTCTGCGTTAATAATATTCCGTTCAAATTTTACGTCATTCTGAACAGTGGTTCTCTTAGTACGGCGTCCTGAAAGTGGAAATTTCATTATGGACACCCCTGTAGTTCAAGTACAGGGACGCAAGACTGAGTATATTAGGGGCAGCAGCGCAGCTTTGCGGGGATTTCGCCGAGCCAAAACAAGCGGCAGGAGGCGTCCCCTCCCCACCTCCACCCTACACGTTGACGATTAAAATGGGTGCTTCAAATCAATTAGTAATATAGACTTCCCCATAGGATAAAACGCGAGCTGATTTCGTTATATCGTCAGATAGGTGCTGTAGTAATGAACGGACGAGATGTAATCACGCCCAAAGTCGAGTGAGGGGGCGCAGGACGCATGTCTCCCATGGTCAGAAAAATAGGACCATGCCTTCTTGACCCTTAACGGACCGCCAAGGGTGCAAGACCCACTTCCATTTGTGGCAGCGAAGGGACCCAATCCCCCGTTCAAAGCAGGTAGTAACAAACACATTTCTATTCGAATCTGTAAAACATTTTTGTTGTTGTAAGTAAAAAGGAAAAACGGCTCTGAATATCTGTGTAAGCAGCGGTTAATAATAAAATCAACATTATGCCTATCTCACTTTGTTGAGCTTTTCTTAACACGCCCCGTTCCTAATCCATTACAAATGGAAATATTTCTATACGTCTTTCTTGGGTTCAGAGCGTCATATTTGCACCTGGTGGCCAAAATCGGAATTTTTTCCAGCGTAAATCGGTTCCGCATTAATTCATTAGCATATCTACCAAGATTCGCTGTCGTACGATCTTAAAACCCACACTGGACCTCCGTAACTGCACTTTCAGTACAACCATCCAGTATCTACTAAGTATTCGCAAAACGTTCGTAGTTTTTCAGATACAGGCGTCGTCAACGTTCACCTATCATATCAGTATCCAGCATCGGTAAACCAAAATTTTCCGATTTCATTTCTAGAATAGTAGTCATTTGCGAGTACCAACGCTTGCATCTTTCGCCACCAGCTCTGTGTTAGATGAAATTTACATCCGTGAACTCCTATATCAGCCCACACTTCAGTTCCAGCTTTCCTGTTATTTTCTTCGGAGTCTGAAAACACAGTTGATGGAAATAATTGCAGACCTGGATTACCACATAGATCAACAACTGCTGAAGACCTGCGCTGATAAGACGAAATTTTCTTATCGTTGAACAAAGAAAAAAACTATACGAACGTAATGTCTACAAACAAGCCTATGGATCGTAAACAGCTGACACAAAAACCTGATACTTGAGAGTACCATCAACAGACACGTATTGTATCACACTGACTAATTATTTTGACGTTTTCAGTTTCACAGAAAAATACATTGTTCTTGTCGGTATCATCATGTAACAACAAATCTGTTCCATCTTTAGTTTTCACACATCATGGAAGATGAACCTTCCGAATATTTTAGGTAATTTCGGTAGTTTTCCGCCTAGCTTTGTAAATGGATTTACGAAAGCTGTCGACACCTTTAATGGTTACGTCTTCCGTGTGTTTTGCTTTCAGGTGATTATATATAAGTTTCCATGGTCTCACACATGTATCTTCTGTAGCTTCCCTCTTCAGATAAACTACACTCCTGGAAATTGATATAAGAACACCGTGAATTCATTGTCCCAGGAAGGGGAAACTTTAGTGACACATTCCTGGGGTCAGATACATCACATGATCACACTGACAGAACCACAGGCACATAGACACAGGCAACAGAGCATGCACAATGTCGGCACTAGTACAGTGTATATCCACCTTTCGCAGCAATGCAGGCTGCTATTCTCCCATGGAGACGATCGTAGAGATGCTGGATATAGTCCTGTGGAACGGCTTGCCATGCCATTTCCACCTGGCGCCTCAGTTGGACCAGCGTTCGTGCTGGACGTGCAGACCGCGTGAGACGACGCTTCATCCAGTCCCAAACATGCTCAATGGGGGACGGATCCGGAGATCTTGCTGGCCAGGGTAGTTGACTTACACCTTCTAGAGCACGTTGGGTGGCACGGGATACATGCGGACGTGCATTGTCCTGTTGGAACAGCAAGTTCCCTTGCCGGTCTAGGAATGGTAGAACGATGGGTTCGATGACGGTTTGGATGTACCGTGCACTATTCAGTGTCCCCTCGACGATCACCAGTGGTGTACGGCCAGTGTAGGAGATCGCTCCCCACACCATGATGCCGGGTGTTGGCCCTGTGTGCCTCGGTCGTATGCAGTCCTGATTGTGGCGCTCACCTGCACGGCGCCAAACACGCATACGACCATCATTGGCACCAAGGCAGAAGCGACTCTCATCGCTGAAGACGACACGTCTCCATTCGTCCCTCCATTCACGCCTGTCGCGACACCACTGGAGGCGGGCTGCACGATGTTGGGACGTGAGCGGAAGACGGCCTAACGGTGTGCGGGACCGTAGCCCAGCTTCATGGAGACGGTTGCGAATGGTCCTCGCCGATACCCCAGGAGCAACAGTGTCCCTAATTTGCTGGGAAGTGGCGGTGCGGTCCCCTATGGCACTGCGTAGGATCCTACGGTCTTGGCGTGCATCCGTGCATCGCTGCGGTCCGGTCCCAGGTCGACGGGCACGTGCACCTTCCGCCGACCACTGGCGACAACATCGATGTACTGTGGAGACCTCACGCCCCACGTGTTGAGCAATTCGGCGGTACGTCCACCCGGCCTCCCGCATGCCCACTATACGCCCTCGCTCAAAGTCCGTCAACTGCACATA
Organism: Schistocerca cancellata; assembly: GCF_023864275.1. Lineage (NCBI taxonomy): Eukaryota > Metazoa > Arthropoda > Insecta > Orthoptera > Acrididae > Schistocerca > Schistocerca cancellata. The sequence goes on along the minus strand of NC_064629.1, from coordinate 340,098,323 downwards.
CGGTTCACGTCCACGCTGTCGCGGCATGCTACCAGTGTTAAAGACTGCGATGGAGCTCCGTATGCCACGGCAAACTGGCTGACACTGACGGCGGCGGTGCACAAATGCTGCGCAGCTAGCGCCATTCGACGGCCAACACCGCGGTTCCTGGTGTGTCCGCTGTGCCGTGCGTGTGATCATTGCTTGTACAGCCCTCTCGCAGTGTCCGGAGCAAGTATGGTGGGTCTGACACACCGGTGTCAATGTGTTCTTTTTTCCATTTCCAGGAGTGTATTTTCTGCCTCTGAATTTTGTCTCCAGCTATTTCTGCGTGGTTGTAGTAACCTTGACTCTCGAGCACATTTGTTTTCATCAAAGGCATTTTAACAAAAATTTTGCGATTGTTAATGTTGCACGTGCATCGCCCTACACCAGCTTTTAACGGTTTTTGGAATCAGAAATCGTAACCTTCATGAAGTAACATTTCCTTCCCCAGTCTAATCACAGTAACTGCAAGAGAGGCGGAGGACACGTTCACTGCGAAGTCATCTGCTACAGACTGAAACATGAACCCACAAACTACCGCTACGAGGAGGCAGGAAGGGTTACGAGCTACTATCTGATGGTAGACTTGTTCGTGAGCCTATCTGGGTGTGGGAGGCGTGGATCCTGCGGCCCGAGTGAGTGGCCATACCTTAAGGATGTTCCCGACAGTCCAGGTCACTCCGCATGTGCAATGAGTGGGGGGGGGGGGGGGGGGTTCTCTTGACGTAATACGTAGTCATGTGTCAGGTACGTATGACAAATACGGATGCTACATAGGGTTATAACTCCTCTTCAAAAGGAGCCAAGTGACGTTCACCACTTTTTGGTGGAGTTTTTATTGTTTTGTGTATGTTGAGCCGAATGTTGATCATCCACTCTTCATCCGACTTTTGTAAGATACAGCGTCTCAGATGCAGCCTATATCAGCTTCTAGCATTTGCACTGGCAGCTGGTCAATTGTGAAGGCTTCGTCATCTAATGAATCGTAACGATCATTGCCCAGGAGATCCACGTGGTTGGGAGTCCACAAGAATACCACAGGGCTTCCTGTGTTATGGAGGTCGTATAAAAGTTTGTCCAACGGAAGAGTAAGAGACATTAATCTGAAAAGCCTTCACACTACGGAGACAGTCACTGCAGAGGAGAATATTTCTGGCAGGTTGAGCTGTGTGTGCTGCTGCTACACTGTCCAGTCACATCAATGTGACCACCTGTCAAAAGCCTAGATAACAACCTTCTCCCAATTGAGACGTGCGGAAAGAGTGTCATGAGGTTCTCGAAGGGCTGGGCTGAGTTTCTTGGTTGAGGATCTGTGGCTCGAACAGCCCAATCAAAGTGTCCCACAGATTCTCGATTGAGTTTTAATCCGGGGAGTTTGGTGGCCAGGGGTGTACGGTTAACACATACTTGTGCTCTGCGAACCACGCACGTACACTGTGTGCATTGCCCTGCTGGTAGTTGTCACCATGCTGCGGAAAAACAAACTAAGTTTAGGGCTGTCCGCAAGGATAGATGCATTCTTGTGTTGATCCACTGTGCCTTCCAGAGCGACGAGATCACCGAGGGAATACCCTCCTGCCTGGACCCTTCCGACGATTGTTGAAGGATGTTAGGTTTCAGACATTCCAATGGAGCATACAAGGCGATTCATCTGAAAAGGCCACCTATCTCACCCAGCGGACGCCCAGTTGCGGTATTGGCATGCAAATTTCAGCCTTCGTCGCCGATGATCAACAGTCAGCATGTTGCACGAACCAGGAGCGTGCTGCAGAGGACCCCATATGTACCAACGTTCGCTGAACGGTCGTTGAGGTGACACTGCTGGTTGGTTCATCTGCGCGTCAGTTGCGAAACAGCTGCACGTCTCTTCGCCTGTACACGTCTCTGCAGCCTTCCTTGACCCCTGTAATATATGGCCCATTGCACACCAAAGTTGTCTCTGCGCCTGTTTTGAATAGTGCCATTTTGCCATGCACGGTGTACTTCAACCATGGCGGCACGAAGAGTTTGCAAACTTAGCCAGTTTGGAAATACTTCCTCCCTTAGCGACGAAAGCCAAATATCATGCCCTTTTGGACGTCAGATAAATCGTTGCGTTTTCGCATTACGACAACGACTGCACTATTCCCCCCTCCCCCGACATGCTTTATATACCCTCCACTGACAGTGCTGTCACTTACTGTCTGTGAGAGGTTACTGCACGTTGACGGCTAACATAGGCGATGGTCACATTAATGTGACTGGATCGTGTTGTTTTGCCTTGTAGATGCCGCACATACAGGCAAGAGCCTAGTTTCGTACCGTCTTTGAAGCCGTCGGTACATCCTCTAGATTGTGTACTCGTACAGCAGTGAATAGAGACTAGGGGAAAGAATATTAGGACCTGTGTGATTCTTGATGGCACATCGAAGGTCCATTAGGGCTACACGTCGAGGAATTCACCATGTGCGGCTGGTCCCGGCGGAGGTTCGAGTCCTCCCTCGGGCACGAGTGTGCCTGTGTTTGTTCTTAGGATAATTTAGGTTAAGTAGTGTGTAAGTTTAAGGACTGATGACCTTAGCAGTTAAGTCCCATAAGATTTCACATACATATTTGAACAATTCACCATGAGCAAAGCTCCAGCTCTTGGGTAGGCGAGCAAGTTTTATCTGTACGCTGCTATTCGCCCTAACAGTTCATCAAGAGAGAGGCGTTGGGGTTCTGGAAAAGTGTCGTGCAACGGGTACGTTCTAGGCTCCAACATATCGTTATCATGTAGTTAATTATGAGTTGCCGGAGTATCTTTAAAGGTGTAATACCTGCTTCTACAAGCAGACAGGGCTCGTGCAGAAATCTAAAGCTCCATTCTCAACGCCAATTCCACTGGTATGCACAGCATCTAGAAGGACTATAACACCAGAAGGTCGTGCTCACTTGTAGCGACTCATCTATAGTCTCATCGGGTTAAAATCAGTGACTGGTAAAATTTTACCAAAGTGTTTATCTGTTGCCGTGGATTCGTACCGAGTTAATTTCCACATACAAGTTGCCTTGAGCCGCTTTATGTACGGTAATCTTGACGGTTTGTGGTCTAAGAGCAATCCTAGAAAGGGAAAGTACTGTACCACTTCCTTCTGTTATCCGTATATAACTCAGGGTGTCAGTGGACAGGTGGACTGAGTTCCGCAAAAAGTGTGTAACCCAGGCCCCCTGACAGCGGATTCCAGTCGTAAAATGCGCTCAGTTCTAGAACTAGACCTCCGAAATCCGTATGGAAATAGTGAAATTATATTTCGTGTTTCCACACCAACAAAGTCTGCGATAGACCATTCGTTCCATGAGCTTACGTAGTGTCGCCGACAAACTGCTTCGTCCATAGTTGTATACATTGTGGTAGTTTTTACCACGTTTAAATATTGCTGCAGTGATAGTGTCCATTGACCTGCTTGTGCAGCGTAACACGCAACGCGTGGCTTGGGAGAGAGGGAGGGGTACAAAAAATGGCTCTGAGCACTATGGGACTTAACATCTGAGGTCATCAGTCCCCTAGAACGTAGAACTACTTAAACCTAACTAACCTAAGGACATCACATACATCCATACCCGATGCAGGATTCGAACCTGCGACCGTAGCGGTCGCGCGGTTCCAAACTGAAGCGCCTAGAACCGCTTGGCCACTCCGGCCGGCGGTGAGCGATATCTCTTTATTTTTTCGAGAAAGTTTGAGAGATATATTGGAGTTCTTCGCGACACGGTTGGCGGCTACGTGCCGGAAGTGGGACTATTGCCTACGAAGCTGTCTCGTGTTTCTCTTCTTCGTATGCTGCCGACACAAACCGCAGTCGGAAATTAAATGAAAAGAAACCACGAGTCACCAGCTCGCGACGTTGACTGTTTTTCAGCCTATGCTGCCTGGTTTCAGCAAACAATGTTACCTATATTGTTATTGAATTTGTTCGCTCATTTGTGTATAACCTGTTCCCTTTAAAATTACCGTTTGAGCTTACCGCGCTGCGAACTCTTGATGTGTTCCGCTATTGGTTTTATCGAATGACGCACGAGCCATATAATTGCGCTCAATCAAAATGTAACACGATTCCTGAACTGTGCTTGGTATAAGCACAGCAAATAAGAAAATAAAAAACATACATTCTGTTAACACACGCCTACTGAAATAGAACCGAAATGAACATCAGGAAAATGAAACTTTTACGGTCGTACAATGCAGCTGTGTGTGTTGGAGACAACGGTACTTTCGCTTGCAATGTATTCTTCTACAGGAAAGTGTAAGAGCCGGCCGCGGTAGTCTTGCGGTTAAGGCGCTCAGTCCGGCACCGTGCGACTGCTACGGTCGCAGGTTCGAATCCTGCCTCGGGCATGGATGTGTGTGATGTCCTTAAGTCAGTTAGGTTTAAGTAGTTTTAAGTTCTAGGGGACTGATGACCACAGAAGTTGAGTCCCGTAGTGCTCAGAGCCATTTGAACCATTTGAAAGCGTAAGAAACGTAAAAAATAAAATAAAACTTGTGTTACTGTCTAATAAATGAAGCGAACGTGTAACACATTTCCTACTAATACATACTTGTAGAGAGAAGCATATAAAATTAAAATATAAATATTGGTTTAGGATCTAATAACTTGAGTTGGGTTCAGATCACAGTTGTAGGTTTCTTCGCACGTTTCTCCTTTTCTCACATTATTCTAAGACAGTGTGCACGCCATGCTACAATGTCTTATTTTTACGTTTTTAAAACGAAGTAAACCTTTCCGTGTTTCTTCTCGACAGAAGTGTACTACGTTATCAACACTTTTCCATCTGAGCTTACTATTCGATAAAGTATATTTGTACGATGGCTGTCCATTTCAGCAGACACGAAGAATACGCAGAATTAGTACCGCAGTTTGACTAAAATGTGACTGTACAATGTCGAGCCATTCGTGCGCCAATCGGGTTGCCTAGTATCGTAACGCCTTTGGTCCCGTCTGTACGTAAACAAAGTTTAGTTCCACGTTCTGCCGTCGGCAATTGTAAGACGAACAGGTTATAGTCAACTTGAAAACTAACAAATCTAAAGGAGAAGCGATAGAAAGGCGAGATGAGGTAGTGAGCAAACAAGCAAACGCAGAGAAAACAGCAGTGAAACTGGTACTGCGCTTGGCGCGGTGGGTACCCAAGGGATGAGTGGTCAGGGCACACAGCCTCCGGTCCTTTTCCACGGAAAAGGCGCCTCTAGTTACTTCCACACACTGTGGTCTGGCTCAGAGAATAGGCCTACGATACACTAAGTTACAATACAGTAACAGTCATATGACACATACGATTTCCTTACTTTCGACTATGTTGACGACTGTGGCATCAGAAAGATTATACGACCAAGAAAGTTTAATAGCAAATTAAAAAAAGTCAGATCCTGAAAATCCCGTACTAGACGGGATAATCATTACGAAAAACAATCAAATAAAGAGAATACTTTCTACTCATTGCGTGGGAGAAGCTCCCTCTCGCCAAATATTTTTGAACTCTGTTGTAATACTTTGTTACAGTCAGTTAGTGGTGAATCATTTGATTGTGTGCGGTATCAGGGCCTGGGGAGGTACTCGTATGTTTGCACTGAACCAGTGCGTTGTTGAAATCCCATTCTGTAAAAGAGGCGTTACCGGTCTCTATCGTCGGGAGTTAGAAGATAATATTCTACGTTCCGTTAAAATTCAGTGTCGACTAAAAACTTGGAAAAAATTCCAGCAATAAGAGCGCACACTCCGCTGCAGATTGAAAATCTCATTCTGGAAACATCCTCCAAGCTGTGGCTAAGCCATGTCTCTGCAATAGTCTTTCTTCCAGGACTGCTAATTCTGCAAGGTTCGCAGAAGAGCTTCTGTAAAGTCTGGAAGGTAGGAGACGAGGTACTGGCAGAACTGAAGCTGTGAGGACGGGTCATGAGTCGTCCTTGGGTAGCTCAAATGGTAGAGCACTTCCCCGCGTAAGGCAAAGGTCCAGAGTTTGAGTCTCGGTCCGGCACACAGTTTTAATCTGGAAAAAAATGGTTCAAATGGCTCTGAGCACTATGGGACTCAACATCTGTGGTCATCAGTCCCCTAGAACTTAGAACTACTTAAACCTAACTAACCTAAGGACATCACACACATCCATGCCCGAGGCAGGATTCGAACCTGCGACCGTAGCAGTCCCGCGGTTCCGGACTGAGCGCCTAGAACCGCTAGATCACCGCGGCCGGCGTTTCATTGGAGAAAATTGTTTGAAGCTGATATTTCGGTGTATTAAGTCATTAGTAGTTCGACTACATCGAAAGTATTAGTATTATGTACTCCTCGGTCTAACATTAAGTGGAAATGACGAGAAACGTTTTAGTTCATTGTATCCCATCTTTTCCAAAACTGTACGAATCACAGAACGTCTGCATTAAGAACTGTGAACTCACTGGGAAGGTGATATTTAAGAAAAATCAGAAAAAACGGACTGGCCCTGTTTAGAACTAGCAATACACACAACGTTAACATTACAATGCTTACATAAAATATTGTACATACACAGAACAAAAAATTGCTTTACATTCTTTTCTAAATATTTTCAGTTCGAAAACAAGTTTTAAACATCGCATACGCTGCTGCGGAGTGGAAGATTAACTCGTAATGGAAGAAAGTGTTATTTACTGAATCCTGATTAGAAGCGACTAAGTGATGTCTGAACTCTTAGAGGATTTCTGCAATGTACTTTGTGTTGAACTGTAATCAATTTTGTAATGACCTGGTGATATTTCACATTGTAAACTATTTCACTCGTGTAAAGGAAGATCAAACTGCTCCTTTCAACAACTGCTTTGTCGTGACAAAGCCGGATCCTGTCTGGCCACGGTGATTATTCCAACAAAATACTCTTCCACGGTTTGGGCAATGTGTGTGACCTGGGTTTGCATAGAGACACTAGTTCCTCATAACAATATTTCCGGGCCATTCACCCTTAAATCATGCCAACGGTCTTTCTGTGGTACTCGAAATTTTGGCTTCAGAGCTTACAGGTAGCTCCAGCCGAAACAGTTTAAAGAGCTGCATTCAACTTTCAGAATAACATGATAACAAAAGTAATGAAAACGATAAATACCGCTTATTGCTGTCAATATATTCATTATCTACGACTTCAGTTTCAATTTTTCAAGTACCCGAAGTATAACATGGGTAATAGATATAAGCTGTTTATATCAGGTGGCCGTGTGCATTCAAACAAGGGTAACAACTATAGCGTAAGTTGTCGCACACATTACCAATATTACAAGCTAAAAAAACTGTCCGGATTTATTTCGTGGGGGGCTAGATGACAACAGTACCACGAGTGTAAGTTGCCATATTGTTTGCCCGACTGTGTATGCGCGTTTATTATAGTACGTTCTTTGAATCCATGTTCATGTGCCTTCCAGCGGCTGCATTAGTAATCAAAAGGTCAAACGAATAAATGCTAGTGACATATGTCAAGCGTCATGCTCTTTTCTTTTGTCGGTGATAGTATATGCTGTAAGTATATTTGTATCCTACGTTTCTGCCACCGGTCACTACCGCTCACTGTGACTATGCAGCTGCACTTAAATTCACTTAACTATTGTCATCTTGGCTCTCCTGAAATGGGATCCAGCCTCTTTTGTCAGCTCTTAATACTGCTAACGTTTGCCACGGTATTCGATCTGTCTTACCCAATACTTTTTATGCTTATTGGAATAAACTTTGCCTCCTGCTTCAAGCTTCCTGGCGTTCTGAAATGACAAAATCTGCAGTCGCAGTTAACAACTAGTACAATGACAGCCAAAAGCCGTATTTATCGAGGTCAAAAATTTTATAAAGGGTGTCGACCCTCGGTACGATTCACGTGTGTCAATGCTACCTATCACTATGTATTAAACGCTCGATTTGTATATAAAAAATTGATTGGCTACTTCAACATTAATCAGAGATAAAAGCGTACACAAGTAATTGAAATGACTCGCATGATAGTCTGGTAGATGCAAGATGATAAAGAATTTGGTGGAGAGTAATGGCGAGGCGATGGCCAGAATGGAACTGTGAGCCATTCATATTCAGGGAGCGTCTTACTGGGTGGCGCTTGAAAGCGTCTTTATCCGAGCTCCTCCGAAGCTATGCGAACGTTCACGCCTTTGCTGCTGTGCCGTAAATTATTCAGTAACGTCAAAATTTTTATTCGCTAGGTGTCAAAGAAGCCCCTATTTGAGGGAAATATACGTTGTCTCGCTACAATACATGCTTTAAATCATGCAATTGTGTTATTTTCCGAGTCTTTTTCGAACATTTTCTGAACTGACTGGTGGTCGTAAGAAGTGGAGGGTGCCACAGGGTTCTGTTCTGCGTCCGTTGCTTTGTAAATGCAATTTCAGTTTTCTTTGAACGTACTTAACAGTTGTGTAGCGAGCTACTAATTTTCAGTTACATCTGGAAACTCAATTGAAACTTCTTTTCAAAGGAATATAATGAAAGTGACAAATACTGGTTATGTATCTGTACTTTCTCATTTTATTTCTTTTTTGGTTCCAGTGATGGAGAGAGCCAAAGTGTCTAAGTCATGGAACGAGTCGCTACGTAATTTATAAAATTCTGGTAACAGAAAATAAGGAAAATAAGACATTTAAAATGAGAAAACAAACACGATAAATTATATGCGACAGCATGTACGGGTAAGTGACACGTTATAGCTAAAGACCCTGAAGTACTGAGGGGAACTCCAATACAGCAAAAACTCGGTGTACAGAATGGACGACGTTATTTCGGCTGAAAAGGTCGTTAAAATTGGAACCAGATAATAGCGTATACCTATCTGCGTAACGCTTAAAGAAGAACTATCTAAGCGCAAATCATTTTCCTGCCTAGTGTTAACTGAGTGGGTCCCCTAATTCCTTATTAATCAGTCCATATCATTAACCAAAAATCCTAATACGGAGTACCTGGACAGGAGTAGTAAAGTTAGAATATACTTAGCATACAAAAAGTCGATCAGAACGATGTGAAGTGTCAATCTGAAACTTAGCAGACTCGGTTTTTCAACGGACTTGTGATTCTTGTGAATGCACCGAGTTGGGACAAAATATGATGAAAATGGGCAAATGCAATGGAAATAGCAAAGTAAACAATCTTTGGTGTTTCTGTGTGAGTGAAAAACTCTTAGTTCCCCCATGCTGGGTAGCGAACCGGCAACAACTTTTGTACAGCGAACACTGTCAGCTGCCAGGTTTTCAGCTTCCTCCCAGTTCATGTTCATGCATTGAATATTCTTCGCAAAAATTCGTTTCCAGGTGTTACGAGGCCTTCCTCTACTTTTTTTATCTTTTGGTTTCCACATCAGTCCTGATTCGGGGATTCTTCCATCTTTCATGTGTAGAACATGCCCCGTCAGCTTCAGTCTTCATTCAGCCGCACTTAATTATTGAACACGTTTTTAATGTGATATTTCCAAGAAAGGTTTACATTTATCTTCAGTTTTACAACCTTAAAATTTGTGACTTAGTGTATTTGATCATCTTTTGATATAATCATTTCATTCTATGTTATAAATTGGATGCACTGTGTGTGTGTGTGTGTGTGTGTGTGTGTGTGTGTGTGTGTGTGTGTGTGTGTGTGATTGCAATTCTGGTATTGCAAAACAACACTTCAGTCATTCGAAAAAAAAATTACGCATTTCACATTCAGAGGTGCGATAAGTATCATCAACCTAAGCTTTCGCCGCAAGTATATACCGAATAATTCACGACATGACTTGCAGAGCTTCGTGTGTTACATAGGACTCGGTGATTACAACTACTCTGGCATCATCATATTCATTTGCTAATGAAAAGAACCAGTATCATTCCTTGACTCAACCTATAACTAGGTTTCCAGATGCGAATAATGGACCGTAAAGTATTGTAACTACGTTACAGTGGATGTCCACTATAATCAGAGAAAGCTGCAGCCAAATTGGTTGCCTTGGAAGTGTAGTTGCTGCATTCGGAGCTAGTGCCATACTGTCGTTACGCTCCTTATAACACTAGAGAGAATCTCGTTGAAATAAGAACGATAGGCCACAAGATCATGTGAACATACTGAAACTTAAAGATTACTTAGCTCGCGTGCTATCCAACGACGAGACGCAGTGGATATTTACATTTATAAATTACAGGTGTGCGCTTTAAACACGTATTGAGCTTGTTTTCTTCGTGACAAGCTTCGCAATAGCTATCAATATATATAAACTGATAAAAGGATTCGGTAGTGCTTGGTTTTTTTTTATTCAACGCAGTATAAACACACATACAAAGCTGGAAAACATACTGATGATATTATTCAAACAGATAATTCTGATAAAAACTTGTAGGGTAAGCGTTATGGCATTGACGTTATGCAGGATGGCGGTGATGATGGTTTAGGTCGTCTGTAGGACAATGTTCAGCATCCTCCGAGTAAACAGCTGAGTGTTATGGAATTATGAGAAATACAGTGAAAATGAGATACAGGTGACGAGCTGATATTAGAGGGTGGAAGTTGCCTGTTCGAGAAGGAAATTTGTCAGGTGAGCACACCGAGGTTTTGTGTTGAGGATTAGCTGCAATAGGATTAAGAGAGGCTTTGCAGGGTAGGCGGTGTGTGAAATTAAGTGATGGTATCTGGGTGGGAGAAAGTGAAATGGGAGTGCTTCTGTGAATATGTGGCGGTGGTAGTCTGGTGAAATATGAAAATGGTAGCCAGTGTCATGTCTCGAAGGACACAATGTCACTCAAAGGGGTGGATAATTTGGAGAACAAAGCGGATTATATGTTCAGTGTTGGGGGGCAGGGTGCACGGCTGGTGTGGTGTTACCTCAACAGAAACATTTTTGTCAACTGCAATGAACACTCCTCCCTCCTAGGGCCTCTAATCTGTCTTTGCGATATACGTTCCATGACTCGCTGAATGTGTGTGTGATTTCCACTTCCGGTTTGAGCCAGTTCTCGGTCCCAGGAATAATTTGAGCATGAGAACTTTCCTGGAGCGCAGTAAATTCGGAAACTTTGTTACGAACACTTCGACAACTTACTGATAACATTTTAACAATCGAAGTGTCTTTACTCTAAACGTGGTCTGACTTCCCTTGCTGCTTAGCGAATGGCGCTTGTTCATCGGAGTACCTCAAACTACTGTCTAACCTAAAAACTGTGCACTCCACACGTGCTCTTGCTACCCAGGTATCTGCTTCGTTTGTGTAGTGTACTCCTGCCCTATCACGGGGAGTCCTACTCCCAAACCGATAGTGGGGGCCTAGAAATCTGCAACCAAGACCGTCACATAGTCGAGGAATCATTTGGTTGAGACCTTCCTCTCGGCTCCAAACCAAAGAAACAGTGCTGCAAATTGCGAACTCCGCTTGCACCCCACACATCAGGTCAGCAGTCTCCACCACTTGTGCCAGCTGCCTGTATGAAGTGATGATGTCCTCAGAACTCACGCGACAGGTGTCGTTGATGCCGACGCGAGTCACAACTTGCAGATGACTGCACCTTACACGCTTAACAGCCGCAGGGAAGGTCACCTACACATCTCCGATGAGGCGGTTGGGAGCAGCCGTTTTATTTTTTCTGCTAGGGAGTATTGCCTTACAGTTGTAGGAATAGGTGGAGTTATACTGAACTTGCGATTGCAAGCTGCATCAGTGTTTTGGGAGCTGACCGGAGCTGCAATGGGGACAGGTTGGCAGATTGTTACACACACTGGTAGAGGGGCCATTGTACGTAATATCTTTGCGGATGAGCCACAGTTGGCATATGCATGTATCTTTTAGCGTATACATCGCCGGCATCCGTCACATCAGGTTAGCGCGCTGACTCGAACAGCAGAGGTCGCGGATCGAGTCTCGTGTCCGGCACGGCTTTGCGTTTTCATCGTGCTGTAACGTTGTGTGTCCACATAAAACAGGAAATACTATAAATAAAACGTGTAAACATAATAGTCGAGGAATGAGAACACTGCAGTGCTGGTTGTATTGCCTGTATCAGCCAAAATTTTAAAAAAAGCGTCGTATAGAATGGTATTTTGGAAGAGAACATGGCGACACAACGAAAATTCAATTCCAAAGCACTCCTGCTATGTCACCAACAGGAGACGCTGGAAGAGGATGGCAAGTTTCCTTACCGCTACTAATGTATTACGGAAATTCGACTGCACAGAGTCTGTAAGGAGGAACGAAATACTCTCCATAACGACTTCAGAGCGAATTCTGCATGCAAAAAAAGTCGGAATGTAATAAAAATATGTGCAAATAATCTAACAGAAGAATTCCTCACAGCATACTTGGCGATCCATTCAATCATGGGTTAAACTGACTTCGCAAAAAAGACAAAAAAGTATGTGTCATTTAAGGTATACGTAACTGTCTTAACGGTCAATATTAAAATATACAAGCTTGCAATCAATCACTAACGAGGAATACAGTCATCCCGAACGGAAATACAAGCTTCAGAACGAGGCTGTATGTGTTAATAATTACGTGAACCACTCTGATCGTTGTGTGTGCCCGAGCACCCTAAACCGAGGTTCGTCCGCAGTCCACATATCAGCGGATGAAAAACATATATGCCTCTTTGACCTGTCTATATAACTAACCCGACAGATGTTTCCAAATTTGGTCTGTTTCGAGTCACCTGCGCAGTAACAAGTACTCTAATAACTTCGTGGTCAATGCTCTAAAATACACAGTGCGACAGAGGTATTCGACATGTTGCATTACACTCTTATCTCCATTTGGTATTTTGTACACTGTCGACGTTAATTTTGTTTCCTTGCAAATACTGGGAATACATACATGCTACATTTATTCCTGAATTGAACTAATTTAGAGTTTGCGTCAGGTAAGACGGACGACCCTTGCATTTGACGAAAGATTTTGATTATCGAATTAATGTTTCCGATAAGTAATACTACGCAACTTGGTGAGAATTTTGCCCTGTGGTTAATAACATTATTGCATTTATTAAATGACAAGATGCCGTACTATGTGGTTCGCAAGCCAAACTACGGTGTGTACTTACTTTCAGATGCATTCGACAGCTGCATGGCAGCGCTGTGAACAATTCATTTGGACTCTCTCTTGTGGAAGCAGTTCACATATAGAGGGTGAAACAGAAATCCGTCGACAACGTTTCAGAGGTGGTAGTACCGGTCACAATAACAAAAACTGTGTAGCAAACATGGGCTCTAAAATGCATACATTCAGAGCTATGAGGACTTGTTCAGTGGAAGAGATATGTTTCACAGTAGCGAAGATGAACAAGTGCTCATAGCTCTGAAGATATGCACTCTGGAGCCCATGTTTCCCGCACTTTCTTTTCTTGTTTTGGTCCATACTATCTCCTCTGAAAGTTTCACGGTGGAATTCTGGTTCACCCTGCATAAATGGTCTTTTGTTTTTGACATGTGCTGATCCACTTTACTACCAGCTGAGAACGACCCGAAGCAACAACTTCCCCTAGTCTGGTGTATGGAAGCGAATCTCTGACATTAACTAAAAAGAATACAGTCGGGTGAAATGAAATTTGTTGGGAAAGTTAAAGGATGTATCCTCAGAGATCAACTAAAAAATATTATCAGAGAAGAACTTAATACATTCTTTATAAAAGAAAAAAATAGACCAAGGATGGATAAAACCGAAAAAACGTATCAACAGAATGGTGGTGGACATTTTCTTTATACAAGTAATCAATTACAAATATATAGGAAATAACCATGCAGAATGACCGACGAACAGATGACTTCAGTGACGAACGAACAGACACAGCCAACTAAGTGAAATGAAAAAAGAATAAGAATTGCCTGAATTCCAAAACTGCAACAGTGAATTCAAAAAGAAAGTATAGTCAATTAAGTCTTTAAAGATTTTGCTTGCCTTTACAAATGTAAAGCTACGCTCGAGTACACTCCTTAGTGGAGTACTGCCAACTATTTCATTCGTGGCTAAGGTAACATTCGATGAAAACAGCATGTGCTAAAGCTCATCAATATCACGGTCATTAATTCCAGCTTAATAACGAGCAGTGGCTATTTCTCCTCGATCTTACTCACGAGCAGGACTTCACCCCCCCCCCCCCGAACAGTTCTATTAAGGGCAATCCTTTGTCTCACAAGTGACCTGGCTTCGGACACCAGAGTCGCAGTCACACATGCTGACAGCTCAGCAAAGGAAGTGGACAAATATTCTTCTGACTTCTAAAATAAGCTGCAAACTAGAGTGCATTGTTGTGATCCGGCATTAACGAATGTAATTATGTTGCAGAAGAAACCGGAGCCATTCCCATTTGGACGGTTACAGCTACTACAGAAACTACCAAATTTAAATCTTTTGTCGTCCACATTCTGAACAAAACCTTTCGTTAGAACAATTAAGAAGCGCTTAGCGAAAATTCGAGGTGGGTATTTTGCACGTCCGTATAATTTTATCCTTTCCTTCTACGTAGATAACAAGAGGGATGAGGGGGCAGGCCTTACTGAGAAAACGCCAATTTACAGTAGCATTTGCCATAACACAATACAGGTCTAATTCCTACGAGGAACACTGAGTGCTGTCAGCTTTCGTTGCTTTTTTGTACCAACGATATTCGCAGTACAAGGCCGTGCGGCATTAATTCAGAGTCATAGGTGCCGAACAGTAGCAGTGTGGAACATTTAGACAGTTTTACTTTCTGGAATTACGATTTCTACATGGACATCAGCTTTTGTGCTCCCTAAGCCACGATATGGTACACAGCGTACCTGTCTCATTTCCTCATTCCTATTCATTTCTCGCTTGGTACGCGGAGTTGTCGACATTCCTCAGCATCAGCTCAATTCTATCTCCCGTTAGTCCACCTTGGTAAGGTCTTACATTCAAGAACTGATTTAATGAACGTTTTGTAGGCGACCTCTTTCTTGCGTGAATCACGCTTCCTCGAGATTTTTTCAATCAACTTGGGTCTGGCATATTCTTTCCCCACGGTTAGATTTATGTGCCCGTTCCATCTTAAATCACTCTGCACAGAAATTCATAGATGCTTCAGTGTTTCGCCTAGTTGCTGATCATGCAATGAAACGATATCGAATCTTCTCAACCATTACACGTATTACATCACTTTTTTTTGTTGACGGTCAGGTGGCAGTGCTTGCAAACACGCTACTTGCGCTTCTGAGGATGTGTCCTCCCCCATTAAGAACGACGTACAGCTCAGTCCAGTCGTATATCTGTTCCTGTACACAGTATGCACTTTTCTTGTTTACAAGGAGACGATGCAGAACTATATCGAAAACTATCGAAGTCAAGTCATCGCATCAGCCTGAGTTCCGTTCCCTATTGGATTCTGGATCTTACAGGGTGTTTCAAAAATGACCGGTATATTTGAAAGGGCAATAAAAACTAAACGAGCAGCGATAGAAATACACCGTTTGTTGCAATATGCTTGGGACAACAGTACATTTTCAGGCGTACAAGCTTTCGAAATTACAGTAGTTACAATTTTCAACAACAGATGGCGCTGCAAGTGATGTGAAAGATATAGAAGACAACGCAGTCTGTGGGTGCGCCATTCTGTACGTCGTCTTTCTGCTGTAAGCGTGTGATGTCCACAGCACACTTGCACGTTGTGAACAACATGGTTTATTCCTTAGAACAGAGGATTTTTCTGGTGTTGGAATTCCACCGCCTAGAACACAGTGTTGTTGCAACAAGACGAAGTTTTCAACGGAGGTTTAATGTAACCAAAGGACCGAAAAGCGATACAATAAAGGATCTGTTTGAAAAATTTCAACGGACTGGGAACGTGACGGATGAACGTGCTGGAAAGGTAGGGC
The DNA here is from genome assembly GCF_023864275.1 of Schistocerca cancellata. Lineage (NCBI taxonomy): Eukaryota > Metazoa > Arthropoda > Insecta > Orthoptera > Acrididae > Schistocerca > Schistocerca cancellata. The sequence continues at coordinate 340,082,478 of NC_064629.1, read as the reverse complement.
GACCGCGTACGGCAACCACACAGGGCAACGCGCAGCTAGTGCAGCAGGTGATCCAACAGCGGCCTCGGGTTTCCGTTCGCCGTGTTGCAGCTGCGGTCCAAATGACGCCAACGTCCACGTATCGTCTCATGCGCCAGAGTTTACACCTCTATCCATAAAAAATTCAAACGCGGCAACCCCTCAGCGCCGCTACCATTGCTGCACGAGAGACATTCGCTAACGATATAGTGCACAGGATTGATGACGGCGATATGCATGTGGGCAGCATTTGGTTTACTGACGAAGCTTATTTTTACCTGGACGGCTTCGTCAATAAACAGAACTGGCGCATATGGGGAACCGAAAAGCCCCATGTTGCAGTCCCATCGTCCCTGCATCCTCAAAAAGTACTGGTCTGGGCCGCCATTTCTTCCAAAGGAATCATTGGCCCATTTTTCAGATCCGAAACGATTACTGCATCTCGCTATCTGGACATTCTTCGTGAATTTGTGGTGGTACAAACTGCCTTAGACGACACTGCGAACACCTCGTGGTTTATGCAAGATGGTGCCCGGCCACATCGCACGGCCGACGTCTTTAATTTCCTGAATGAATATTTCGATGATCGTGTGATTGCTTTGGGCTATCCGAAACATACAGGAGGCGGCGTGGATTGGCCTCCCTATTCGCCAGACATGAACCCCTGTGACTTCTTTCTGTGGGGACACTTGAAAGACCAGGTGTACCGCCAGAATCCAGAAACAATTGAACAGCTGAAGCAGTACATCTCATCTGCATGTGAAGCCATTCCGCCAGACACGTTGTCAAAGGTTTCGGGTAATTTCATTCAGAGACTACGCCATATTATTGCTACGCATGGTGGATATGTGGAAAATATCGTACTATAGAGTTTCCCAGACCGCAGCGCCATCTGTTGTTGAATATTGTAACTACTGTAATTTCGAAAGTTTGTCTGTCTGAAAATGTACTGTTGTCCCAAGCATATTGCAACAAACGGTGTATTTCTATCGCTGCTCGTTTAGTTTTTATTGCCGTTTCAAATATACCGGTCATTTTTGAAACACCCTGTAGGAATGTACAGTGCAAGTTATCTCCCATTCGAAATAAGCTGATCCCAACAGCTGACGTGCTTTGTGTTTACAGAAGTTATCATACGAGAGAACACAATATGTTCCACTTTTCTGAGTCCCAGCTATAATCACCAATTGTTAATCACAATACAATCGACTTTGCTGTAAGAGTTTCAAGTCTCATTACAAAGGTCACTACCCAAGTATTGAAAAATATCATCATTTCAGTTTATCAATAATACAGACTTAAAAGTGCCGTTGTGAGGTCGCTGCATGTCGTTTTGGCCGTGAGAGATACGAGATCTAGTTCGGCCTACATCTGTGTAGACTTTTAGCCGTCCTGCTCTTGCAGTCCGTTGCCAGGGGTGGAAGGAGAAATGGAAAAACGACACCAGCATACTTAGCCGTGGCCTCGAAGACCCCACATGCATGCCAGGCTTCCAACTACCTAAAAGAACGTGGCGTGTGCTCAACAGAATCCGATGTGGACATGGAAGAACGAACAAATTGGGACTCTCAGAAACCCCGATGTGCGACTGTGGAGCAGCAGAACAATCTGTTGAACACATTGTGGAGGAATGTTCCAACAGATGTTTTAGTGAAGGCTGGAACGACATAATCAACGCCTCGCCAACGGCATTGGATTGGATAGACTATCTGGATATCAGTTTGTGATGTATAAATATTTCGTTTGTTGTGTAAATATCGCTGTAAATTGCATGTGTATTTCCACACGAAAAATAAATAAATAAATAAATAAATAAATAATAATAATAATAATAATAATACAGACTTTACAATCGATAGTACTTTTCATCCTTTGAAACCACTCATCAAACCACTTTCGCGAAATGATGTTAGCCAGGAGATATGAACATTCCACCGCATATTAGAGATTTTTGTACATAAGAAATTTTCGTCTTTGCAGCTGTGTGTTCATTTGTGGAAACCAGGTGAAGTCACAAATGGCAAGATGGGACCTACAGGGCGGATACTCTAACACGGTGAAGCATACATCAACTGGATAGTTATTAGGAATTACTAAACTATGTGCTTGAGCTTTGTACGTGTTTTCTTGAACGAAAGACAAGCACGAATTTCAATACAAGGCTTTAATTTAAGGAAGAACAGTCAGCTTTCTCTGACAAACTGCTTGCCATTTTTGGACTGAAAATGCTGACTTTCCGTTTTTTAAATTCGTTGGAATATCGCATTAATGAGGCCACATTTTATCGCCGGTAAGAATGGCATTCACAAAGTGAGACAAGCAGCTTTAGAATTTTAGTAATTTCTACCCCGTGAAATAAGAGAAGGCATCTGAGTGTCTTTCGAGGTGTTTGGCAGCCGCAAGATTTTCCTCACATTAGTATGGGTGTACAAAATGGTGTTAATTGGTATAACTTACTCCTCTTTCTTCCGCTGTCCGCCTCCGTAGCTCTGTGGTCAGCGTAGATGGCTGTCATGCGAAAGACCCGGTTTCGATTTCCGGTACTGCTAAGGATGTTTCCTTAGTGAGAGGACTGGTACGGCGTGACTCAGCCTCGTGAGGCCAATTGAGGAGCTACTTGAACGCGTATTAGCGTCTCCACAGTCTTGAAGGTCTGCAAAGCGACAGGGGGAGCGGTGTGCTGACCACATGCCCCTCCATACCGCATCCTCATGACGCCGCAAGGCAGAAGATGATACGGCGGCCGACAGACATACCTTGGGCCTTTCACGGTCTGGCGAAGAGCCCTTTCTTCCGGTGTGACATTTAACACAAATAAGAGGAACTCGTATTATAGATTACAACATGTGTGTGGATATTTCCAAACATTTACATAGCCCAGCTGTGATTTCTGATACTGAAAGTTTCCTCAGATCATTAAATGTCGAATGTACTTTTTTTACAGCCACAGCTGTCATCAGAAGTTGAATGTTTTGCAGACACCATACCTCGGAACTAAAGACAAGCTTATTACTTCTAAACTGCAGCTTGTGCTTCATTAATCTCACTCCGGACACTTAACGTATAATTCCATTATCAAAATTAGTCACCTTCAAAGCAAAAATACAAATGAAGGATGGTTTACACATTTTCGAGTTTCAAACTGTGTTTCTCGTTCCAAGTCGAGAATATGTGTAAAACGGTCATTTGTATTTTTGTCTTGGACAAGGCGATTTCTTTTTATACAACAGCATCATCTGCAAAAAAGCTCATGGGGCTTCCGATAATACCCACTACTTCATTCACACAGGCTGTCAAAAAAAGCTTTCTTACTTTGAGAGGAGGTATTACGGGCCAAAACAAGACAAAAAATGTACATTAAACATGGGTTTAACAGCTATGAGCAATTGTTCATCTTCGCTATTGTGAAAAACATTTCTGCTACTATCAAACAGGTTGACTGGTGCAAGTTATCTTCAGTTCTGATCAAAAGACTTGCCTGTCCTGCTGTAGGAGGTGCGATTCCAATAACGGCTGCATATGTGGTTCATGCATGATGAAGCGCCGGCCGGTGTGGCCGTGCGGTTCTAGGCGCTACAGTCTGGAGCCGAGCGACCGCTACGGTCGCACGTTCGAATCCTGCCTCGGGCATGGATGTGTCTGATGTCCTTAGGTTAGTTAGGTTTAATTAGTTCTAAGTTCTAGGCGACTGATGACCTCGAAGTTAAGACGCATAGTGCTCAGAGCCATTTTGAACCATGATGAAGCACCAGCCCCTTTTCTGTGAAATGTCCGATAACATTTCATACAAACATTTGAAGGGCAATGGTTTTGTCGGGAAGATCCACTACGTTGGCCAGTTAGTTCCCCCGATTTCAATCGTCTGGAGGCTCGATTGTGAGGACACTTTGATGAAAGCAGGTCCAATTAATGATGTACTAACATTACAGGAACGCGTCATCAATGCCTGCCAGCGCATCCGTGACAGCGTTTTTCAGAGAGTGCGTGATTCCCCGAGTCGTCAGACAGAAATATGCCTTACTATGAATAGACACTGCATTGAGAACCTCCTTTAGCGAAGGCTCAGAACTGCAGGTCGAATGTAATCGCAAACAGAATACCTTAGAAGCTCCGCTGTTTCACAGTAACAGAATCTTTTCTGATTTGTTTACTGCATTCCGTAGGTCAGTCGTAATATGAAATAACTTGCAGTAGAAAATGTGTGTTCCATAGTAGCGAAGATGAGCAATTGCTCATAGCTCTTACGATATGCATTTTAGATCTCATATTTACTGGATATTTTTATATTCTTTTTTGTTCATACTAACATTCCCTCAAAATGTGAGTACTTTAACATCCTGCATATATTGTGAAAAGAACGGTCCTATAAACTGTCCTATAATACTCCCTCGCAGTACGGCCAAAGTTACTTTTACGTCTGAATAGTTCTCTCCGTTGAAAACGTTCGTCAAGTTTCGAAGAATTGTTATGGACTTGTTGGTGGGGATCACAGGAAACGCATCCTGTAATGAAGCTCTAGAAGGAGGTGTGGAGTGGAGGCTGTGGCCGGAGCGCAAGCCCATCGATCTGGTCACGTGGGCCGCAGTCAGGCAATAAGTCTGTCTACCTGCTATAAAACGCGAGTCACACACACAGAATCTGCCACTCCTTGACTGTGGTTGTGAACAAACCTTGCAACAAACGATCGTTCCTTCTCTGTCCTTTCCTATGTTTACAAGAAGCAGCACAAACAAGAGCTTTAACCGCCTCCACTCACCATCTTAAGAATGTGAACAGTCTCGATATTCGGAGTGCTCAGACCCAACGATACCAGCACGTTTCAAAACCAAGGGAGTACTTAACTAACTGTTGAGTCGGCATAGACGAGCTTTCGCTAATTTATCGTGTGAAAAATAAGAGAGCCCGTTTAGCCTCATTCAAAAGTGAATGGTAACTTTCAATTTCAACTAGGTGTTTGTTCTATAGGTCAACTACATTTATACAGAATCGAGAGTGCAGTTGTAAAGAGTTGGGAAACGCAAGAGGAAAGCAGTAATTGAGAAGGGAATAAGGTAGGATTGTAGCCTGTCTCCCACCTTAATCAATCTGTACCCTGAGAAAGCAGTTAAGGAAACTAAGGAGAAATTTGGAAAGGGAATTAAAGTTCAGGGAGAAGAAATGAAAGCTTTGAGGCTACCCGCTTATCTCGCAGTTCTGTCAGAGACGCCAAAGGACTTGGAAGAGCAGATGAACGGAATGGATAGCGTCATCGAAAGAGGTTATAAGATGAACACCACAAAAGTAAAACAAGGGTAATGAAGCGTGGGTCGTATTAAAGCAGGTGGCGTTGAGTGAATTCGATTATGAAATGAAGACACTAACATCAGTACATTAGTTGCGCTTTTTCACAGACAATAACTTACGACTGCTGAATTAAAGAAGATACGGAGTCAGAATGTATAGTGGAAATAGCAGAAGGAAAGATTTCCTGAAGAAAGGGAAATGTGTTAACATCGAACATAAATTTCTGCGTTAAGAAGCTTTTTCTGTCTGGAATGTAGCCTTATGTCGAAGTGAAACGTGGTCGACTAAAAGTAAAGAAAAGAAGAAATAGAATCTTACAATTTCGACATGTTAGGAAAGATTCTGAGAAGTAATGTAAGAACTCAATAAATAGAAAGCTGGTCTCTGCGAGTATCTATGTATCTTTTTCTCAGGCATCGTAAGAATTCCGCAGTTTATTTTCTCTGCGTTTGTCAAAGTGGAATCTAGCTGCTGCTTTCACTCAAGAAATATTAATTCTGGACAAGTGTATGCCTCGGGAACACATAGGACACTGTCCACGCCATGAATACTGAAAGTGAAGGAATCCATGGATCCAGAAGTAAGTTACTATCTGTACGACGAGCGGAACAAGGTAATCATGTACATTCTTTTCTTCTGCATCTGCGTATAACATGATGCTCCCGTTTTTGTAAGTGTGGATATATTCAGTCTGTAACGCAGGAGTTGCTCACTGAACAGCCAGTTTCGTAGCTCCACTGGTGAGGCATCAAGATGGTAGCAACTTGCATATCTAGGATTGTCTGGTTTTATAGTTCACTTCTTCAGTTAGTCTTGCTAGGGTGGCTACGACATGTGCATGCTGTGTGCGGTCGCAGGAGGAGCTGGCCGCAGTTCGTGAACACCTGAATGTGCTTTTTTCTACGGTCAGTCACTTTCACGCTGCTGCTCCGGGGTGTAGCGGTGGCGGAGAATTTGGTGTCACTTGTTTCAACCACTGGCTCTGCAGTCATGAACTGTGCGGCTGGTCCCGGCGGAGGTGCGAGTCCTCCCTCGGGCATGGGTGGGTGTGTTTGTCCTTAGGATAATTTAGGTTAAGCAGTGTGTAAGCTTAGGGACTGATGACCTTAGCAGTTAAGTCCCATAAGATTTCACACACATTTGAACTGGCTCTGCTTTCCGGGGCAACACCTTGTACACCTGAGGAGGTGGATCTGCCCTCACAGCAGAGTAAGTGGCGGATGGTAACGCGTTCGCATCGCTCGAGGCGGAGGGCAAGTGTGGAGACTGGTCGCCAGGCCTCTCCCATCCATTCTGTGAGCGGACATTGAACATGTGGCCACTCCTACAGCAACGTCCGAGCCAGCACGAGAGAGGGGAGGGGGGGGGGAGACGGTTTTATTAGTTATTGGGAGCTCCAAAGTTCGGCAGTTGAAGATAGCGAAACGAAAGCTGAAGTTTTAAATTTTACGTTCAAGAAATCGTTCACTCAGGAGAATCATACAAACATACCGTCATTTGACCATCGGGAAGACTACCGTATGGACGGCATACTTGGTGTAGAGAACCTACTGAAAGATTGGAAAGCAAATAAATTACCAGGTCCGCATGGAATCCCAGTTCGATTTTACAAAGAGTACTCTACGGCACTGGCGCCTTACCTAAATCGTGAATCATTCACCCTGTGCAAAGTTCCAAGTGACTGGAAAAAGGCGCAGGTGACACCGGTATATACGAAAGGTAATAGAACGGACCCGCAAAATTACAGACCAACGTCCCTACTTCAGTTTGCTGCAGACTCCTTGAACACATTCTCAGTTCGAATACAATAAACTTTCTTGAGATTGAGTAGTTTATGTCCACGAATCAGCATGGTTTTAGAAAGTATCGCTCGGCGAAACTCAGCTTGCTCTTTTCTCACGTGATGTACTGAGAATTATGGATGAAGGGCAGACAGACAGATTCCTTATTTCTAGATTTCCGGAAAGCATTTGACACGGTGTCCCATTGCAGACTGTTAACGAAGGTACGAACATACGGAATAACTTTACAGATATGTGAGCGGCTCTAACACTTCTTAAATAATAGAATGTATTATGTTGTCCTCGACGCCGCGTGTTCATCAGAAACAAGGGTATCGTAAGGAGTGCCCCAGGGACGTGTGATAGGACTGCTGTTGTTCTCTATATAAATAAATGATTTCGCTGACATGGGGGCAGTAATCTGCGTTTGTCTGCTGATGATGCCGTGGTATACGGTACGGTATCGAAATTGAGTGACTGTGGGAAGATACAAGACTACTTCGACAAAATTTCCAATTGGTGCGATGAATGGCAGCTAGCCCTAAATGTGGAACAACGTAAGTTAATGCGGATGAGGACGACGATCAAACCTGTAATGTTCGGATACAGTATTACTAATGTCCTGATTGACACAGTGAAGTCGTTTAAATATCTGGGCGTAACGTTGCAAAGCGGTATGAGGTGGAACGAGCATGTGAGAACTGTGGTAGGGAAGGCGAATGGCCGACTTTGGTTTATTAGGAAAATTTTAGGAAAGATTGGTTAACCTGTAAAGGAGACCGCATATAGGACGCTGATGCGATCTATTCTTGAGTAGTGCTCGAGTGTTTGGGATCCGTACCAGGTCGGATTGAACGAAGACATCGAAGCAATTCAGAGGAGGGCTGCTACATTTGTTACCGGTAGGTTCTAACAAAATGTGTTACGGAGATGCTTCGGGAACTCAAATGGGAATCCGTGGAGGGAAGGCGGCGTTCTTTTAGAGAAACACTATTGATAAAATTCAGACAACCGGCATTGAGGACCACGAAGATAAGATACGAGAAATTATGGCTCATGCGGGGACACAGACAGGTGTTTTTCCTTCGCTCTATTTACGAGTGGAACAGGAAAGGAAGTGACAAGTAGTGGTACAGGATACCCTCCGCCACCCACCGTATGGTGGCTTGCGGAGTATCTAAAAATGGCTCTGAGCACTATGGGACTTAACAGCTGTGGTCATCAGTCCCCCAGAACTTAGAACTACTTAAACCTAACTAACCTAAGGACATCACACACATCCATGCCCGAGGCAGGACTCGAACCTGCGACCGTAGCAGTCACACGGTTCCGGACTGCGCGCCTAGAACCGCGAGACCACCGCGGCCGGCGCGGAGTATCTAGGCAGATGTAGATGCTCCTGCAGAGATGCCACGAAACGATATTGTAGCATTCGTCACCCACTTCAAGCCTACGCGATAAATCATGTCGAATTTCTTCAGTAATGGTAACCATCGACAGTGTTTCTTTACAAACGAAAAGTCTTGTGTACCAGTCTCTAATACAGTTAACTACGATGAACAGGTCGCAACAACTCACTTCGACAGTGGCATTTTTAATAAGACATACGCTATTCAGTCAGAGGATTAAAAACATGAGGAGTATCGACAATCCGGAGAGAATGTTTATGGAATTAATCGGACGCACGTATCATGTCATTTAGTTCAGTATGAAACGTTGGCGAGTGCTACTATGTATTGAGGCAGTGGAGTACAGAGAGTTGCGGCTATCCAACGCGCAACGCGCCATGAAAGAATATCCATGTTCCAGACAGGACAATAAGCAGGTGGATAAAAAAATGGTATGAAATGGGTTTTGTCACCATTGTGAAGCGTAAGGGACCTGAAATGACGCTTCGAACAATGGAAAATATCCGACGAGTTCGTGCAGCTCTGAAACGAAGCCCACAACGCTCTGTCTGGCGCCATTCCACAACATACAAACCCGCAGTCCATCCAGAAAAAGGCCTCGGATAGCCCAAAGGTTGTCGTTGGCAGTCGAACAGTCCTCTGGAATCTCTGGGCTTTTTTATAAAGATAACCACGGCCAACCAGTGAGTGTCAGTTCGAGCGGTACGTTGCCATAGGTATTTCTTCATTCAACAGCTGCAGGGACATCGCCGTCTAACGTGGTATGATTTCAGCAAGATGTGGGTAGAGCCAACATGGCCTGTAAAATGACTACACAGAGGCGCCACTTTTCACATCGACTGAAATCGCAATTCGGTGATATCCCATGCACGACCTGGTTATCTTTTAGCCCTTGATTTTTTTCTGTGAGGTTATCTCAAGAACGAAGTTTTTCCACGGTGGCTCTACAATGCCGATGAGCTCGAATCCGTAATCTGGGAAGAAGAGGAGGTCATTCCTGAGGAAATTATTGAGAAATAATGATGAACTTCCGCGAACGTCTTCAGCAATGCATCCCCAATAATGTGGTGCGTTTTTAAGAAATAAACTTGTGTGTGACTTTTCGGTAATGCCAGTCTATGTAGAACAATTATGTATAAATTACATTGGTGCAAATATACTCTGAACTTCAGAATAACCAAACGAAAATATAGTATTAGGTCGGTGCGTAAGTTCGTAGCGGTTTGTTATGGATGTTGGTATTCCGCTTGCTATGGGTTTATTTATTGATTGTAATTTTTCGTTTGTAGTTCACTGTTGCTGTTTGAGTTTTCATTTTTTTTTTATTTCTGGGAAAGTGAGTGGAGCTATGGACGCTAGAAGATGGAGAGACAAGTGGAGAAACCGGAACATTTCTGACATATTCTTCTGTTTGGTGAGTTCAACAGAGAGATGACAGCAGCGGAGGCAGCCACAAATATTTTCGCTGTGTATGGGGTTAAAAATTATACAGAGCGCGGCAAGAAAACAGTTTCCTCATTTTAAAGAGGATCGTTTTGACATCAGTGACTCTCCACTTTCAGGGAGACCTTCAGGGTTTGATGAAGTATCGTTTAAACGCATTAATCCACACTGATCCATGTCATTGTACTTCAGAACTGGCAAATGCTATGAACTGTGATCATTCCACCATCGAACGAAATTTGCATACAATGGGGAAGGTTAAAAAATCGGGTGTATTGGTACCGCATGCTCTAAAGCACCACAAAAATCACCTTTCTCGTCATCAATTAGCTCGTGAACAACACCGCAGTTCCTATCCTGTATCATTACTAGTGACGAGAAATAGTGTCTTTATGCTAATATAAGCAGAAGAAATGAATGACTGAGCCCAAACAAAGCGGCAGCTCCCCGTACAAAGACCTGCGTGTATCTACGAAAGATAATGTTATGCATCTGGTGGAACAGCGACGGTGTGGTGTACCACGAGTTGCTTCCCCGAGGTGTAACCATCACCGGTGACATTTATTGTCAACAACTGAGACGTTCCGCAGACGCAATTCAAGAACACCGACCAGGAGTACTGCGTGATGTGATGTGATGCGATGCTACACAACGATAACATCCACCCGTATTCAGCTAGACTGACGCAAAACACAATACAGGAGTTGGATTGGGGAAGCCATTCCGCACTCACCTTATTTAACAGATCTTGCGCTGTCAAATTTCACCTTTTCCGGTCTGTATCGAACAACGTTCAACGAACTTCCTTTTCGGATGAGAATGTGCTCCGGACATCGCTCGACGTGTTCTTAGCCTCAAAACCATGTGATTTCTACAGTCACGGAATCGAAACGTTTCCCCAGCGTTGGCAGACTGTTGTAAATAGTGAAGGAGAGTATATTATCGATGACGAAAGTCTCTGCTAAGTTTATTAAACTTATGGAAAAGCGCTACGAACTTATGCAACAACCTAATACTTCCCGTGGGTCACCCTGTGTCATCGGTTTTCAGTACATACGGTACTGCAACTGTCTGAACCTGGCTAATACTCATCCTTTTCCAAGGAAACCTGCTTCAATGAATGGAATTTCCCCAGTTTCACAAGTGTGGAGAGTACATTCGATGGTGTAGCCAAACAGCCTCAATTCACATCGGAAACGTAATTAGAATCCACATACCATTTTTTAGATAGTTATTCATCACCGATTCTCTGTATATGTGACAAGGTCACCATTCAGTTAACTGAACATGTATATCGAAACGTCTTACAAGGATCGTGTTTGTTTATTACGGGAAGAGGTTGTTTGTTTCTGTAGGAATTAATGAAAAGCGAATAACAGTGCTTGCGGAAGACAAACTGTTCGTACCATGCTACCCTCACAAAAGAACGTTAGGAATACCTCAAAAAGGTTAAAAACATTAGAAAGAGAACCGAAAAAGCGCCAGACCACATGTTATTTTTGAAATTTTAAAGACTGGAGATGGTAATGACACTAGGTGGTGAATAAGGTGTGCACTTTTATATTTAGGCCAACCGTTACACAGGAAAGAGCAGAGTAGAACAAGCTGGAAGACTGCGCTGTGTAGTGACAGACATGGTGTTCTAGGAAAGACCTTTTAACATTTTCTACAGAGAGATGAGCATGAGCAACTTCTATCAGCACCAGTTCACACCAATCACCATCTTGCTGAACAGTACGTTCCATCAAATAAACTAACATCTGTTGTCAACGTCCAAGAGACCTAGAACAGATCGTAAAAACGTCGATCGCGTAATACTAACTGCAGCGGCAGTTCAGAAACTATACTTCAAATGTGGTGTAATGTTTGAAACTATGTATGCACGTGAAAGGCGCAAATGAAGACGAATGACTCACAGTAGTGGCGTTTACGAAATTGTTGAACACCTCAGTATAGGAAAAAGGAGCACGTGCTATGTTGCACCTACAAATTATTCTTGATAGGCTAGTAGAGGTGACAACAGCGTTGGTACAGATTCGTTTCCTGCCATGTAAAACAATGTAATGTACTGTAATATCAACGAGTACAACCCGCTAGAAAAATAAGACACGGAAAGTCTTATATTGTTAACTGCGAAGATAGTTATCTAAATTTTTTTCAATAAAAAGGTAACGATGAGAAAAAACGGAGGAAAAATGGAGAAAGGCATGTGGGCGGGTGGCCGAGGCGCGCGTGCAGCATGTGTTTTGCTCGCAGCAGGCTATAATTGGAGAGGCACGAGTTTTAATGAGAACGGGCTGCCGTGTCGGGTATCGGCCGCTGCGACAACAGACGGCTAAATGAGCGACCGCCCGCTGCCACCCCCACCGAACGGCAGCTGGCCTCCAACACCCCGTGCTTCGTCAAGTGTCACATCCAGACGAGCTCTTCTCCCGTAAAAGTAAAGCAGTAAACAGGACGACCGCTCTGGCATCAATTCTACGTTCTCAAGCAGTTTTTACCCTGTCACACACTTTATGCTAAGCGCGCGAACGAAAATTTTTGCGGTTGGTCCCGGCGGAGGTTAGAGTCCTCCCTCGGGCGCGTGTGTGTGTGTGTGTGTGTGTGTGTGTGTGTGTGTGTGTGTGTGTGTGTGTGTGTGTGTGTGTCCTTAGGATAATTTAGGTTAAGTAGTGTGTAAGCTTAGGGACTGATGACCTTAGCAGTTAAGTCCCATAACATTTCACACATTTGAACATTTTTGAAAATTTTTGCTAGCTGTTGAGTAAAGGTCGATTAAGATTTGAAGGAACGGAATGGGACGGGACAGAACATCGAAACATTACATATTCTATTTCAAATGGCGGCATTCACACAGGTCGTCAATGTAACCGAACGAGACATCAAGGGCAAAGTTTATAGGGAAGAAAGTTGACGTTGACGTAGGTGAGGAGGGGGGGAGGGGGCTGTGACATCGTAACAGGATATTGCAGGGCCTCCATTACATGTTCACGGCAGAGAGAGAGAGAGAGAGAGAGAGAGAGAGAGAGAGAGAGAGAGAGAGATGTGAAGGGGTTACGAAGTGCTTATTACACAAAACGGCAGTCCTCCATTGTGGTGGTCAGACGTGGTAGACTGGGACCTTGACGACGAGTGTATCTATCCCCACGAACCCATGCAGTCCAACATCGGGCCACTGAAGCATGTGGATGCCCAGAAAATCTGAGCGTTGCACTATTGGACAACTGGCCAAATGGATACCCATAATGAGGCGCTCTTTCAAATTCTGCCAAGTGCTGATAACATTGTCTTATACCATCTCCATGTCCTTCACAGCGATCACTCACCATCTGACACTGTTCACGCCCCTTATACACGGTGTCACAGGATGGTTAATATTCAGAGATTTGACAGTAATGTTCATTTGTAACAACATTCTAGCAAACAGGGGCTCTAAAATGCTTACCTTAAGGGCTATGAGCACTTATTCAGTAAGAGAGAGATGTTTCACACTAGAGAAGATATACAAGAGCTCATAGCTCTTAAGGAATGCACTTCAGATCTCATGTTTACTATACTTTTTTGCTTCGAATGATTGTTACTGTCATATCCCTGAATACTGACCACTTCTCCTGGGACACACTGTATACCCCACGAGACCTGCCTAACTACACACAACACGAATAACACTCACTGTGACATGACTGGCCATTCCACCTTTCACAAAGAACTGCAACTTTAATAATTTACATACCACCGATCGTGGGTACATGTATGAAGTGAAGTTACACCGACATCCGACCACACCTCCTTGTGCTTTACTTTTTTGGCAGGCAGAGTATTATGAGAGAGAGAGAGAGAGAGAGAGAGAGAGAGAGAGAGAGAGAGAGAGAGAGAGAGAGAAGGGGCGGGTGGGGAGTGATGGGGCGAGGGGTGGGGGAGGGAGAGACGGGGCGGGGGGGGGGGGGGGAAAAGGCTGAGCATCAGATTCAGAAACGGTAAAGATCAGACTGTGCATAAAATGGCTGTAGAAAATACATGAACATTGTTTACTATTGTCTAACACAGTAGAAATGGCATATACATATATAAGCGTGCATCGTCGACGCGGAAGTGGACTGATGGAAGCGGGCTCCCTTGGAAATAGTTTGTCGTATTCTGAAAACAAGAGAATGAAGCGAGCAAGTCATTGACTACGTGGAGTATAACAGTATGCACCGGATATCAAAAACCAATGAAAGGTCATAGAATACCATCAGGAGTGTCTGGAACCTATATAAGTCTGTCCTACAATTCTCTGGTGTCTGCTCGCAGGTATTCTGTTTTAGGGAAAACACTGACGCCAAATGACAGGCGACTCGACTCTTCTGAGTGGTGGGAATTCCCTTAGTATAAAAGAAACTCCACACGGTATGTTCCCTTCTAGACGTGTCTGCGGCTTTTTTTTTTTGCCTCGTCTGAAGTGGAGAATGCTCGTTCACATTTTCAAGGCACCCCAGAGAGGGATTCATCTCAAATGTTGTCCATTGAATGTTGGCGACTCCCTCGTATAAATATGACAAACTACCCGAGATGCTAGTCGCCAAGGAAATGGTCAAATACTAACGGAATTGGTGACACGCAGGAGCTCTTAGAGTAGCATGTGGCGGCTCCGTCAAACACGAGTGACAACAGAAGAAAAAGGTGACCTGTGGACAGGAGAATTTATGCACTTTTTGAAGACTTAAAAATGTGCGCAGTAAGTCTATCGAAAAATAAACGGGAACATCGACGTAGCATAATGGAAGTCTAAATTTGGGAAGATGGGTTGCATTTCACGAAAACCAAGAGCCAAACCCGGATTAAAGGAAAATCTAAAATATTTATTTTTAATTAACTGAAGTCAGCATCAGCACAATCAGGGCGTGATATGCCTCCAAAGTAAATTAAATAGTTGGAGCATTCATTCATGGAACGTATGATTATAGACTGAAATCTCTAGAAACTGTCTGATTTTTGAAAAGAAAGAGTCCTTTTTCCATTTCTCAGCATAGAAGAGGAAACGTAGATTTCCGCTCTCGAAAGAGTCGGCAAGCTTTTAGTTTCTGTTTACTGAGTAAGGTCGCAAATAAATAACACCAGGACGTTGGTACCACGTCTGTAGATCTAGCTCTTAACCCGCCCGGGCATGTCGATTTAGTTTCTTATGATTTCTCTAAATCACTTACGGCGAATGCCGGATATCTTCCTTTGTCCTTTTGGACGAAGCCGATTTCCTTCCCTAGCCTTTCCCAATGCGAGCATATGTACCGCTGGCACTGACAAGTAGACGGAGAAGGTAACAAGAATACTGTGACATACGAATATTTCGCAAACACAAAGTTTAATAATAGGAAAAAAATTAAAAAACACGAGACGTAAGTGTACTAAACCATCAGTGTGACTGCGAAGTATTTTTCATCTTCGAGGCTTGATTTGTTTTACAGCCTCTTTGACGCGTAGATTAAAGAAAAATTCACAGACTGAGGTAATGTGCAACGAGACAGATCTTAAGTGTCCACGTTCGGTGGCGACTGCCCCTCTGCTCCTACAAAAATCGTTGCTTGGTATACAGAGGTTCCAAGACGAAAATGCAGGGAAGTATCAGAAGTAAGTTTACAATCAAAACAGTGCGGTAGATAAGTTAGACACTTTTATTTTTCTGAGGACAAATTAGACAAGGCTCTTGCTGCGAGAAGTAAATTAAAGCGATGGCAGTTAACAAAATTTTTCTTCAGTGAACATCTCATTGTTACGAACAATGGGGATTAATGACTTTTCTAGGACACAAAACCTCTGGAACAGACAGGTCTTCCCTAAGTAACTGATTGCGGCGAAGGAGGGCAACCAGGTCGCGCAGTTAAATAATAAATTTCATTAGCCAAAACTTCAGTACAGCCCAACATTTTTTACATGAGCGTCGAGAATTGCCTAAAAGCCCCATTCAGTGTTGTGTTCAGCGTGGTAAGGCACGCACGCAGTCAACTGAAGATTCACAGATAGTACACCGGACATACTTTATTAACACAAATACAAAACAGTAAAGTTCAACGCAATATGGACGCTGATTACAGCAAACTAAAAAATCGTTCTGATCTGAACACATATAATGCAGTCTAAATCCGCCGCGACACTTGTTCCTGGTGGGGGGTGGGCGACAGTTCCGACTACAGGACCGACGTAAGGCCCATAGCGGTCAATCAGAGTCAGAAGTAGGCAACAGGCGGAAGGATATCGCAGAACGCTCGACGAACACGGGCCGCGCGGATACCACACAGTCCCTGCGATTGCAGCGCTGCTGTCGCCGAGGCGCGCTGTTGGTGGGCGAGGCTGGCGTCACTGGTGTCGCCTGCTAGAGGGAAGTGTGTCAACAGGCCTTATTGTCTGCCAGCAGTAATGTCTCCAAAATACTCGGTGTACTAACAATGCTCAGATTGTGACCGTCTCCGGAGGACGAGCGCCTGCAGCACTGGAGAAGACCACCCGCTGGACGCGGGCGTTAAACGCAGACGTGATCGTCGCCGGTGATGACAAACAGTCATTAACCCTCGCAAAGCCGAGGGGGGAGGAGGGACGAAGGGATACTCTCCGCCCACCTTTTGAAACTATCACAATCTCGTCTAGTACTTTAGATTTATCGACTAGGTGGCGCAGTGGTTAGCACACTGGAATAGCATTCGGGAGGACGACGGTTCAAACCCGCGTCCGGCTATCCCGATTTTGGTTTTCCGTAACTTCCCTAAATCGCTTCAGGCAAATGCCGGGATAGTTCCTTTGGAACGGTACGGCCGAACACCTTCCCCTCCCTCCCTAATCCGATGGGAGCGATGACCTCGCTGTTTTGTCCCTTCCCCTGAATCGCTCAACCAATCAGCCAACTTTATATTTTTTTTAATTTTGAAAAAAAAAATTGTTTTTAATGATTTCTTATATCCCGTATCTGTTTTAAATTTTATCACTGAAACTTAACCCCAAAAATTTAAGTCTTAGTAGTGAATGTGACTTTCCGAAACAAATGCCATTCATTTTTTTAAGTTCAGGACCATGCTTACACATTCAAATAACTTCAAAAAATATGTTCTCAATGAAAATCGACAATTAACAAAATCTGTTTTTTAAAATTTTTGTGGTGTTCATAAAGTACACCTCTCCACTCGGTGTAAACATTACGGAAATTGCGTTGGGTTGGTAAGATGGTGCTAAAGGATATATTCAAGTTCTGTTCCTCACTTACACATCAGCACCTATTTAAGAAGGATGTTGTTAGTAAAATTTAAACATTTAACGATCTATTTTTTGGTATTTGTGATGTTGGGCACACAATACCTCCCCCCCCCCCCTTGGTATTACGCGTTATGGAAAATGCATAGCTTTTGGCGGGTTTAAACCAACTCCCGGATTCGAGCCGGGTTTGTCACGCCTCGCGGTCTCGCAAGTTAGCGCGATGCTCGTGAAGCTATATAAGCACTTCCGTTCTACGGCTCCCTCAATTCGGTGAAAACCAACGCCTCCAGTCTATTGCAGTGGGTAACAAAGAGTCGACGACTGGGTTATTCTTATCTACTGTAGATAGAACAACTACCTCGCTTATTGGATTAAGAAGCCAGGGACTTCCATATGTACCTCAGCTCATACACTGATCAGTCAGAACATTTAACCACCTACCGAATAGCCGGTATGTACACCTTTGTCATGGAAGCAATGGTACGGTGTTAGAGGGAGTTGGCACCACATGTGCACATAGTCACGTAATTCCCGTAAATTCCGAGGAGCGAGCGATGAGCTGACGCCACGTTCAATCACATCCCAGATGTGTTCGATCGGGTTCAGATCTGACGAGCTGGAAGCCCAGCACATCAAATGGAACTCGCCACTGTGTTCGTCGAACGACTCCATCACACTCCTGGCCTTACGACATGGGGCATTATATTGTTGAAAAATGTCACTGCCGTCGGGAAACATGACCTTTATGAAGGGGTGTACGTTGTCTGCAACCAGTGTACGATACTCCTTGGCCGTCATGGTGCCTTGGACGAGCTCCACTAGACCCATGGATACCCACATGAATATTCCCCAAAGCATAACGGAGCAGCCGCCAACTTTTCTCCGTCCCACAGTACAGGTGGCAAGGAGCTCTTCTCCTGGAAAACGACGGATAAGCACCTTCCCATCGGCAAGATGAAGAAGGTATCGGGCGGGATTCATCAGATCATGCAACGTTCTGCCACTGTGGCAACGTCCAGTGTCGATGGTCATATGCCCATTTCAGTAGTAGTTGCCGATGTCGTGATGTTAACATTGGCACATCATTACGAGTGTTCCGTGCACTGTGCGTTCAGACAGACTTGTACTCTGCCCAGCATTAAAGCCCAATGTCAGTTCCGTCAACGTTCACCGCCTGTCCTGTTTTACCAGTCTGCTCAGCCTAGGATGTCCGACATGTGTAATGACGGGTGGCCGCCCAGCCCCACGACATCTGGACGTGGTTTCACCATGGTTTCCTCACGTGGTGAAGACACCAATGAACTCCTCGAGCATCCCAGAAGTTGTGTAGTTTCCGAAATGCTCGTGCCGAGCCACCGGGCCATCAAAATATGCCCTCGGTAAAACTCAGATGGATCGCGTGCCTTCCCCGATCTACACAGGGACAGCACGCTCACTGATACTACGTGCACTGTGAGTGTGTCTGACTAGCAGTCATTCCTCTCCAGGTAACGCTGCTATCGTTTGAACAGGTTTATGTGGTCAATAGGTCGGTGGTCATAATGTTCTGGCTGACCAGTGTATATTACGGAGCACAGATATTAGCACACTTACGAAGTGGAAAAACGTAACCTGGAGTGATGAATCGTACACGTTAATAAGTTCAAAGGACAAAGTATTAGTCATCCCCCTGAAGAAAGCACACTGGCCGCTTTGGAGCGCTGTAGATGGTGTAAAACAGGTAGCAAGTGGCACGTGACCTGCCACTACTGATTGACATCAAGCCAGTGAGGAGGTACGAATGTGTCAGTTGCTTTTATGAATCAGCACTGCAGGATGAGTCGATGTGGAAACCCGACAGAATGACAGAAGAGAGCTGCCCTATTGGGACGTGTCCATCACCACACCGTGAATGAAGTAGTTGTATTTGTTGGTGTACCCGCACGGACTGTCCAACGTATCTGCAAGGAATGAATGTTGTACCAATCACAGTCATTTAACACGACGTAAGAAAAGTGGTCATGAAAGGTCCTAACCGGCAGGGATCGAATGTTTTTTTCACGCTTTGTCACGGACAGTCGGTTTCAACCCGGACAGGAACTGCTGCTGTCAGTAAATGCAGGTCCATCTCAACCAGCTGCCAAGTGAACATTGCGAAAAGAAAGGCATTCAATGGACATTTTAAATCTGACATCTCGCAAAAGCGCAATCCTCACGGGAGCACGTAAATCTGCTCACTTCAGTGGTTCAAACAACATAGAAATTGGACGGTAGTTGACTAGTGTGGTCCGACGAGTCGGAATGTTGCCTCTTTCTAAATGATTCAAGGAGTTGAGTGCATCGACGGCCAATGAAGTTTTTAACCCGCAGTGTGAGGAGGGTATAGGTGAAAGTGGTTTTGTTATGTTTCTGCTGTGGTTTTCGTACCATGATTTGGGCCTACTCACTCAGGTTACAATGAACATGAACCAGGATGTTTATTTGGTCATTTTCGGTCACCAAGTACTCCCCTTTCTTCCACGTCTTCATGACGAGCATGCTGTGGACACTCCCGTTGTAGAGGAAGAGAACAGCCATGCTCGCAGGGCTGCACGCATAGGTTCTAGGTGTAACGAACACTCGGGTGCGCTATTGGACGTCGACTGGACCGCTACATCACCCGACCTTGATCCCATAGAAAATGCCTGGCACTATTTGGAACAGCGGGTGAGACGTAGCAATCAATAACCCTGCAGTTGGATAACTTTACATAATCTAAAGAACACTGAATGGGTTTGTGGACACTCTTCCTCACCGAACTGAGAATTATAATAAAGGGTACAGGCGGTATTACAGATTATTAGTGTGATTTCTCCGTCGCGCTTACACGCTGATTTGGGGGGGGGGGGGATGAGAGTTCGTTAAAAACTACACGAAACAATGCA
Source organism: Schistocerca cancellata (assembly GCF_023864275.1). Taxonomy (NCBI): domain Eukaryota; kingdom Metazoa; phylum Arthropoda; class Insecta; order Orthoptera; family Acrididae; genus Schistocerca; species Schistocerca cancellata. The sequence continues at coordinate 340,062,420 of NC_064629.1, read as the reverse complement.
TTCCGCTTTCCTACTGGCCATCGCTTAGAATATGGTGAAGGTATTTTTGTGTGTAGGCTGTTTACCTGGGGCCTCTGGTAGTCTGTTATATTCTCTCACTAAAGAACAACACATCACCGTTTAGTAGATATCATGAGCATACATTTTTCGATACAGCATCCCGCCCACGACTAGAACCAACAGGACAATGCACAGCTTCATTGCTTCCGAATTGTCTCAGATTGGTTTGATGAACACTTTTTCAAATTGAAGGCGCTTGTGTGCGGCCGCTCCCAAGTCACGTGATCTAGATAGTCTAGCGAGATCTATGCACCTCAAAACCCAGTTCCGACCATTACCCGTGATCCAAAGTATTCCGGGACTCTGAGTCCACGCCACAACTCGTTGCTTCAGTCTTAGCAAAAAGGGATCTCCACGCCACAAGGCAGCTGTGTGTAGTTCAACCCTTCGTTCGTGAGTGCATTTTTGCATCACGTTAGATTTTTCACAAGGTATGGAGAGTAACTAACGGCTTTCGTTTGGCATGGCAATGCTAGTCTTTACCTTAGGGCAGCAATTTTTAATTAGAAGCGCTTCTAAGACCTATCGTCATTAACGACGACATTCCACAACTTACAAGACCCTCAACAGAACGAAGCCCACAACGAGACTTCGTCGTTTACCTCAATCAGACTGCTCTATGCAACCGGGCAATTTTAATTATTCGACACTAAAGCGCAAGAACAGCCCTGTCAGATGCGGCGTAATTAACAGCATGTTGATGAGCCGCCTTATAGAGGAACGGCTGCCTGTTCCTAATAAGGAGTAATTTACTCTTGTGTGATTAATATTCCATGTTGGATAAGTTCGAAGAGTCGCCAAGGGTACGTTTCTTGTATCACACTTAAGAGCTGGCAGCGGGGGAGCAACTTCGCCGCCGTCATGATCGGTTCATTACTCCAATTTTCTGAGGAGGTTAAACCCAGCATCTTGCAATTAGTACCGCGCACTACTGGTTTCTCTCTCTTTGCATTGCGCCAATTTGCAGCTGTCTGGTCTATATCTTTGCAAATTAGTTTTTGACGTAGTTCGTGTGGCCTTCGAATGGCTTTTTATTTTCTGTGTCAGCTGTCTTGACAGTACAACCAAGTACTTCTAGCCGCAGTATCAAGTTTGAGTGACCCTATCGTAAACGAGTTTACCATTTCATGCATCTTAGTTGCCTGTATAAGTTCTTCTTGTATTGCGTCAGTAAGAAAGTCGGAATACTGTCGACCCCAGCTTAGAGTTATAGCTCTTTGCAATATTTGTAATACAAAGGGATGCTTACTGCCGAAGAGCTTTCTGCGAAGAAAGTGGCACCAATGTGAAGCACGGTATTCTGTTTCTGATTTCATGAAAGAAAACTGGCGAAACTACATAATAAACTAAATACACCCGAAAAATAGCAAAATAGCGCAGAATTTATAATTAAAGAAAAGTTTATACACCAAGAATGACTATACGACTGGATTTTCTAGGCAATACAACTAAGAAGGATTTTGCGTGATATTCCGTAGCTGCATTTACACAGCCATCATGTCAACTATTAGAGGAGACGCGCATGACCCTTGTTTCTAAGGCATTAATTGCTTCTCAGTTTCAATGCGAGTTACTGGCACCAATTTCTCCACAACGGTGATGATGGTGTGCTGGTGGTTATTTCCAGGCGCTCAGCGTCATGGGTATCAGCGCCCTTGCAGAATGTGAACTACATTCTTACCGTAAATAAAGGCTTTCTTTGGAAGCAATCTTCCTGGGACAACAGCTCACGGACATAAAGACACCTGAAAGATTGTGTAAAAATAACAAACACAATGGTTGCTTATCAACATTTTAAAATGTATACTAAAAATTATGCATGTGAGCGCATATGTCTACATGCACGCTCATGCCTTAAAATTTAATTTGGTCATGACACAAAATCCCAAATAAAATGAGAATTGACAGTTACGGCCTGGTACATGTTGTTAGTTGACCATTAATAAAAATAAGGAAAGAGGCAGCCACTCAGAGAAGAAGTAAATGTTGGCAAACACATGGATGCAAGGAGTCCTCAAATAAAAACCGAGTTCAGATTAACTATATATATTAAAAGAGACCAGGAGACTTTCGGGTTGGCTACGAAGTGCCATAACCCCAAGAAACCCACTACTTTATAGTCAACGAGACGATAATAAGAAGCTGAAGATCAAAAAATAGCATCCGATATACGACGATGAATTCTGGACACGTAATCTGATGTTAAGATAAAACTGCAGCCACTAATTTTCAGGTATAAAAATGACTTGTGAACGACCGCGATTCGTTGAAGCCGAAATTCTCATTGACCTCTAAGGCACACCAGACTATCAAGCCTTACAATCATCATCTTTGACACTGTCGCTGTGTACGCAACAAACTTGTTTCAAGCCTCGCCTGTAGCTTCTTCGTATTGACGGTTCTGTGTTATATTTCAAAACGCATTGGATATCAAATGGCCATATCATTATAAAGAACATATGCTGACTTTGACTTCATTTACAAGACGAGAGGAACTTCTACGCCATGGACAAACAAAAGACAACAATAAAAATAACACACTGAAGTTTCCTACGGTAATAAGAACTGCCATAAATCCATATATGGACTAACGTGAAATATACTTTTATTTCGAGTAATAATAACAAGGCTATTCAGGCACTATTCTGTTTGTTGTCCCACTGCTCTATTGGTACGATTTGTAGCTCGATATGGTATCTTCTGTGAGAGCGTTATCCACATATTCTATGGATTCCGATCCTGTAAAGATGCAGCTCATGACACACGTCTGAATTCATCACTCTCCATTACCTGTATCAGAAAAGAAGGCAGTTCAGTAGAGATAGGCATTGTAGTCCACGAAAATAACGTCAGGTTCACTTCATCACTATCCGAGCAGAATAGCGTTCCTTTGTATCAGACCCTGCACATATATGTAGTATTTTTCTAATGATTATGATACCCGTGTAGACGACGGCTCAACTTCCTGCTGAATATAGATTCATGCGAGAAAATACAATGAGATGCTAGTCGTAAGCAAAGTAAAGCAGCGTCAAGACACAATCAATACCTTCACTGCGATAGCAATGTTAACGTTACCGATAACAGTACTGCTAAAGCAGAATTACTAAACACGGATTTCCGAAATTCGTTCCCCACTTAAGACGCAGTAAATATTGCAGAATTCGAATGAAGAACAACTATGAACAGGAGTAAGTTGGAAGTATATATCCTCAGCATAGTGAAATAGCTGAAATCACTAATTAAAGTTAAGGCCTCGGGTCCAGACTGTATACTAGTACCGTTCCTTTCAGATTATGCTAATACAATAGCTCCATACTTAGCAATCAAATACAATAGCTCTCTTGACGAAAGATCAGTGACTAAGGATTGGCAAGTTTTCACAAATCACATGAATACACAAATCACATGAATACACAAGAAAGGAAATACAAGTAATCCGCTGATTTAAAGACGAATTTCACTTACATATATTTGCAGTAAGATTTTTGGATTATGAAATACCTTGAAGATAACCATCTATTGGCACACAGACAGCACACACAAAATATCGTTCTCTTGAAACACAACTAGCTCTCTATTCAGACGAAGTAATGAATGTTATCGACAGGGGATCTCAAATTGATTCCATATTTCTAGATTTCCAGAATGCTCTTTACACCGTTCCTGACACGAGAGTTCTCATCAATTTGCGTGACTATTAAGTATTGTTTCAGCTGTGCTACTAGATTCGTGATTTCTTGTCAGAAAGGTAGTAGTAATTGACTGAAAGCCTCCTACTGAAACAGAAGTGATATCTGGCGTTCTCCAAGGAAGTGTTATAGGCCTTCTGGTCTCTTCGTCTATATAATCGGCTTAGCAGACAATTTCAGAACGCCTCTTGGAATTTTTGCAGATCATCCCTGTAAAGTCATCAGACGTCCAAAATCAACTGCAACATGATTCAGACAGTATATCCGCATGATATGAGAAGTGGCAGTTGATTCTCAACAATAAAAAATCATGTGGACCTCACAAGAATACCAAAATAGAGTTAAATTTCGGTTACAAGATAAAACATACAAATTTAAAGTATGTTGGTCCATCTAAATACCTAGTGATTACTATTAGGAACTTGAATTGGAAACATCACATAGAAAACGTGGTGCGGAAAGCGAACCATAGACTGCGTCTTATAACACTTAAAAGATGCAACAAATCTACTGAAGAGACTGCTTACACTGCGCTTGTCCGTTCTCTTCTGGAGTATTGCTGCGCAGTATGCGATCCTTACCAGATAGGATTGACGGGAGACATCGAGAAAGTTCAAAGAAGGGCAGCTATTTCCGCATTATCACCAAAAAAGAGAGTGTCGTGAGTATGATAAATACGTTGGGGAGGCAATCATTAAAACAAAGACGTTTCTCTTAGTGAAGAGATATTTTTCAAGAATCTACTATCACCAACTTTCTCTTCCGAATGCGAAAATATGTTGTTGATTTCCACTTACAAAGGAGGAAATGCCAATCGTAATGCACAGGAGCTCGCACGGAAACCTTTCAGTGTTCATTTTTCCCACGTACATTCTACAGTGAAGCTGTACATAAATACACGAAGCCGTTCGAGGACCCCTCTGCCACGCATTAAGTGTGAAGTATTGATATCATCATCACCGCAGTCCAATGTCGTTCCAAGCGAGATTTTCAGTAAGTACAACATGTCAATGTGGAAGGACACAAATGCGACTAATTCTGAAGCACATTGTTCGTTTCGGAGCACGCAATCTGACACATTCAGCTCTGAAAGCGTAGTTACATGAAACACTTTAAAGGCTTAGTAAACTTGTTCCTCTTAAACAGGTGGACAGTGCACGGGTATTCTCTCTTTTAAGACCACCACAAAGTACACACGTGTCTTTGTCATTTGATCACACTTTGGCACTTCCGCACACGTAATCCCTGATAACCATCCTCGAACACAATTATTCACTCCACTGAGAAATGCAAGATATGGCCCTAACCTTGTCTCCTGGGATCCAGGCTAGATACTAAACACAGTAGATTTTCCTTGGTACATGTGATTCCTATGGAGCTGCTACGTATACACTTTGGGCTGGTCATCTGGCAGAGCTGAATGACCAGTAACTTCATGCAGGTACACGGCTGCAAGGCAACGAAGTAGTAGGGAATCAAGGGAAGAAAGTGGCTCCACTGTGAGAACATTCCTCGTCGTGTTTTGAGTCATAGGAATATCACGCACCATCGTAAGTAGCTACTATCACGAACGGCAATGAATACTGCTACAGAATGCCAAGACTGATTCCATTCTATCAGTTAAGATATGCAGTGCCTTATCAGTGTGTGTGTGTGTGTGTGTGTGTGTGTGTGTGTGTGTGTATGGCGAACAAAATATTTCAGTAGTTTTGTTAATCAAGCGACGGCTTGCTTTCCTACGGCTAGAGTGCCAGACACAACAAAAAGGGGAAGCGGGCATAAGAATGAGTGGATTCTTGCATGTGCAGAGAACAGTACCTTTGGTAGCAACACGAAGCCTGCAGAAACATTACACAAACAGTGCGTATCTGTTATTCCCCCCCCCCCTCTCCCTCTCTCTCTCTCTCTCTCTCTCTCTCTATTATATATATTGCACGGGTATTCTCTCTTTTAAGACCACCACAAAGTACAAACGTGTCTTTGTCATTTGATCACACATTGGCACTTCCGCACACGTAATCCCTGATAACCATCCTCGAACACAATTATTCACTCCATTATACAGGGTGTTTCAAAAATGACCGGTATATTTGAAACGGCAATAAAAACTAAACGAGCAGCGATAGAAATACACCGTTTGTTGCAATATGCTTGGGACAACAGTACATTTTCAGACAGACAAACTTTCGAAATTACAGTAGTTACAATATTCAACAACAGATGGCGCTGCGGTCTGGGAAACTCTATAGTACGATATTTTCCACATATCCACCATGCGTAGCAATAATATGGCGTAGTCTCTGAATGAAATTACCCGAAACCTTTGACAACGTGTCTGGCGGAATGGCTTCACATGCAGATGAGATGTACTGCTTCAGCTGTTCAATTGTTTCTGGATTCTGGCGGTACACCTGGTCTTTCAAGTGTCCCCACAGAAAGAAGTCACAGGGGTTCATGTCTGGCGAATAGGGAGGCCAATCCACGCCGCCTCCTGTATGTTTCGGATAGCCCAAAGCAATCACACGATCATCGAAATATTCATTCAGGAAATTAAAGACGTCGGCCGTGCGATGTGGCCGTGCACCAAGGCGCATGAGACGATACGTGGACGTTGGCGTCATTTGGACCGCAGCTGCAACACGGCGAACGGAAACCCGAGGCCGCTGTTGGATCACCTGCTGCACTAGCTGCGCGTTGCCCTATGTGGTTGCCGTACGCGGTCGCCCTACCTTTCCAGCACGTTCATCCGTCATGTTCCCAGTCCGTTGAAATTTTTCAAACAGATCCTTTATTGTATGGCTTTTCGGTCCTTTGGTTACATTAAACCTCCGTTGAAAACTTCATCTTGTTACAACAACACTGTGTTCTAGGCGGTGGAATTCCAACACCAGAAAAATCCTCTGTTCTAAGGAATAAACCATGTTGTCCACAGCACACTTGCACGTTGTGAACAGCACACGCTTACAGCAGAAAGACGACGTACAGAATGGCGCACCCACAGACTGCGTTGTCTTCTATATCTTTCACATCACTTGCAGCGCCATCTGTTGTTGAAAATTGTAACTACTGTAATTTCGAAAGCTTGTACGCCTGAAAATGTACTGTTGTCCCAAGCATATTGCAACAAACGGTGTATTTCTATCGCTGCTCGTTTAGTTTTTATTGCCGTTTCAAATATACCGGTCATTTTTGAAACACCCTATATATATATATATATATATAATCACACACAAAGAAAAGAAAAACGCTGATCTTTTCGTTCAGCAAATGAAACATATTTCGAGGAAGATTTTCTTCACAACCTGCACACACTGTTTATGAACAGTTGGTTGTGTATATCGTAAAACCGAAAACACCGGAGGGGGTAAGGAAGGGATGGGGTGCAAAAAGACACTGACTTATAAGAAGAAATGAGAACCGCGTAAAAGCTAATAGAGAGCACTGGACATAGGATATAATCCTACAGAGTAGTATCTTTTTTCTCGCCGAAGATCCTTTGCCCAGTAGAGTAGGATCTAATATGTTATGGACCGCCTCTACCTTGGATACAGGATGTGGTGCTGTAGGTTTTGAGTGGTAACTGCGGAACATCCAGTCATATTTTCTGCGTGTGGCTCTCATGATACTGTACAACAGTAGGTGGTCTGCTAAGAAATATGCCTCCCAGTTCAAGTGACAACTCTTACAACATTTAAATGAAATAAACGTCATTAACATTCTACATCTTTGTTCTCCATGTCCACATATTTATTTCTCAACACAGCCACCCTGGTAACGAACACATTTCTCCCAACGAGAGACCAATTTGTGGATGTCGTGGACATTGTCATTGTAGAATGTTTGACTTTCTTGCCGGAACCATATCACCTCTACTTGCACTGCTTCATCATTATCAAAGTGAAGCAGATCATTCTCCATAGAACTCCGACTTGTCCGGTCAAATTTTCATCTACTTCCGATACGCCCCGATATGGTTAGGTTACACACCATGTTACACGCTGCAATTCGGAGCCCTCTAGCAGCAGAGGGCTGAAAATATGTAAACATGAAGAATAAAGATGTAGAATGTTAAGGCCGTCTGTTTCATTTAAAAAGCTTTAAGAGTTTCACATTAAAAATTCAGAGACATTACTTTTCAGCACGTCCTCGTACAACAGGGAAGTCGCAGAAAGTTTGCTAATATTGCGAAGCCGTTTCCGTAATATCATCCTGCTCCTGCCACGAGAAGTAACTCGTGTGGAAACACTGGATATCCTGCATGTAACGTTCAACCCTATAACTAGCAGAGGGGAACGAATGACGTACGTTGTAGCTATCCAGCGCACTGTATCACTGGTGATGCTGGTATTTCGTGCTACAACAAACGGTGGACTGAGGCGGTCAACGCAACGCCAAGACATGAAAGCAGATCAGTTTGCCATTTTACGACAGCTGGAAAAGAAGAATTAAAAAGTCGGCTTACGCAATGAATAAGGGTCTACAATTGATGCGAGTAGCCATAGTGACAGTCTTGTAATGTGAGCGTGTATGACGCAGATCTAATCTTCTTGAGCTTGTAGACATACTAGACACCTGTCTTAATAACGAGGTGGTCTGGGAACGAGTTCCGCATCCCTCATGCATCCATTGGTCCCAACTCAACCCAAGATTCCAGGGTTAACAGGGTGACAGGACAATGGAGCCACTTAATGTCCAAGAGTCACGTTATGCACAACCTCGTCTCCATGTCAGTAAACTGTACCAACAGTTGCCGAAGGATGTCAGGTAATTCAACAGCTCGTCACAAACGGAAATGTAACGCTGATAACACTTTATCAGCTACCGAATGGGGGTAGGGGCGGAACCTGTCTCCAATGACGTCTTTCATAAACTCGCATGATTTAAGTACAACTATACTACTTACAACTGGAGTTCGATAAAATTCATGTAGGTTGACAAGATCATAGATTTTAGCTAAAGAAAGGGGAAAAAATACAGACAGCATAATTAAGAACATCAAGTAATTCCAACTGCTATCTACCATCGTCGCGAGTGTTAACTGTGTTCGAAACGATGTTTCCTGCGTTGTGTTGGCAATGTTCTGCACGTTAAACAATTCCGACTGCAAGGCACACTAGTCACGCTCAGCCACTACTTTCCCGAAGTGATGGTCACAGTAAACAACTCTTACTTTATATTACACTAACAATCAAACTAAAAGATGCAAAAGCAGTTCGTGTGTTTGTACTATTCTATATCTACGCCTTTTGCGAGCTACTTACGTTTAACTAGACATGTGCCTTAACGTCAGGTCCGTTTCCAGAAGGAAAGCTGGCGGTAAAACGTATCTTCTTTTACTCTTCTCTCGATATTTCATTAACACACGAATTTTTTCATCTATCATTTTACATTTGTAGATTATACAGAACGTAACGTCTTATTATTCTTTTATTGTTCCTGTGCTACCGATTTATGAACTATGGAAGTTCTCGTGTCATTGAAGTCTCGTAGTCTTGATTTTTATTACAAAATATTTTCCGTGTCTGTAAGTTTATAGGTTCTTAACAATAGCTTCGAAGGGGTAGTGTGACGCGTGTTTGCCACATGCACTTTGTCTACAGTTCTCTGAAAGTAAAGTACCAAACGGTATCAACTTTTTACTTCTAATGGAACACCGCTTATAGTTTCAGGGGAAATGAAATGTGATGTAAGTTTGGAGAATGAATCTAACATGGCTGCAGTGTTTGGGAGTGTGTTGAACTATCATATATCCCCAAATCAGGAAGGTATTGAACACGTCAAAACACAACAGCGTGTGGTTAGAAACTAACTTACCACACACTACACGAATATAATATTCAAAAAAGAATATTCTTCACCTGTGCTCCCCAAACCTCAGGGTATTTCGGAAAGCTATCTCATTTCCCCCTTTCGTCTTCCCTACGCGGCTTCCTGGTGTACAAAGCCCGCCCCCCCTCCCCCCTTCTTGCTACATCTGACACTGGAGTCTGGGGTTTACGAGCATCTCCGTGACGATCTTGCACTTCCCAAACGATACCGTGCAGAAATGTGTTGCTTTTCTTTGGACCCTCGCGGTCTTCTCTATCTCCTCTATTAACACCCCCTTGAAGAGGTCCCATACAGAAAAGCATTATTCAGGTATCGGCCAAATATTGGTTTGACAGTTACCCCCCACGGAGACGAATTACATTTCCCGATGATTCGTCGAATTGCTATCAGTCTCGTGTTTGCTTTTGTGCGGTCGTTCCACTTTTAAGTGCGATCTGAGACGACTACAGCCGCGCGAGCCAAGACGCTCGACCAGCATGCTACCCTATCCGAATAACTACCAGAACGTTCCGCTGCCGCGACTTCCAGTCGTTCAGCGGACCTCGTGGAGGCGCGCTGCCTCAGGAACCAAAGCAGGAGCGACAGGGCACTAGCCTATCAAGTCAATATAACTAGACCGACTGTGCATTACAGTGTCAGAGAGGGAGCCTGGCTCCTCGGTGGCACTTTTTCGATACCAACTGACCACTGCCGTAGTTATCAGTTTCGTAGGTCAAATGAAGTCTTGGCGTTTCGCGTTTTTCAATGACATACTGCATCCATGGGGGACTTCAGTTAGCTGGGGGCGTCACTAGCATTTTTACAATTGTGACTTTTCCTCCCATATCACTGAGGGATTTGTCACTACCTAAAATGTATATACGCCTAATGACTACCTTACAGTGAAAAAACTGCAAGGAGGCTAATGTATGGGTTTATGACCGACGTTGTTTTTGCGTGTACTGTTGTCTGAGGCAATCTGCACGAAGTATCTCCAGATAATGGTCAATTCCCGGCAACCTGAGACCTTTGAATCAGATAGATTAAATAAAATAGGTATCCTGGTTCTTTCATAGGTTTTCCACCATGTATGTTTCTTGCAGTGGATTACTTTCTTCTTTATGAAAATTCCGGTATACGTGTTCTGCTGCATTTATTGTCCGCTCTTGTTGTTTCCGGTGGAATACTTACACCTTTTGAGGTAAAAGATTCTTCATGTCCATATCTAGGCTTTTTCCAGCACCCTTTAAATGTTCCTTAAAATTCCTTTCTAACGCCATTGTTCTTAATGTTGCATTACAGGATTCTGACATAGTAACACACAAAGTTATGAAACGAAACGACAACCACCAGCTAAAATTTTTATAACAGGCAGCTTCAGAGACGATATTCACAATAATACAAACTTAAAACTTCTGGAAGAGAATGTTACATGACACATATTTAAATACGTAAATATATATAAATGATATAAACCGATTACTATGAAAAAACTGTCTTGATGTTTGTACAGTATCTCTATTTCTCATTCTTAGCAGCTGGAGAAAACTACGCATCTTTGTCATTTACATTTCACTTATCACAGAACAACGCAATTCGCATTGCGAAACAAGTGTTCACAACATGTGGTGAAAGACTTCCGGCTATTTTAGGGCGATTCGATAAATACAACTCTTTCTTGAAGGAGCTAATGAATTTAAAGAAAAAGGTAATTCCGTAAATTGTATTTCAGTAGTGGATGTAAAACATGATAGAATATGCTGTCCTCCAAAAGATGGTTCTCACTCTTTAACAAAAGATTCTCTCCTCCATGGTGTTACTTTCTTTTGTAAATCTTCAATGCAAAACTGAAGCTGTAGATATTGGTTAGGATGTGAAAGATGATGGCATTATCAAAATTGCAGAATCGAATATTCGTAAATTAATTACAATTAAGTATTTCCATAGTGGCCCAAGACATGTACAAGACGATCTAGAGTTAGCATATGTAATTGTAAGAGATGAAGATTGTCAGCTAATTTCAAGAAACCACTGTTTTGTCGCTGATCACGCGATCAGCCTGGATCACAAGAGTCTGGATATACAGGGTGTAAAAAAAACCCTAAGCATAAGATTTTTAGTGTATTTAACGATATAAACACTTTATGTGACAAAACCTTCTACAGAAGCACCGTTTCCCTGCTAGAGAACTATGAAGGTTTTGACGCTACTTTGTTCAGAGTAAGTGTACAAATTGCTGGGTGATTAATATTGTCTTAGAGACATTGCTGAAAATGTCGTCTGTTTAAATTAATGGAAAACTGGTGTCTGCATGCTATTGATTATTTAACACGCTCGAAACAACAAGGAATTTTACGAATAACGGCTCTTACGAATAACGGCTCTTACGAATAACGGCTCTTACGAATAACGGCTCTTACGAATAACGGCTCTTACGAATAACGGCTCTTACGAATAACGGCTCTTACGAATAACGGCTCTTACGAATAACGGCTGTAGCTTCAGCCAAAGGGGCAACCAGCTGTTCTGGGGTGTGATTGGTGTCTCGTACACCAAAAGCTTCGTCACCCCCCACAAACAGAAACGCCAAGCAACACAGCGACGTTTCTAAAACAATATTCTTCACACGGTAGTTTCAACGTTGTCTCTGAACAATACTAGAGACAAATTCTTCATGAACATCTAGCGAGGAAACGGTTCACTTGTGGCGTTTATGTCGCACGGACAAAGGATTTCTTTTTACTTCCACTACATACACTTGAATTTTGTATACCTAGCTCTTTTACACGCTATACGTCGTGCAGATAGATGGCCTCAATATACCAACACCTAGTTGGGTGGAAATTTGATTTTAATGTGATTTCAATACGGTAAATACCTGTGACTTACTTTATGAAGGTACCATCTGACACTGCTAGACCAACGATATAACTCTGAAGAATTTTCATAATAAGCTACCGCGGAATATACGGGGCTTATAACTTCAATAATGGGTTGGCGGTAGTCTGGCATGGCCACTAGTAAATCAAAGTGTTCCGAAGTGTAATGGAATACTTTGGCATTTGCAGAATATACGCAAGCATGTTCGTAACTAGTGCAACGTTATTTAGCCCTCGGCCGGTGCAGTGCAGAGAAATTGCAGGTGCTCGGCGGAAGCGACGTGGCGTTTGCCTGAAGTGTGAATGCAGAATGAGGTTATTCTATATGTCATTAATAAATTAGAATAAATATTGAGATCACATGGTAGTTCCAGACCAGAGATCTTTTAATTTCTATTCTTGTAATACTCCTAACATTAGCATCTTTGTATTGACGGTGTTTATGGTTGCCCAAGTTCGTATGTTCTCGCACTAATTAGATGAGTTGTGAATCGCGCCTGCAGAACTGCCAGAGAATTAAGCGCACTGTAACGACAATGCTGCCGATCGCCAAATCGCGCGGCTCTGTTGCAGGCTAATGCCCGCCCACATGTACCAAATTTGTTTACAGTATGCTGCAGAAATTTCGCTGGGAACCCCTTACACATCCACCATAGAGTCCTGATCTCTCTGCATGCGATTTCCATATTTTTGGAGCCCTGAATAATGACATTCATTGCTGTCGATTTGCTTCGGACAAAGAGAAACACGGACTGGACCCATGGACACCCACATGAATGTTCCCCAAAGCATAACGAAGCAGCCGCCAGCTTTTCTCCGTCCCACAGTGTAGGTGGCAAGGAACTCTTCCCCTGGAAGACGACGGATTCGCGCCTTCCCATCGGGATGATGAAGGTATCAGGGTTCATCAGGTCATCCAACGTTCTGCCACTGCGCCAACGTCCAGTGCCATGGTCACGTGCCCATCTCAGTCGTAGTTGCCGATGTCTGGTGTTAACATTGGCGCATGCATGGGTCGTCGGCTGCGGAAGCCCATCGTTAGGAGTGTTCCGTGCACTGTGTGTTCAGAAACACTTGTACTCAGCCAGCGTTAAAGTCTGATGTTCGTTCCGCCACAGTTGCCGCCTGTCCTGCTTCCCAGTCTGCCTACGACGTCCGACATCTGTAATGAAGGATGGCAGCACAGCCCCATGACGTCTAGACGTGAGTTCAGCATCGTTTTGCCCCGTGTGGAAGACACGACAGAACTCCTCGAACACCCGACAAGTCTTGCAGTTTCCGAAATGCTTTACCGAGCCTCTGGGCCATCACAATATGCCCTCTGATAGATCGCGTGCCTTCCCCGTGCTACGAACGCACAGCACGCTCGCCGATACTACATGCACCGTGCGTGTGTTTCATTAGCAGTCATTCCTCGTCCGCTGACGCTGCTATCGCCTGGACGGGTTTATATCGACAATAGGTCGGTGGTCATAATGTTCTGACTGATCAGTGTACATCGTCATCAGTAATGGCCCTATGGCCTTATCTCAGCATATTGCCGATATAAGTTTACATTCGTCGGTTTCGTTCAGTTATCAATGCTGTGTTGAGATCTATCTGCTACGAACTCGCAAGATTAGTCAGACATTCTGTAAATTGATATACTGTTCACTTGTCGACAGAGTGAAACTGTACCGAGACAGTCACAGAATACATCAACCTGGGTGCTGCTATCTATTGTCTTCCGAATCTCAAGGGCGAACAGAACGATACTAGTTTCACGGAAGTCGCTTTTCACTTCTACGGAGTAAATTTTGGCCGCCAAAAAGAACGTAAGTGTGCAAGAGCTTTCAAATTCAATAAACGCTTTGCGCATTTGCTCTCCTTACGTTGGATTCTGTGAGCTTTTCTTTGGCAAGAAGACTTGATACAGTTTAAGTCTTTTAAATCTGTGACGATGCCCGTTCATTTTAGTGGCAACTTTTTTAGACAGGTGGTTTATCTCACCGGGCACCCCTCACAAACTTGTGCGCTTCATGCATATCCAAAGCGTGCTGCACAAAATACCTGAATTTTACCGGTTGCTACTTCACATTTTCAGCCCCACAGATGTACACTCCTGGAAATTGAAATAAGAACACCGTGAATTCATTGTCCCAGGAAGGGGAAACTTTATTGACACATTCCTGGGGTCAGATACATCACATGATTACACTGACAGAACCACAGGCACATAGACACAGGCAACAGAGCATGCACAATGTCGGCACTAGTACAGTATATATCCACCTTTCGCAGCAATGCAGGCTGCTATTCTCCCATGGAGACGATCGTAGAGATGCTGGATTTAGTCCTATGGAACGGCTTGCCATGCCATTTCCACCTGGTGCCTCAGTTGGACCAGCGTTCGTGCTGGACGTGCAGACCGCGTGAGACGACGCTTCATCCAGTCCCAAACATGCTCAATGGGGGACAGATCCGGAGATCTTGCTGGCCAGGGTAGTTGACTTACACCTTCTAGAGCACGTTGGGTGGCACGGGATACATGCGGACGTGCATTGTCCTGTTGGAACAGCAAGTTCCCTTGCCGGTCTAGGAATGGTAGAACGATGGGTTCGATGACGGTTTTGATGTACCGTGCACTATTCAGTGTCCCCTCGACGATCACCAGTGGTGTACAGCCAGTGTAGGAGATCGCTCCCCACACCATG
This sequence comes from Schistocerca cancellata, assembly GCF_023864275.1. Taxonomy (NCBI): domain Eukaryota; kingdom Metazoa; phylum Arthropoda; class Insecta; order Orthoptera; family Acrididae; genus Schistocerca; species Schistocerca cancellata. Next base: position 340,047,288 of record NC_064629.1, on the reverse strand, counting down.
ATACCGGGTGTTGGCCCTGTGTGTCTCGGTCGTATGCAGTCCTGATTGTGGCGCTCACCTGCACGGCGCCAAACACGCATACGACCATCATTGGCACCAAGGCAGAAGCGACTCTCATCGCTGAAGAGGATGCGTCTCCATTCGTCCCTCCATTCATGCCTGTCGCGACACCACTGGAGGCGGGCTGCACGATGTTGGGGCGTGAGCGGAAGACGGCCTAACGGTGTGCGGGACCGTAGCCCAGCTTCATGGAGACGGTTGCGAATGGTCCTCGCCGATACCCCAGGAGCAACAGTGTCCCTAATTTGCTGGGAAGTGGCGGTGCGGTCCCCTACGGCACTGCGTAGGATCCTACGGTCTTGGCGTGCATCCGTACGTCACTGCGGTCCGGTCCCCGGTCGACGGGCACGTGCACCTTCCGCCGACCACTGGCGACAACATCGATGTACTGTGGAGACCTCACGCCCCATGTGTTGAGCAATTCGGTGGTACGTCCACCCGGCCTCCCGCATGCGCACTATACGCCCTCGCTCAAAGTCCGTCAACTGCACATACGGTTCACGTCCACGCTGTCGCGGCATGCTACCAGTGTTAAAGACTGCGATGGAGCTCCGTATGCCACGGCAAACTGGCTGACACTGACGGCGGTGGTGCACAAAAGTCGCGCAGCTAGCGCCATTCGACGGCCAACACCGCGGTTCCTGGTGTGTCCGCTGTGCCGCGCGTGTGATCATTGCTTGTACAGCCCTCTCGCAGTGTCCGGAGCAAGTATGGTGGGTCTGACACACCGGTGTCAATGTGTTCTTTTTTCCATTTCCAGGAGTGTATATTTTCAGTGCTCAGAGGATCTGCAAACATGTTTATCACACTTGATAAGCAGAAATATTTTCCTATATTTCTCAATTACTCTAATCTATGAAACGGCATCTAGAAGCTCTCGTTGTGCAATGCTTTAAACTGGTAACGGTAAACGTAAACCTCACTAGGTGTGATAAATTCATGTAAATGGTCAAACTCTCTTAGCGACGCACCTGTGAACATGGATGTCCGATTTTCCCATGCTTTCCAAGATACAACTTATCATCTCGTTGTAATGCAAACAGTATAGCAATATTTCAACATGGCCGATCTCTTCGTCAAGATGCCTTAAGTATCATTGCGAGGGAGAACTCTCGATGCTGCCCGACGATTATTATATGCGACCGTTGTGGTTAGTTTTGTAGAGGGTTGCGACAACAAACGATGAAAATCGTTTACTTGACCTCTGTTCAGAGTTTCACGCTGCTCAGGCAAGTTGCCCACTTCCTAAGCGGGTGGAACAGTTTCCTTCGTCGTTTGACTGGAGAAGCGCTCACTATCCTACAAGGAAGCCAGATTCCTTGTCGCCTGAACTCTTTCCCGAATCAGTTTTAGAAATGAACGCAGAACTCTGCTGTTTTCTTTGCCCTTTCTGTCTGAAAATGACAACTAAGTTTGAAGGCTTGTGCACAAGCAATTTCCTGAGACGAAATGAATGTCAGCAACATTTCGTTTAGCCTCCCTGGCATTGCCAGTTTCGGAAGCTGCTTGTGTACATGTCTCTGTGCCGAAAAATCCGAAATGGCGATTTCGAAACCAACAACTGCACTAACATTTGCACAAACTATGATAGCTACAGTAATGGTGAAATAAAGCTACATCTATGTCAAAATGAAGAAAGATCCCTAGATAAGAAATAACAACCAAAATAAGCCAATAAAGACGACAGATAATAAACCAGAACACAGCATTCAAGGCGATCGGCAGGTATCGCCTGTGGCCACATGGTTAAGACTATAACAGACAAAACAAAACAGACAGTCCAATCACCTACCAAGTTGTTGCGTATTACTGGAAGGTTCCTCCAGTATTCGCGTCCCTCGCTGTACTGAACTAATCAAGCAAGATATCTAGCCAAAAAGGTTAAGTTCAAGAAAGTAGGCCTAATGGGAGTGATAGCAAAAATCTACCAAGTGCATGCAGCGTTTACCACCAACTTCATGATTACAAACGTATGCTACATTTCTGTATTTTCTGTGCAGTGTCAGTAACCGAAAACGCTGTTTCAATCACTTTTCTCCAACTCAAACTCACGCTTATGGACGAATATTTTCCTAACGCGGAGCCCTACGGAAACCCATCTCTCAACTACTACTCTGTACTACTGCACGAATTCCGTTACAAGTGCACATTGTATATTACGGACGGGACACATTCTGGTTAGTTATTGTACCTAACACTGTGTTTGTTAAGCTTTCGCATGTCACAACAGGTTAGTTTCGTCGTTGCGCGGAACTTGACAAGAGCTGGAAGATGTCGACACGCCGCATCATGCAGTTTCTGGACGGTTTGGTCACGAGCTTCGACGTAGAACATAACTGGAAATCATCGTGATGGTCCTCCACTATTCCTGATAAATGGCATCAAGACCCTACTATTGGGAAACGCAGTTTCCGGTGTAAATAAAACATTCACCCAGAAATGAAAACAGTGTGTCATATTACATGACACAGTGACAAGTATGATGCATTCTGCAAAAAACAAGGTCCCAATAATGTAACACATACACCGTTGCTATTTTATACCTCTGAGTGTAAAGCTTAATAATTATTTAAAATAACCGTTGTTGGTACTGACAGTAGATATAAGCAACAGTTCAATGTACACTGAGGTGACAAAAGTTATGAGATAGCAATATGAACATATACAGGTGGCGGTAGTATCATGTACACAAGCCATAAAAGGGCAGTGCATTGGCGGAGCTGTCATATGTGGTCAGGAAAGTTTTCGACGTGATTATGGCACGACGGGAATTACGCGGCGTTTGCGCAGAGTTGTTATACTAAGAGACAAGCAACACTGCATGAAATAACCGCAGAAATGAATGTGTGACGTACAACAAACGTATCAGATACGACGGCGCGGCGAAATTTGGCGTTAATGGACTATAGCAGCAGACGACAGACATAAGCACCTTTGCTAACAGCAAGAAATTGCTGCAGCGCCTCTCCTGGGCTCGTGACCATATCGATTGGACTCTTGACGACTGGAAAACCGTGGCCAGGTCAGATGGGACCCGATTACAGTTGGTAAAAGCTGACGGTAGGGTTCGAATGTGGCGCAGACCCCACGAAGCCATGGACCCAAATTGTCGACAAAGAACTGTGAAAGCTGGTGGCGGCTCCATAGTGGCGACGCATGTGGTTACCTGTAATGGGCAGCGTCCTCTGGTCCAAATGAACCCATCACTGACTGGAAATGGTTACCTTCGGCTACTTGGAGACCTTTTGCAGCCATTCATGGACTTCATGTTCCCAAACAACAGTGGAATTTTTATGGATGACAATGCGCTATGCCACAGGGCCACAGTTGTTCCAGATTGGTCTGAAGAGCATTTTGGAGAGTTCGAGTGAATGATTGGGCCACCCATATCGCCCGACACGAATCCCATCGAACATTTATGGAATGGATAGGTCAATTCGTGCACAAAATCCTGAACCGGCATCAGTTTCGCAAATATGGACAGCTATAGAAGTAACATGGCTCAATATTTCTGCAGGTGACTTCCAACGACTTGTTGAGTCAATGGCACGTCGAGCTGCTGCAAACACGCCGGGCAAAAGTTGGTCGGACACGATATTAGGAGGTATCCCATGACTTTTGTCACCTTTGTGTAATTCACTAAAATAGACTATCTTCCAGTGTGTCCTAACGCGCTGGCAAGTAATATCGTAATATGTTTCTAATAACTTATGATTTAACGGAGACAAACAGAACGATGCATTTCGTAAATTTCTGCATGATAAAGGAGGCATAACACCTCTGACGTATATTTCCAGTCATCAAACATGTAACAACAGGAATGGTAGGAAATATGGAAATTTTACTAATTGCACGTCAACAGTATGGTACGAAAAATACACGATTAAATTTGTAGGTGATTTGGAACTATACAGGATGCGAAATTCTGTACTCAGAGTTGTCATATAAGACGACAAAGGCTGTAATGTGGCTTTAAGTCGAGTCGAACTGAGTTTGAATAACAGATACGGGTATGTTATTCCACGACGCTTCAACTCTTTGCCGGAGTTCATCGATCGTAGTGGCTGGCAGTGGAAGTCTCTCGCCAAGCCACGACCACACGACTCCAGTGAGAGAATGATCTGGGTAACGTGCTGGCCATGGCACCAGTCCAACACCCTCCGTATCATGCTAGGTCAGGGCATCGCGGACAACACGCTGTGTTGCGTTATCTAGTTCAAGGACAACGTCACGTATACCTGGAAGATAGGGCACAGCCACCGGCCGTAACACGACAGAAATGTAGCGACTGCGGTGCAAATTATTGCCTCTGTGTACCAGAGATGATCGTCAGGTGTATCCACTTCAATCCCATACCATCACGATAGGCGCTGCACATGTATGGCGATGACGAAAGCAATCCACATACGGATTTGTCCATCGTGATGCTGCACGCGTAACCGAGACTAGTTTGAAAAGATGACGTGGTGCCTTTCGTGTACGCAGCGTTGTCGTTGGGTGCACCACAATCGGAGCGCCCTCTCCCTGCTGCCACTCCAAGGGCAGCCGCAACAATGCTCGCCCCGCTGACTGTTTCTGTCGTCGTCGCACTATCCGTGTGGACACTCGTCTCACCGCAAACAAGGCTATTTCCTGACTCAAGGTACGCAACACGGCTGCACGGCCGAGCGAATACGTATATGTATGTGTGTGTGTGTGTGTGTGTGTGTGTGTGTGTGTGTTTTCGGGTGCGTGGAGTCCTTGAGATCCCGCACGAGTTTTGCCTTTATGAGCAGACTGATATCATAACACTGCGACCGTCTTCGAATCTTTACCCACGGGAGTGGTAATACCACGGAACGATGAAAACGTCTCGACAGGCCACCAGTCTGCCAACATCAAATTCCGACACGTGCTCATTTACTTTTATTATTGTTACACGAGGCGTAACACAATTTTGCCACAAACTTACATTTAAATGCGATTTCTGACTGAGAAACCCGTTTCATAATCTTTCCTTATCTCAAATTTAGATGGCGTTACTTGTACGTACTTAGTGGGTTACATTGAAATTGCAATCATTTGCATATGAAAGCGTGTCAATTTGATGACTGCATGCCGTCTTCGTGGTGTTGCCATTCTAATGGTGAGCGGTGCAGATATACAAAAGTACTATCCTCTGTAACATCGGCATCTAAATACCGAGATTTATATTTTCTGGTTCTCCTATTACAGTATAATGACTGCTGGGAAATAGAGGAAGAAGAACACAAACCAAGACGTAATAGAGAAAACGTATGTAAACTCCCATAGTATTAGAAAACAAATTCTCCAAACAGGGTTTGGTACATATGGAAAAACCTAATTGGTGTAATAACTTCGCTGTTAAATTACGAAGTTTAGGACAGAAACGTTAATATGTTTTCATTGGTTATATAATGTTATCACGGCAGCATAATGACTCTGTGAAAGTTAAGTAACGAGAGTAAGAACGAGGAGGAAGGAGGTGGTTATAGTTTAACGTAATGCCGCCAGCGAGGTCATTAGAGACGGAGAACAAGCCTGGATTGGAGAATGAAATCTGCGGTGCCTTTTTGAAAAGAACCATCTCATTATTTTACTTATCAGATTTCTGTAAACAGTGGAAAACACAAACCTAGAAGGCCGGATGGGGATTTGAACCGCCATTATTGCGAATGTGAGTTCAGTGCCTGATCAATGCGCAATCTCAGTGAGGAAGAGGAAGAAGAAGAAGAAGAAGAAGAAACTAAGACGACGACGACGACGACGCTGTATTATTTGTTTACCTTTTTTGAAAGATCTGCGCCTGGGGTACAAAGAGTGGGCAAGGAAAGGGATAGTGGTAATTAAGAAGTGTAAGGATATTTTGGGAGTTTGCGAAGGTGCTAAGAATGTTTGGTGTGTAGGGGACGTGATAGCTTAGGTGCGAGGTCCTAGACAAAGTTGAGTGCTCGGGAAAGCAGCCATGATATTAATAGGGAAAGGCAGAGTCTGCTCAAATGTTGGCATTTAATGTCTCCCTTATATAAAGAAAGGTACTGGAACGAAGAGCCAGTGGCTTTTCTCCGCGGATCTGGAACTAACTGTCCTCTATATAGACGGGTCTCTCGGTAACCACTGCGTCTCCTTATTTGGTAGGTATAGTAGGATGGCTAAATATCACGGCAGACTTGACAGTCTGGTAGAGTAAGTGCGTTGATGCTTCGCCTCGAAAGAATACGTAGTGCCACGGTTGGAGCAGCGAGACCAGATTTTTACAACGGTGACTAATATGTTGTCCAATCAGATTTCGGTCCATCCAAGTTTGTTGTAAATATGAGAATCACTAAGCGTGATTTTCTACAGATTTTATGTTTTCTAAAGATTGGGAACATAGAATTTTATCTGAATAGGGGTTGTGGGAAGTCACAATTTTCCTGGTGGCATGTGTACAAAATACTTTAATAACGTGTGCCTGGGAAGCTATTAAGTAAACAAACTGCGAAGTTTTAGATGACTTTGTGATGTTACCGACTGATCCTTCAACATCACGAGGTGAGAACGTTCTTTTCCAACTAAGTCGTCACTGCACTGTTACGATTCCCGTTTAGTGAATTTACAACACAACAAAGTACTACAGAAACTTCTACGGTGTTTTACTACGTACTACCACTTAAACATGGAAATAAGCCTTCCACAGCTTTTTCGCTTATCACACGATCATTTTGTTATGCAATGTAATGTGAAATTTCTCCTTCCCACGACGAAGCGAAGAATTTAAAAGTAATTCGCTAACCATTAGGGTGTTCGAAAGATCACCAAGGTAGTTTTAGTGCTAGTTACGTATTATATTTACTTCAAAACAGTGAACGAATAAAACTAAACGTCGAGCGCTCCGTGCATGGCGTCGCCGATCCAGTCACCGAGAAAGCGAACTTAAGTATCACTGTCTACTCGTATGAGCGCTCGGAAGTCCAAGAAGAGAGCTATTTAAATCTATTTTACAGCGAATTTCACGATTTGTGCTATTAAGTAACGGATCATACTTTATCTTCACAACGCGCACATTTCGAAAACAGCGATGGATTGACACTGATTACATGCAATGTTAAAAGTTGGAAACGCATGATAACCTGTTCTATTTCTCCCGTACAGTTTCCTAATATTTAGAGTTGCTTTGTCATTTTACTCTCCGGTATAACACACTAAGATTCTTACTGACCCGAATAGCTGCCACAGTGATGTCGGTGGGGCTGCAGTAACTTAAAATATCAGTCACCCACAATATGATGAATACGCTGCGACAGTAAATTTAATTCACTTGACACGCATCCTCCAACATATCCGTTTCCCATTGGTGCTATTCCCATATACCCAGTGAACCACTGGTTGCAGTGTTGGAAATCACAGGAGGAAACATCGGGTTAGTGACGCATGGAAGCGTTCTCAGATGGACTAATGGTTAAGGCAGATCCTAGTCTGGCGCAAACATTCAACTGTCACGATGTAATATATATATATATATATATATATATATATATATATATATATATATATATGAGACAGGCACCACTTTGCGGACGTTACAGATCCTTTAAGATCCTTTAGCCCTAGAGGGGCTATCTTCCATATTTTCATGGTATTCGTGCTACGAAGGAGTGGATGTCTGGCAGGTTTGCGTCCCATCTAGAGTAGCGTATGTACGGGATTTAAAAATGCTGCTACAGTTAAACGTTACAAAGGATTTAAAATGATAGTAATGAGCATATAATCTGCGACTGCGTATTAGTTGATGACCATTCGCCCTTGAGTACTGACAAACCCTAATTGAGTTGACTGCATGTCAGCGTAGAGGGAAGGCAAATCTTGTAACAGGCAAACAGAAACAATTTTTTACCTCCATGTCTGTGTCTGGTGCATGCTTCTTGTGGCAAGAGTTTATGCCTAGCTGAAAAGAAACTAGTGCAGGATCGGACAAGAAGCGGACAGGAGGGTAAACCTGATTCGTCTGGAGTCTACTGAACAGCACACGATAATTCACTATCACCTGCGATCGGACTGACTACGCGCCATCATGATCTTTATGCCGACATTATCCAGCATCCAAGACACCGATATCATCAGTATTTGGGGACTCATTTCGTTCATACTGACGTGTACTGTAAGGTTTAATATTTTATACGCCTGCTGTTCTCATACAATTCTCTAAATTTCCTTCCTTGGGACTATTAAATTTTTGTCTCAGAATTAGCTGTTGAAATATAACCTATTACTTATGCACAGCGTTACTAACAAAATATGAACTCTGGTTTCGTATATCATTCACAAAATGGTCACGATCTATTCGTTTTCCTTAAATTTACGCCGATTGCGGGATTGATATGTTTTACTTTACACCGTGATACTGTTTTCAGCGGCCCACAATATGTGATCAGAAACTGTGCTTTCTTCAGAGTTAATTTAATTTTTCGCTTTTGTGTGTAGTCGTGCATCAGGAAACAAGGTTGCGCGATATGTAATGAGATATTCGCCAGGCCAGCTATGGGCTGCAAATCAAATTCGAGCCAAGCCACCCCATCAAGAGGAGGGAAGGGGGAGTGTGCGAGTTTCGCGTTGCAGTCGACACTGGTCGTGTAAAGCCCCGAACTCCTCCCCACTCCTCCCCTCTCGCCCCCCTCTCTCCCCCCTCTCCACTCCCCACTCCCCCCTCCTCCCTCCCACTCCCACTCCCCATCTCTTTGCTCGTTGACACTTGATGGTATTTTATTTACTATTATCTGCAAATCGATGTGAATCGACATAAATAAAATCTGAATTTATTCCTACCCAATGAGGAGGAGAAGCCTCTCGGCATCAGCTGGCAACATGCTGTGCGTTTTGCAACCATTACTCATTTCTACACGCGTGGGCGCGGCAGGGTGACTGTAACTGGTACCCACAGAGATCATACACACACGCAAGACACGACTGTTCTGTAGTACACGACTTTTATCACAAATATTTCTTACAAATAACGCCAGTTGCGATAGACGATTTCGAGATTTTATTTCTTAGGTTGTGATTAAAGGACAAAGATGTCTCAGCATTGAACTATTAAGCGACTACTCTTTGTGGAAAACGATCCTATCAATCTATTATGGTTTTTGACAAAGAACCAAGTCTTAACACGGAATAATACAGGTAGTTTCCCGGGGTTTTCTGAGTCGCTGGGGAAGTTACAGAATCGTATAGGGTGCACGATCGGAACAAGGAAAATAAAACAGGAAACTTTTTTTAATAGTGCGCGGTGAACGCAAAGGGTCAAAAATGAACGAGTACAAGAGGTTTTCACGCACTCACGTTCCTTCTCCGTGTTTTTTTTTTTTTTTTGACAAGTTGTCAAAATCGCGGCCAGCCAGGTAGGTAAACGGCTTCGCACAGTATCTCCAGCCCACTTAAGTTTTTCGGACAGAGGAATAATCAGGGCACTCTACGTTCACATACTGATAATTGGGCGATATTTAATGCACTTTCAGATGTTATAGTACTGTGAGATGACGTCCACGCTTTCCCAGCAAGTCACAGATCGTGTAAGATGTAAAAGACAAGTGTTGATTTTGATGAAGATCTGATTAAGTCCCTAAATATTTTGCGCATCAACTACTTGAATATGGACCATCCTGTGAAATAACAGTTATCTGATCTCTACTTAATACTAGGACATCGACTTGCTGAGATGCAATCTAACTTCCATTTTTATTTAAGCAAAATAATCTGGCGGTGGGAGAGTTGTGTCCGAAGAGCGGCAAGAACGTCTACACAAAACACGCGGAATAGTTCATGCGAGCTTGAATGAATAAAACAACGTCCGGCATGCGGGAACCAGTTCTGATAAGGAATTGTTACTTTATCTTGGTAAAAATGTTTTAATGTGCTTCGTTATTTCTCCAAGTCCTTCCTAAAACCACTTATGTTTTTGCTATTTAGTGCATACATTACTGAACAGAAGGGTGCTACACTGTTCCATTTTGTTTCTAATCGGCGTTACATAGTGCCATCGCTAACCTTAAAGGCAACATAAACAAAACTGTTGAAAGTGTAGAACTGCTTCATGTTGTGAAGTGACTTACCAAATGGATAACCGGCCAAGGTTGCAGTGGCCTTCCAGTGGGTCTATCGGCTAGTACACCAAGATGAAAGCCGCTGCAACCGTGACTTAAGCGTCGGTTTTATCTATTTGGTGACAGTTACTTTACAAGAGGACAGTGCTCTACACCCTGATAACTTTTATTGTAACTGATACTGGACGCGGAAGCAGACGCACTTGCAAAACCCGAACAGTACAGAGCAATAATCTGAAGATACTGTAAAACATGCAACAGCAAGTCTTGTTACCAGTCCTGGGATTTGTGAATTCTGGTAATAAAGACGTATTTATGTTGCACGCTCTAGTGATGCTACTCCATGTGCGTGTGACGTACTTGAACCGTACTAAGTAATGTATTTGCAGAACGTCTCAACACGCCGCGCGATACCCACGAGACTTGGTGCCTGCGTGTGCTGATACTCTCGGCGTAGCGGCACGAACGTAATGTCAATTACCGGAGTAGCAAATAAACTCATACAGTTGCCTTCACACTATAGTGCTGTGCTAACTACAGTGGAGAAAGATGTAATCACCGTTCCTTCCTACATAGCCAAAGATAATTATTCACTCGGCCGTGATTCACACCGATACAGCAGTACACTCATCGAACTGCAAACGGAAACACTGGGAGATGTACCGCCGCTAACAGAAGGACGAGCAGTGACTAGCACGCAGTGGCAAGGCGCGAGTCCCGGCGGCTACTGGCGGCCTGCCGCCGCTAGGGTCGCCACTGCGTCGCCGCGCCGCAGCCGCAGCGCCACGTCCGTGCCAAACACTAACAACCAATCCCAAGCGTTTAGGCAACGGCCCGATCTGCCCACAACGCAACAGGTGCCAATCGTACTGAGTAATGTGTTGCATATTGTAGTACGTTCGGAGTGCCCAATTTACGACCGCATCAGTAGCAAAAATCGTGAAATGTGTTCCACAAACGAACCGCACACTTCAAAAAGAGTATAGTTAAACTGGTATATTATGATAACCACGAGATTAGTTATGGACGCTGGTAGTAAAGTCATCAGATTAAAATGAGATCGTGGCGTATTTTCTTTCCAGGCTACCACGATCTTATCAATCGGTCTTCGGTGCAGTGGGCACAACCGTTTGTTGTGTACCTAACAATCAGGCGCATTACCACAGCACCGATAAATGTTGTTGATATTCTGGTCACATGAGTCGCTGCGTTTTCTTTATCGCTATTGGTAACCCCTTTTGTCTCGATTGCCACATTCTTTATTAATCAATCAGCGTATAATACGCGTTTCGGTTATTATCAGAAGGTCTGTGGCTATCACGACAGCTGGTGAAAATGTACCACAATATACAAACACACAGTGTCGAAGGCTATAGATAACACTGAAAAACATACCAACATATATAAAAACTAAGTACCGAATCCTACAATATATACAGAGGAACCAAGAGTTCCCAAATACGGTGGGCTGACAAGCATATTATAAAATAAACGATTTTCGCCACCAGGTAGAATCAATGAGAGTTACAAATCTGACAATTACTAGCGTTATACAAAAGTTACCAACAGCAATGTGATCTTTGTGTTAGCAACTTTCGATGATAATATTCAGAAACATTTACTGTGTAAAACACCGAGGGCCGCAAATCGTATTTCAAAATGCAGGGACACAACACGCAAAAAACAGGAAACATGGATGGGTGAGGCATGTGGAAAGAGCCAAACTCCCTACCTAGACGTACATACCTCAGTTCAAAATACAGAGTCTAAGGGAAAATGAGCTCGACAGGAATTGGCAAAATGGCTTCGCGGGAATGGCGAGAGGACAAATGTAAGGGTGTAGAAGCACATATCACTAGGGGTTATGATTGATGCCGCCTACGGGAAAATTAGAGACATCTTTGGAGAAAGGAGAACCACGTGTATGAATATCAAGAGCTCAGGTGGAAAACCAGTCCTATGCAAAGACGGGGAAGCAGAAAGGCGGAAGAAGTATACAGACACACTCTACAAGGGCGATGTAGTTAAGGGCAATATTATAGAAATTGAAGAGGACGTAGATGAAGATGAGATGGAAGATCTGATTTTATATATGTAACAGTCTTTTAGCACTTCTGTGGAGCATGCTGTTAACTAATTTCACATCTTATAATTTCTCCCTGCTGATGGCAGAAACTGAGTTTTGTTTGCTATAATTGCCACAAACCACAAAAAGTTGGATTTTAACTACAAAAAGAAATAAGCTGACTTTAGAAGCAGAAATAGCACAATCTGCTACTCGCATTTCATGTATCAAATTACAAAATAAAGCAGTGTGCATAAAATACCACTGACTGGGAATCAGATTCTGAGAAAGCTTTTGACAGCTATACAAATATCCTGAGTAACAACCTTCAGAAGCAAATAGCTGAGTCAACCTGCTTTAATATACAAAAGAATATAAATGCCAATGCTCCTGCTTCCACTAGACTTCTTCAGAATTATTGTAAAATCTGAACTGAAATGATCTTACTAGGAGACTGCTTGTTGCCGAATGTTCTGAGCAGCTCCTCCAGAAGTTATATATTTGAACTGAGAAAATGTAATGTATGTTAAAAGAACATCTGATCTATCTGTATTTTGATGATATTGCACTGTTTGTTTCTAGTGCATGTAGGCTTCAATATGAAAACAACAATCTGAACAGAGCAAGTTTCAAATTACGCTTGAAAATCAATACTGATGATTTACAATCAATGCTCCCAAAATGAAGAAGATCAGATTAACAGTGGAGCTACAGAATGAGTTTAATGTGAAGTTTTTGTTGAGTTCACTTTATGACTAGATGGACAAAAAGGAAATGATAACACTAAAAATAGCCTAGAGTGATTATGGTGACTCTAAAGGGAACAAATGCAACAAAAAACAGATGGCAGTGGAAGGCAAATTTCACTAATTAAAAAGAGGTGAGCAAGACATGAAATGAAGTAAATGCATGTTAAATTAACAAAAGGTGGACATTCTGTGCTAGATTCTAATGGATTAGAGAGAGAGAGAGAGAGAGAGAGAGAGAGAGAGAGAGAGATTACAACCTAAGGGAAGGTGGGTAGATGACAAAATATATAGGCACTACGTGGATGCTTATAACTGAAGATTATACTACACAGAGAAGTCTCAAGGGATCCTTTATACAGCAATGAATGTCAGAAGACTGCTGGTTTGCTATAAGTCTTGAGTCAAGTTACACAGCTAGTCCAGCGTTCCATGAACACTCAACTTGTCCAGTAGGTAATATTGGAGAATTCTATTGAATGCCAGGCAGAAGTCAAGAAACTTTGACTTGCCTTGTGTACTACTATATAATACCATATGGATTTTATGAGCAGAGTGAGCCCAGTGTTACATGTTTACTGCTTGTAGAATCTAAGTCTATTCCTGCACAGAAAATTTCAGTGTCAAAAAAGATCCAAATAGTCCACCATAAATTTTTTTTATTATTCTACGATATACTGATGCCAGTGATACATCCCTAGTTATGTATGAGGGTCATCGCAAAAGTGAAGAACGTTTTTATACCACACCTCGTTCCAATTTCTACCACCACAAATATGCCAGTTAGCTCCTTCCCCCACTCCATGTGAACCAAGTTTTGTTGTCAAGCAGTCTCTCCTCTATTGTGTAACCTTTTGAAATAGTGGCGTCCATTGAAAATCAAGAATTTGACAGAGCACTGAAAGACCTAAGTCGAAACAAATGCCCGGGAGTGGGCAACATTCCGTTAGAGCAACTAATAGCCTTGGGAGAGCCAGCCACGACAAAAGTCTGCCATCTGGTGAGCAAGACGTATGAGACAGGCGAAATACCCTCAGGACTTGACGAAGGACATAATAATTCCAATTCCAAAGAAAGCAGGTGCTGATAAAAATTACTGGTCTACCAGTTTAACAAGTCACGGTTGCAAAATACCAAGACGAAATCTTTACAGAAGAATGGAAAAACTGGTAGAAGCGGACCTCGTGGAAGGTCAGTTTGGATTCCATAGAAATGTGGAACACGTGAGGCAATACTGACCCTACGACTTATCTTAGAAGATAGGCTAAGGAAATGCAAAACTACTACAGAAACCAGATGGCAGTTATAAGAGTCGAGGGGCATGAAAGGGAAGCAATGGTTGGGAAGGGAGTGAGACAGGGTTGTAGCCTATCCCCGATGTTATTCAATCTGTGTATTGATGAAGCAGTAAAAGAAACAAAAGAAAAATTCGGAGTAGGAATTAAAATCCATGGAGAAGAAATAAAAACTTTGAGGTTCGCCGATGACATTGTAATTCTTTCAGAGACAGCAAAGGACTTGGAAGAGCAGTTGAACGGAATGGACAGTGTCTTGAAAGGAGGATATAAGATAAACATCAACAAATGCAAAACGAGGATAATGGAATGTTGTCGAATTAAGTCGGGTGATGCTGAGGGAATTAGATTAGGAAATGAGACACTTTTGAAGTAGCAGAACAGTTTTGCTATTTCGGAAGCAAATTAACTGATTGTCGTCGAATTAGAGAGGATATAAAATGTAGACTGGCTATGGCAAGTAAAGCGTTTCTGAAGAAGAGAAATTTGTTAACATCGAGTATAGATGGAAGTGGCAGGAAGTCTTTTACGAAAGTACTTGTAAGGACTGAAGCCTTGTATGGAAGTGGAACATGGACGATAAAAAATATAAACAAGAACAGAAGAGAAGCTTTTGAAATGTGGTACTACAGAAGAATGCTGAAGATGAGATGGGTAGATCACGTAGCTAATGAAGTATTGAATAGAAGTGGGGAGAAGAGGAGTTTGTGGCACAACTTGACTAGAAGAAGGGATCGGTTAGTACGACACATTCTGAGGCGTCAAGGGATCACCAATTTAGTACTGGAGGGAAGAGTGGAGTGTAAAAATCTTTGAGGGAGACCAAGAGATGAATACACCAAGCAGATTCTGAAGGATGTAGGATGCAATAGTTACTAGGAGATGAAGAGGCTTGCACGGTATACAGGAGCATCGAGAGCTGCATCAAACTAGTCTATGGACTGAAGACCACAACAACAAAAAGGAACTTGTACAGCACAAATTTCAGGACACATCCCTCACACGTGGACGAAGAAATTATGTTGTATGAACATGGGTCTGTTTGCATGGTACAACTCATTTTCTCGAACTAATTAATCACGGGAACACACACGAACAGAACGCACCTGCATACCACATGCAATTCTTTCTCATAGGAGATGTTCAATATGCCCTCAGTGGCCCTGATACAGGCATCAACCCACCGTCGTCGTATTGGATTTCGAATGGTCTGATGTATCCCTGGAGTAACATGTATGGTTTCACAGCCTTCCATTATACGGGCACGGAGATTCTGAACATCTTGCACTGTGATTCCATACACAATAGCTTTCAAATGCCGCCACGAAGAGACATCCAGTGGGTTTAGGTCCGGAAAGCGTGGAACATGTTATTTAGAAGACGGGGGATACTGGTACTAAAATGAAGAGATGCTCCATCTTGCATGAAGTCCAAACAGTCATCAACAATGACGGCGAAAACACTTAAGGAGAATCTTTGTTGATGACTTGCTTCAACAGTTGCGTGAGGACTGACGTCTGCCCATACGTGCCCATTGTGAAAAATTACAATCTGATCTCGTTGAAACGATGCCTCATTTGTGAACAGCACCGTTGCACTAAAATTAGGGTTCACACTTTGTTAAATAAACCATTCGCAGAAGAGTACCCGCGCAGGAAAATCGTAAGCTGATAGTGCCTGCACACGCTGTAATTGGTATGGATACAGCTGGTCCTTGTGTAACACTCGCCAGAAAGTTGGTGGCCAAAAATCAGTGTTGCAGCTACTTTCTTCTACTGACGCTAGGATCGTCATCAACTGCATGAAGGATTACCGCCTCCCATTGCGGTGTCCTCGTCCTTCTAGGCCTCTCCAGCAGGTCGCGATTAAATGCGCAATGTTCCCTAAGACGACGATCAATGACTTCAAACGTTTTCCTGTCGGGGCACCTTTGTCCCGGAAATCTCTCCCGATACACAAATTGAGCGCGAGAGCCACTGCGGTCAGCTAATCGATACATCAAATAGGCATCTGCCATCTTTCCATTTGTGCCACCGCACAAGGCAAGTCTGTGATTAACTGTACGTAGTAATCGATGTGCTTGCAACGGTCGTGCCGGCCACGGTGGCCGTGCGGTTCGAATCCTGCTTCGGGCCTGGATGTGGGTGATGTCCTTAGGTTAGTTAGGTTTCAGTAGTTCTAAGTTCTAGGGGACTGATGACCTCAGATGTTGAGTCCCATAGTGCTCAGAGCCATTTGAACCATTTGCAACGGTCGTACTAATCGCTGGAACAGTTGATGTTACAGCCGGCCGCGGTGGCCGTGCGGTTCTAGGCGCTACAGTACGGAACCGCGGGACTGCTACGGTCGCAGGTTCGAATCCTGCCTCGGCCATGGATGTGTGTGATGTCCTTAGGTTAGTTAGGTTTAAGTAGTTCTAAGTTCTAGGGGACTGATGAGCTAAGATGTTAATTGGGGTTGGCTCTGAGCACTATGGGACTCAACATCTTAGGTCATAAGTCCCCTAGAACTTAGAACTACTTAAACCTAACTAACCTAAGGACATCACACACACCCATGCCCGAGGCAGGATTCGAACCTGCGACCGTAGCAGTCCCGCGGTTCCGGACTGCAGCGCCAGAACCGCTAGACCACCGCGGCCGGCAAGATGTTAATTCCCATAGTACTCAGAGCCATTTGAACCAGTTGATGTTACCTGTAAACAAGCAATAACGTACGTCGCATGGCAACAGGGACCTGTAAAACGAAACACTGGCGGCGCACATGTTAACCAGACGTCATCAAGTGTGCATGTTCCCCATGACTCTAACGTTCTGTTCTTGTTTGTTTACCATGATTAATGGGTTGGAGAAAATGGGGTGTAACACGAAAAAAAGCGTTTCCACACCCATGTTCGCAAAATATAATTTCTTCGTCCATGTGTGAGGAAGGTGTCCTGCAATTTGAGCCGTACATTTTTGTTACACTCTGTATATCAAGATACTGGAAACAAAATATGTATCGGAAATTAGATTTGGGAAGTGTATGATGACAACACGCAGAAATTAATACCTCATGCTGACCTTCAAGTCAGGTAAGCGCCGCACTGTGTTTCAGTTGCATTATAGACGGGTTCTGTGTTCTAAATTTATTGAGAACCTTCCTATCAAAGCCGTATTTTAGGTATAGCGACGAGAATCAGGTCTCACAAGAGGACCATCGGACCTGTTAACCACGGATTTTGACTAATCTTAGATTCGTTGTAGTGCAGGGGTATTCAAGCTTTTTTTATCTACAGCCCACTTTTGTATTTCTGTTAATAGTAAGAGTTTCTAACCGACCACTGGTTCCACAGTAATGTTGATTTATAGAGCAGGGAAATAAATTTACTTCATAAAAAATGATTAAGAAGAGTTACAGCAATTTCAAGCCTACAATAATACTCACTTACGAAAGACCTTATGCCAAAATCTTCTGAAAAGATAACGAAGATTTTTTTTTTTAAACCGATACCGCCTACCACCCACCACGTCAGCTGGAACGATCACTAGTAGACGGTAGGGACTGGTTGACTACCACTGTTATACAGCGATCTTTCCTGAGCACCTCGCTATCGGCTTCTCATGCGGCGACTCCTACTTTCCGAGAAAATCGATGTTGAAGTACTATGCGTACCTGCTATACCCCCAACGTTAATCATGTTTCGACCAAGTTAGTGTAGCGTAGCGGTCATGGTTCACGATAACCACGCTGGCGGTACCTGTTCAAACCATCCCCATGTACTTTTCTTTACATTATTGATTCGTGTGGAGGGAAGACTGATAAAACACTTTATGATCAAATCTTTTTAGATGAACGAAAACCGTGCACCTGTACCGTAAAAATTATCCCACTCAAATTTACGCCACTTTACCACCCCTTTACAGGCAGGCTAAATTTTTCAAGAAAAAAAAAAGAATTCAAAATGATTCCTCCGTTCTAAAGAGTAAAAGAGAAATCGCTGCGAGAGGAGATTCCATAAAAATGCATTTTTAATTAATCATCAATTAAGTGAACCGGTTTTCACAGGAATAATCAGATACGTGTGATTCGAATCCAAGACGACCGAAGAAAGAACACTCATTATGAATTTAAACGAACTGTGTTTTCCAGTAACGCTTCTGAAACAGCCATGTGCGTGCATGGCAGTAGCTTTCATTAAATTTGAGTAATGCTTTACCAATTTGGGTTTCAGTAGATTCTGTGATAAATACTATCTGTAATTTGGCTATAGCGAAGCAAGCGATAGCTAGTAACAGGATTCTGTAACAAAGCGATCACACATTTGAAGAAAGATTGCTGTAATGATTGATTTATCAATAAAATTATTACGGCGAAAATGACTAGTTTTGAGTAATTTTGCATGACTTTCTGTACGATGAAACTGAAAAACAGTAAGACGACAGAATTTAAACCCGTACAAACAACGTGGCAAGCATGAAGCTTAGCCACTGCTCTACGCTCGCTTGGTTTAAACGTGACTCACGTTGCCGGTATAGCATGTACGCATAAAACTTCAACATCGATTTTCTCGGAAAGTAAGGGATTTTCGCATGAAAACCCGCTAGCCAGGTACTCATGACAGGTATATCTGAAACACAACTAAATCTAATCGAAATCCGTGATTAACAGGTCTGATGGGCCCCTTGCCAGCGTTCACGGGAGATTTTTATGCGTGTTACTGTTTGCTATGTCCATAAAAAGTATATCTTCCACAGAGCGTGGCCCTGTGCAGTACTTCCTGTTTTTGCACGGCTTCTCTGCTGTCCAACTGTCCTCGACCATCGGAACAACATATCGTCGACTAAAGGCTAGAGGAGTGGGTGAAGAAAACAAATTATATCTTTTCACCCAAAACAACCGCATGTGTTTATTTTAACCCTGGTGACCCTAGTCACCTTGTTTTTGTTCAGCCACAATAACAGCTGTCTGTATTGTGGTAGAACAGGAACAAGGTAACTAGAGTCACCACGGTTAAGACAAATTGAATGACCACGTAAGACAAATAGTAGGAAAAGCAGGTGCCAGACTGAACTGTCGCATCGTGTTGAAGCTGCAAAGGCAGCTATACCTGTACACGCCATCCAAGCTCTATTTGACTCAATGCCCAGGCGTATCAAGGCCGTTATTATGGCCAGAGGTGGTTGTTCTGGGTACTGATTTCTCAGGATCTATGCACCCAAACTGCGTGAAAATGTAATCACATGTCAGTTCCAGTATAATATATTTGTTCAATGAATACCCGTTTATCATCTGCATTTCTTCTTGGTGTAGCAATTTTAATGGTCAGTAGTGTAGAAATATTTGGGGATTCTGCACATGATACTAAACGACTGAAAAATTCTATTCGTTTACTTATTCTTTGTCTCAATTTTTTGTCAGTGAGAGCCAGTGGAAGATAACTTAGCTACAAAGAAGTATTGAATCCGATATAATAAAATACGAATTGGTTTTCCTTTAAGTTGCGTTACATTTAAATAGGTTTATTTTAAATACATTTTAAAATATTACCCTTCCCTTTTATTTGTTGTCTGTACTGAAAAGTAGTCATTAAGAGGGACTTTTTAAGGCTTATTTTTTGTTATCTGAAATTCGCCTCTCTTTCCCTCTCTATCGCTACCGCTTGAATCATCCCAAAAATATGTAAAAGGCATCTTCTATTATTTATTCACATTTAACTTCCCCTCCCACCTTTCTTTCTTTGTCTCTATTTCTGCTGCACTCTTGGCTCACTTACAGTCACTCCATCTTCGCAGAAAACTTGTCGTCACACCACTTCCGCAGATCAAGCAGTTACTTACTTGCATGTCTTTAAGAACAGATATTACTGACGATAGACAACCGTACGAAATTAGTTCGAAACAATTTCGCCGAGTGCGAACATCTTGGCATCAGCTGTATTAGGTGCAGATATACTACATACAAACGACACATGAAAATTTGTGACGGACCGGGACTCGAATGCAGGGGATTATGGTACATGTGTGTAGACAGTGTGACATATGGAAGTTTGGGTCGTTCCAGGAGGCGTCCACAAACAGCCGAAGTCGTTAAAGTGACAGTTCGCGACAAACGGGAAATCTGGGTTCGAGTCCTAGTCCGGCACAAATTTCCATATCACTAATAGGTAATGTACCTATACCTAATACAGCCGCGGCCAATATATTCTCACTCAGCGAACTTCTTTCGAACTAATTCCGTATGGCTGGCGATCGTCAGTAATGTCTCTTCTTTCAGACATACAAATAAGTATTGGTTCAAATGGCTCTGAGCACTATGGGACTTAACATCTGTGGTCATCAGTCCCCTAGAACTTAGAACTACTTAAACCTAAATAACCTAAGGACATCACACACATCCACGCCCGAGGCAGGATTCGAACCTGCGACCGTAGCGGTCACGCGATCCAGACTGAAGCGCCTAGAACCGCACGGCCACAAATAAGTATTCCATGCCAACGCGGGCAAATGACGATAACACCACTGATCACGATTCCTCATGGGCTCATTTACACAGGTGTGAGAGTCCGGAGTAATGCTGCCATCATCAAGTCGTGAAAGCAGAGGACTATTGTACAAGGATGTGTACACAGTGTGACATGGAAGTCTGAGTCAGTCTGGGAAGCGTGCACGGTAGCCTAAGTTGTTGAGGCGAAGTGGGAAATCCGCGTTCGAATACCGATCCAGCACAAATTTTCACGTGTCACTAATAGGTAGTTTACATTATACAACCGATACCAAGGTATTCGCACTCAGCGAATTTATGTGTAAGTAGTTTTCGTAGAAATATTTTCTCTTGTACTATATCCCTCTGCCTCACCCCATGTTTAAATTCCTCCTCTAGCATTCCTCCCAAACCCGATGAGACATTTTTCTTTCAAATCTCCTGTTTTATTACCTATTCTTCCTTCTGAAACATTCTAGCCTTATCCGCTCTCCCTCTCCCGTGAGATAAAATGATGTGTGACATACTTTTCTATAATATCTACTCTTCTTGCTCTTCAGTCGTTTTTGCACTTCTACCCTGCTACCCCCCCCCCCCCCCCCCCTCTCTCTCTCTCTCTCTCTCTCTCTCTCTCTCTCTCTACTGCAAACTGAACAGCTCATTTATTAGAAGATTTTCGCTTTAATGAACAAAGCATCAGCAATGTTTGTAAAGGCTGTACTGTTAGTGTATTATGTTCCTTTTTTTTTTTTCACTCCCGGCTTTCATACATCTATGTCTCTGCAGCATGTTTTCGGTTTCTTGGCAAAGTTTACTTCAGTGATCTGAGGCTTTATACTACTTGTTGCTTATGGAATTTCTCTGTAGATGTTCACGTTTTCCATCAATGCTCTGTTGTTTTCTTTCAATTTGCGTTCCTCTGTTTTGGTGGTAGTGTAAATGACACAGTTCTGAAGAAATACATTTTCAAGTCTATATAGATCAAAGATGTGTTAAGCACATATAGCGCTTACACTACAACCACCGTATACATGCCAAAAAAACTAATCACGTCTGGTGAATAAGCTTTCAGTTTGCAGAACACTTACGAAAGGAAGAAAAATAATAATTGTGATAGCTACTGATTTGTGATCTTCTGCTTGCAGTCAGTGTGTGCGAACTTTTTAGTATCTATGTAGTTGCAGGAATGAGAGTACACGTCATTGGGCTGGTCCTGGGTGAACTCGGCAATGCATCTTTGAGACGCTAGCTATACTCCTCCTCACTTCCAAGCCCGCTCATGGAAACCATCTTGTGTGCAAACGTGTTATTCCTGTGCCCAGTATAATATGCAACATTGTATAACATGTTTGGAAACTCCGTGACCGTCAAGTTACTTCCTGGAGTGGCTCAGAATTATCCTGTTACATTCATTTGCTGTTTCCTTGTGAGTTCAAATTGGTTCAAATGGCTCTGAGCGCTATGCGACTTAACTTCTGAGGTCATCAGTCGCCTAGAACTTAGAACTAATTAAACCTAACTAACCTAAGGACATCACACACATCCATGCCCGGGGCAGGATTCGAACCTGCGACCGTAGCGGTCGCTCAGCTCCAGACTGTATCGCCTAGGAGCCGGCCGAAGTGGCCGCGCGGTTCTGGCGCTGCAGTCTGGAACCGCGAGACCGCTACGGTCGCAGGTTCGAATCCTGCCTCGGGCATGGATGTGTGTGATGTCCTTAGGTTAGTTAGGTTTAACTAGTTCTAAGTTCTAGGGGACTAATGACCTCAGCAGTTGAGTCCCATAGTGCTCAGAGCCATTGTATCGCCTAGAACCGCATGGCCACTCCGACCGGCCTTGTGAGTTCCATTAAACAATCTGAGTGATTTTCACGTAAGGTGCGACATAGGTTTATCAAACTTATGCTTCTGAGTCCAGGAAGGTCGTTCCACGGAGAAAATACAAATAATATCGTCTTTTACGTCGCAAAATATCTATATTAGCACAGCAGAGACCTGCTAGCGCAGTGGTAGTTTAACTGCCGTTTCAAGCAATAACTTGGTTAGCTGTGGGTTCCAAGCTAGCTGGAGCCACTATTTTGCATCTGCGTTTTCCTCTTCTTTAAACTGCCAGACCGAAAATGGGCAATGAAATCCTAAGAAAACCTCTGCAGTGTAAGTCTTCTCATAACTTTGGATCAGTACGTTTTATATCTGAAAGTGGAAAAACTTACGAAATTCCTGAACTAATTACTTGTTAATACCAACATTTTTCTGCTTTAGCCAACATAGCTTAAATTTTTTGTGAATAAATAATTTGATTAAATACTCAGTGGCATTGAACAATTTGTTGAGTACGTAGACAATTTCGTCCGTATCAGACTGAGATCTTATCATAGGAGCGATAAACAATGGTTCCACGCGACAAACTATCTTGACCCCCCCCCTCCCTGTGTGCGTATGGAACGTAAATTAAGTTTCTGGACGTAATCTAATGGGTTATATGAATATTGTTCTCTATTGAAGCTAAACCCTCTGATAGATTACCTGAATTGCTTAATGACAGAAAAACGAAATCGTTTTACACTCCTGGAAATGGAAAAAAGAACACATTGACACCGGTGTGTCAGACCCACCATACTTGCTCCGGACACTGCGAGAGGGCTGTACAAGCAATGATCACACGCACGGCACAGCGGACACACCAGGAACCGCGGTGTTGGCCGTCGAATGGCGCTAGCTGCGCAGCATTTGTGCACCGCCGCCGTCAGTGTCAGCCAGTTTGCCGTGGCATACGGAGCTCCATCGCAGTCTTTAACACTGGTAGCATGCCGCGACAGCGTGGACGTGAACCGTATGTGCAGTTGACGGACTTTGAGCGAGGGCGTATAGTGGGCATGCGGGAGGCCGGGTGGACGTACCGCCGAATTGCTCAACACGTGGGGCGTGAGGTCTCCACAGTACATCGATGTTGTCGCCAGTGGTCGGCGGAAGGTGCACGTGCCCGTCGACCTGGGACCGGACCGCAGCGACGCACGGATGCACGCCAAGACCGTAGGATCCTACGCAGTGCCGTAGGGGACCGCACCGCCACTTCCCAGCAAATTAGGGACACTGTTGCTCCTGGGGTATCGGCGACGACCATTCGCAACCGTCTCTATGAAGCTGGGCTACGGTCCCGCACACCGTTAGGCCGTCTTCCGCTCACGCCCCAACATCGTGCAGCCCGCCTCCAGTGGTGTCGCGACAGGCGTGAATGGAGGGACGAATGGAGACGTGTCGTCTTCAGCGATGAGAGTCGCTTCTGCCTTGGTGCCAATGATGGTCGTATGCGTGTTTGGCGCCGTGCAGGTGAGCGCCACAATCAGGACTGCATACGACCGAGGCACACAGGGCCAACACCCGGCATCGTGGTGTGGGGAGCGATCTCCTACACTGGCCGTACACCACTGGTGATCGTCGAGGGGACACTGAATAGTGCACGGTACATCCAAACCGTCATCGAACCCATCGTTCTACCATTCCTAGACCGGCAAGGGAACTTGCTGTTCCAACAGGACAATGCACGTCCGCATGTATCCCGTGCCACCCAACGTGCTCTAGAAGGTGTAAGTCAACTACCCTGGCCAGCAAGATCTCCGGATCTGTCCCCCATTGAGCATGTTTGGGACTGGATGAAGCGTCGTCTCACGCGTTCTGCACGTCCAGCACGAACGCTGGTCCAACTGAGGCGCCAGCTGGAAATGGCATGGCAAGCCGTTCCACAGGACTACATCCAGCATCTCTACGATCGTCTCCATTGGAGAATAGCATCCTGCATTGCTGCGAAAGGTGGATATACACTGTACTAGTGCCGACATTGTGCATGCTCTGTTGCCTATGTCTGTGTGCCTGTGGTTCTGTCAGTGTGATCATGTGATGTGTCTGACCCCAGGAATGTGTCAATAAAGTTTCCCCTTCCTGGGACAATGAATTCACGGTGTTCTTATTTCAATTTCCAGGAGTGTATTTTACCCCATAAGTGTTCGGCACGCCCTAAACTAGCATTGGAGGCTATAATAAATGTAGAATAACGCATTGGAGACAAGTCCTCAGAACATCAACCTGTGTCCTCATACTACTGCGTATCAACTCTTGCTTAAACAAAAAACTTTGGGTAGTACAAATATAACATAACGGAATGACAAATATATCTAGAGACTAGCAACCCCACAGTTGGAATCGCCATGGAAGAACTTGACAAAGTGATTGAGAAGTCGGAAACTGCTAAAGTAACGGATTTAGATGATTTGAGAATGGAACAGATTAAACAGTCAAGCAGCATACGAAGTTCAATGTAGCCATTACTTGCCCGTAAGTGACGAACAAACAACTAATACGCGTCACAGACACTTTCGCAGCTCACGGTCGCGGTGATGAGCGGCAACGCAGTCCCGGTGTGACGGTGTGTGCAGTCTTATGTACTGAGACAATAATGCCACTACGAGAAATATTCATCAGCAGACCAGGATCAACTCCGAACACATGAGTATTACCTAAATAGTTTAGATAATGGTTACCAGCGATGTATTGACCCATGAGACGACAATGAAAATGTTACCACATATACACCACTTTCAGCACTGTAGGGAGCTAATTACATTTCGTTACGTTCCAAATTTCCGTGATTGAACTGGAAACATACATCGGCACCGAGCTCCATTAACTCCCAGCTGTAGCACTGCAGTGTCAGCAAAGATGTGGTAGAAATTCTCAAGATCAATGTTCAAACCAGGAAAGTTCCAAGAGCCACAGGAAATCAAGCGCATCAGATCGCATGGAAACAATATAGTTCATTCTCCTCGTAAGAAGCCTCCGACCGCTCGCTATTTTATCCAAGTGCTACCTTCGATTAATAACATCAGCTTCTTTTACAAACACACTTCCCACATCTCTACTTTGAATTGTTCGTGAATGTGTATGCAAAGGGGGTGGGGAGGGAGAGGCGGAGGGGGAGAGGGAGAGGGAGAGGGGGAGGGAGGGGGAGAGAGAGAGGGAGGGAGGGAGAGGGGGAGAGAGAGAGATGAGGGAAGGAGGCAGGGAACGTGAAACAGAGAAGAGGATAGAATTGAAAAATAAATGACTGAAAAGCATGAAAGTAGAACTTATAGAGAAGTATGTCACAGATCCTTTTACCTTATTGGAGAGAGAAAACCGGACAAGGACGTTTTCAGAACGAAGCATGGGTAATAAAACAGGAAATTTAAAAGAAAAGTGTTTTATAGGTTTTGGGAGGAAAGAAAAAAATGGGGGAGAGGCAGACAGGGACATCACAAGAAAACTGCTTGATTTTTTTTAGTAAATTTGGGATGTGGAGTCACGGACAAACGAGACGAGGTAGGAGGGAAGATAAAGGTGAATAAATACTAGAAGATACGTTTTGTATAATTCTGGGAGGAAGCAAGTGGTAGCAACAGAGAGGAAGAGAGGGATGAATTTGAAATAACAGAAAATAGCTTAAAAAGTTCTTCTTAAATGATTACTTTTCAAGACAGCAAATAAAAGAGAAATGTAATATATATATAAAGAAACTGTTTCAACGTTATGCAACTAAAGAAGTTCAATACTTTTCTACAGCCAAGTGATCTTCCTCTGGCTCTCACTGCCAGGAAATTGTGGCAAAGAATAAATAAACGAACAGAATTTTTCAGTCGTCTAGCATCTCGTCCAGAATCCCAAAATATTTCTTACTTCGAGTATCTCTCTTGGCATGGAATCTATGTGGCAACAGACGTAATTACCAGAAGGGCAACGTCGTCCAAGGATTCAAAAAAGCAGTCCCAACGGGCGTCAGCTGCAGCCCGTCGGTATCGTGGGCAGATAACTGACAGTGAAAGTGCTACCTCAACCCACGTGTTCTCCATTGGATTCCTATCAGCAGCCTGTGATTGCCAGTCCTTGACCATAACGCGCATGTTGGACAGCTGCTGCTGAACGAATGTGGTCTTATGCAAAGGAGAATGGTCTTCCTGTGATGTGAATCATCCGCACTGAATTCAGAATCACATACTTCCATATACAGGGAGTATCATAATTAAGGCGTAAATGCAATATCTGACGCTGTTCACGCCCCTTATACAGTATGTTCGTGGAGAACTGTCGACACTCTGGGATATGACAAGAACAGCCATTTGATGCGAAAAAGTCTCAGCGAACATGGGCTCTAAAACGCATCCCTTAAGAACTACGAGCACTTATTGACCTCAGATAGTGTAAAACCAATCTCTTCTACTGCAGTCTCTCTGTTCTCTATATTTCGAGAGTTGGGAATATGGAGCAAATCAAGAACAAAACGTCCAGTACACATGAACTCTGAAGTGCACACCTTAAGAGCTATGAGCCCTTGTTCGTCTTCGCAAGTGTGAAACACGTCTCATCTACAAAATAAGTCTGTAGAACCTACTGTAACGCCGTCGCTAAATTTTGGGCGCTATTAAACTAAAGCAGCAACATGGCAAAGGTGTGTGGCGGCCAACAGGCGGCCACAGACGCGCTGACGTCTCAAGCCTAGCCCGTTTCTACACGCCGAGGCGGCCGGGTTAACCCGCACAATCATGGTGACGTCGCGGAAAGGCTTTGTAACGACGGACCGGTCTATTGTATATTTCCAAACCGTTCGGAAACATAGGTATTGATCTTTACATGCCTGGAAGCCGTGTAATGTTATAGCAAACGTGCTACTAATCGCTACAAATACCCTCTGTTTCTAGCGCAGTGAAGCACAGTCTGTCTGTACCCTCTGACATCGGGTCTTTAACACGATATGGGTCATCCAGCAGTCGACGCTGGTCTGGGCAGCCAATTCCATCAGACCAGATCACGATTCTAAGTCCACCACCGTAGACGTGAGCAACAATGGGGAGTCATTCCGCAAGGGCCACAGCACCGAACTTCTGCCTCGGAAGGCATCGGTTCGCAGCCAGGGCAGTGCTGCTGCCATCCCCCACACCAGGGCGAGCTACTAAACCGGTAACCGTGACCGCCTACGTGAATTCAGCAGACGTACGCGTCACTGGCACTGCTCACTCGAGGCCACATAGTGCTAACGCAGGCACGCGCTGCTGAATGAGATAAACACTGCCGGCAAAGCAGAGCACGGAAATCCATCGGCAATCACGGGTTTTCGACGTCGTCGGCATCGCCCGTGGACCGTGCGCCGCCTGCAGTTGGCGTAGCCAGGGGCGCTACAGCACTACGACGTTGTCATCCAAGACGAATAAAATATGTTGCATCGTGAAGTTTTCCTAGCCACCTACAACCCGCACTTTCGTCTCCCCAACCGGCCACTCCACCACCTCTGCACCGCAGAGGCCCCATTCACCCCCGAATCGTTACACTATGTTTATTGACACTTTTGCGTTTATAGTATCGTGTACTTTCAATTGTATGCGTTTACGGCATTAATTATGCTACACCCAGTATACGCATAATGCATGCTATTCAAAACGTCTTGCCGCTTTAAGTCTGCGCATAAGCCTATGTGGCTCCGGCTTGAGGTGACGGGGTAGGCGAAGACACTAAGACGCTTTTTCGGAGGTGAATCCCGCTTGCGATACGGATGATTGTTTTGTGTATGTATTCGTCTGCGTGTATCCGTGACTAAACATTTGTGACCACTTCTTACGAAACTTCCTTTTATTTCAACAAATAATTCATAGCTGTACTGTACAGTTGCTAAATGGCAGTAGTTATCGCCTATAGCTAGCATGTGTCCGAGGCCAGACTGTTTAAAATGTGTATGTCTAAATAAAGAGAAAAAGTTTGTTTGGCTGAACTCCCGTTGCAGATGGAAATAAGGCGGTATGACGGAGATCGCCGGTTCGAATTTGGCCCCAGGCATGGTGACTTTCAGACAGTTTTTATTGCTTACTCGGTAATATTGATGCTGATAAAATACAGTAACACGCATGTATCCAATGTTGAATTCCTAAACAAAAGAAACAAAACCCGCGTGTGCTGGAAATAGCTACTGCAGGCATATACGTAATATATGCCACGAAGTTGTTGGCTGGTCCAAAATATGATGCATTTACTGAATCCAGGGCTTGAGTCTAGTAACAGTGCCGCTTAATCACTGTAGTGTGCATGCAGGATACGTAAATGGATGCAGCATATCTGAAAAAAACACCAATGTGGCAGGTATGTCACGTGCGTGGGTAGCAAGTGACTTTATGTGCAGACTGCAGGTGTTTGCTGACACCCGTGCAGTCGCAGCAAGGTTCGCATTGAAGGGCAGGTCGTGTGGAGGACACCTTCGACATCATCAGCTTGACAAGAAAGAGAAATCAACATCAGATTAATGTTCTGTCTGACGTACGTCTTAAACAGGTTACACAACACCATCCATATACACTCCTGGAAATTGAAATAAGAACACCGTGAATTCATTGTCCCAGGAAGGGGAAACTTTATTAACACATTCCTGGGGTCAGATACATCACATGATCACACTGACAGAACCACAGGCACATAGACACAGGCAACAGAGCATGCACAATGTCGGCACTAGTACAGTGTATATCCACCTTTCGCAGCAATGCAGGCTGCTATTCTCCCATGGAGACGATCGTAGAGATGCTGGATGTAGTCCTGTGGAACGGCTTGCCATGCCATTTCCACCTGGCGCCTCAGTTGGACCAGCGTTCGTGCTGGACGTGCAGAACGCGTGAGACGACGATTCATCCAGTCCCAAACATGCTCAATGGGGGACAGATCCGGAGATCTTGCTGGCCAGGGTAGTTGACTTACACCTTCTAGAGCACGTTGGGTGGCACGGGATACATGCGGACGTGCATTGTCCTGTTGGAACAGCAAGTTCCCTTGCCGGTCTAGGAATGGTAGAACGATGGGTTCGATGACGGTTTGGATGTACCGTGCACTATTCAGTGTCCCCTCGACGATCACCAGTGGTGTACGGCCAGTGTAGGAGATCGCTCCCCACACCATGATGCCGGGTGTTGGCCCTGTGTGCCTCGGTCGTATGCAGTCCTGATTGTGGCGCTCACCTGCACGGCGCCAAACACGCATACGACCATCATTGGCACCAAGGCAGAAGCGACTCTCATCGCTGAAGACGACACGTCTCCATTCGTCCCTCCATTCACGCCTGTCGCGACACCACTGGAGGCGGGCTGCACGATGTTGGGGCGTGAGCGGAAGACGGCCTAACGGTGTGCGGGACCGTAGCCCAGCTTCATGGAGACGGTTGCGAATGGTCCTCGCCGATACCCCAGGAGCAACAGTGTCCCTAATTTGCTGGGAACTGGCGGTGCGGTCCCCTACGGCACTGCGTAGGATCCTACGGTCTTGGCGTGCATCCGTGCGTCGCTGCGGTCCGGTGCCAGGTAGACGGGCACGTGCACCTTCCGCCGACCACTGGCGACAACATCGATGTACTGTGGAGACCTCACGCCCCACGTGTTGAGCAATTCGGCGGTACGTCCACCCGGCCTCCCGCATGCCCACTATACGCCCTCGCTCAAAGTCCGTCAACTGCACATACGGTTCACGTCCACGCTGTCGCGGCATGCTACCAGTGTTAAAGACTGCGATGGAGCTCCGTATGCCACGGCAAACTGGCTGACACTGACGGTGGCGGTGCACAAATGCTGCGCAGCTAGCGCCATTCGACGGCCAACACCGCGGTTCCTGGTGTGTCCGCTGTGCCGTGCGTGTGATCATTGCTTGTACAGCCCTCTCGCAGTGTCCGGAGCAAGTATGGTGGGTCTGACACACCGGTGTCAATGTGTTCTTTTTTCCATTTCCAGGAGTGTACAATCAGCACCACGAGCACAATTTGAGTTATGCACCCACGCGATTAACTGTGTACCAGAATTCGGGTCCAAGATATAAATCGTGTATGACTAAAATCTGAATAATCTTACTATCCACATTAGGAAACTGGAGATTTCTTTGCTATACACAGGATCGTGGAAAAAACGTAATAATCACCGCTTCTCAACATTTACGGATAATAACTATTAGTTGTAGCTGCAAGATTTTATATTATTTCTTACGCTGAATTGGTAATTATTTCATTTTCGGTTCTAACCTTTTCGAACAGCTCTCTAAAATTTGATTTTGTGTTTAGATATTTTCTCTCACCTAAGATACCATTTATTTCGCAACTTCAGCTACTTGAAAACAAGTATTTGAATTAGAGTGAAGCCGAATGCAGTAAGGCGAGGTGTGTTGTTACTCTCACTCTCGAATTGATAATTTGGGTAAACGTTGTCAGAAATTTCGCCATATTTTTCTTTCCAGTGATTTCGTACAAACGGTAAAAACATTAGAACATGTAACTTCGAACGCTACACCTTCAGATTACCACTCCGCTCTTCTAATCATACACCAAGAGAAACAGACGTATTAATAGTGATGTCCTTGAACACGAGTCCATACCCTCGTAGATGTTAATTTTGTGGTTTCAATCTTCATTTCAAAAATCACGATGTTTTCATCTCAAGTTGCAAAAGACGCAGAAGAGCAATTTTTGAAAAAAAAAAACAAAACGTGTAAAATTGGTCTTCCATTCTCGTTTAAGCCTCAATGGTAGATAACGAGTCATTATATGCGCACTGTTCGAAGTTTAATAGCCTCTGTGCCTCTTACTTGTTGGTGCAAAGGTGCTGTCGGTGCAGTTCAGACATTTAGTATGTTTCATAATCTGTGTCGTAGAGTACGCAATCCTTAGCACACGGGGCCTTTTCCAGCAAGGTTCACAGGATATCTCCCCAACTCAGAACATTTTGAGCATTAAGGGCAGCACCTTCCAACCATCTCGGGATTCTGACGATCAGACGGGCCAATTGGACAGAATTTGGCACGATATACCTAAAGAGGGCATCCAATTACGCTGTCATTCTACGCCAAGCCGAATAACTGCTTGCGTAAGGGCCAGATATGAACCGACGCATTATTGACTTGCACGGTTTATGAAGCGCTCTCTCTCTCTCTCTCTCTCTCTCTCTCTCTCTCTCTCTCTCTCTCTCTCTCTCTCTCATATACACTATGTGATCAAAAGTATCCGGACACCTGGCTGAAAATGACTTACAAGTTCGTGGCGCCCTCCATCGGTAATGCTAGAATCCAATATGGTGTTGGCCCACCCTTAAACTTGATGAAAGCTTCCACTCTCGCAGACGTACGTTCAGTCAGGTGCTGGATTCTTGGGGAATGGCAGCCCATTCTTCACGCAGTGCTGCACTCAGGTGAGGTGTCGATATCGATCGGTGACGCCTGGCACGAAGTCGGCGTTCCAAAACATCTCAAAGGTGTTTTATAGGATTCAGTCAGGACTCCGTGCAGGCCTGTCCACTACAGGGATGTTATTGTCATGTAACCACTCCACCACAGGCCGTGCATTATGAACAGGTGCTCCATCGTGTTGAAAGATGCAATCGCCATCCCCGAATTGCACCCCAACATTGGGAAGCAAGAAGGTGTTTAAAACATTAATGTAGTCCTGTGCTGTGATAGTGCCACGCAAAACAACGAGGGCTGCAAGCTCCCTCCATGAAAAATACGACCACACCATAACACCACCGCTTTCGAATATTACTGTTGGCACTACATACGCTGGCAGATGATGTTCACCGGGCATTCGCCATATCCGCACCCTGCCATCGAATCGCCACATTGTGTACGGGGATCCGTCACTCCACACAACGTTTTTCCACTGCTCAATCGTTCATTGTTTAAGCTGCTTACGCCAAGCAATGTGTCGTTTGGCATTTACCGGCGTGATGTGTGGCTTATGAGCAGCCGCTCGACCATGAAATCCAAGTTTTCTCACCTCCCGCCTGTCATAGTACTTGCAGAGGACCCTCATGCACTCTGGAATTCCTGTGTGATGGTCTGGATGGATGGATGTCTGCCTATTACACATTACGACACTCTTCAACTGTTGGTGGTCTCTGTCAATCTACAGACGAGGTCGGCCTCTACGCTTTTGTGCTGTACTTGTCCCTTCACGTATCTACTTCACTTTCATATGGGAAAAAGTGGTCCTAGGGATGTTCAGGAGCGTAGAAATCTCGCGTATAGACGTATGACACAAGTGACACCTTATCACCTGACCACGTTCGACGTCCGTGAGTTCCGCGGAGCACCCCATTCTGCTCTCTCAGGATGTCTAATGACTACTGAGGTCGCTGATATGGAGTACCTGGCAGTAGGTGGCAGCACAATGCGCCTAATATGAGAAACGTATATTTTTGGGGTGTCCGGATACTTTTGATCACCTAGTGTATGTCTGACTCTCTACAATAAATCATCCATTTTTTTATGAAATTCTAATCATTTGTTTGTATATAAAGGTACATCACAACTTCGTTGTGCGTCCTTTCCTTTTTTGGTGTGTCTGAGTGTATTAGTTCTATCCAGTGCCTCAAGACTGCGTATTATGCATTTCGTAGAATCCGTGGAAAGTGCCAGTTAACAATTATCAGAGGCTTATGCTGTAGACAGAAATAAATAAAAGTTTGACGATGGACTGGTAGAAAATGCTTTTGTTTGGGGGGGTGGAAGTACGGACAATAATGGTGGAACATAGTAGACAGTAGTGTGTGATGAGTTTATCGTAATCTATCCTGGAACACTAAATAATTACTTTTTTACGATAATTGTGTTTCAACGTTATCAAACATAATCATTTATGAATTGCATTTCTATTAAGGCATACCTATCTGAGTGATAGACAACAATGATTGGTAACTGCAGGTAATAGTCAGTAGTACAAAGTTATGGTCAAAGTCAATTATAAACGCGAACATAAGTTAAAGAATACCTTAAAATGCGAACAGCGACAAGGGAATAAAGACCAGACCGGATAGCAGTACAGTACACAATTACCATTGTCCAATGCTGCAGTGTGAGAGTCTATCATGAATATCGCCTTTAATCCATTAAAATAAAGTTCCACCGAAAACTTCAGAGTCTATTTTCTCGAGGATTTTGAGAGTCAGATCTACTTACTTTTGGATGTCTGCTAAGAAACAATACTTCTCTTCTGTGAAATACGACATAAATGACGGTTTGGAGAAGGCTGTGACCAAAAATCGTATAAGTGGAACCAGTGAGAAGTAGTGGATCAATGTTAGTTCTGCCTCAATGGATGCATTGTTCTACAACTACGTCAAAAGGCAATGTTCTCCAAGGTCATTATCCTCTGTTCTGAGGCAGTTGTGAGATTTATCTCCAAGGTCAACATCCTCACCTCTCCCATCCCTCCTCCGCTTCCTCCTCTCCCGTACCCTCTTCAAGCCAGTTCAAAATGGCTCTGAGCACTATGCGACTTAACGTCTGAGGTCATCAGTCGCCTATAACTTAGAACTAATTAAACCTAACTAACCTAAAGACATCACACACACCCATGCCCGAGGCAGGATTCTAAACTGCGACAATAGCGGTCACTCGGTTCCGAACTGTAGCGCCTAGAACCGCACGGCCACTCCAGCCGGCTTCAAGCCAGTTATGCGCTACTCTTGTACTGTACAGAATAGTGAGAGCATGGGGCAATTTTGTGACTTAAAAATGGTTGGAAATTACAAAAAAAAATGGCTGATGCCCCGCTGTGGCAAATAATGACTTGTCATGTTACTGCTGTAATTTATTAAATCAGTATGCTGATTTATCACCCAAAAACAAAAAACGGATTTCCCCTCACCACTCCCTTCATCACACTAACCATCATATAGATTCTTCCTCACACTGGTACAAACTGAAGGTTACTAAACTTTCAACCACGAAGTTGCAGCTACTTTTCAAGGACATCCAACTATCCACTTTCAGGTACTTTGCAACATCACCATCAAAAAGACACATGTATACCACCATAAATAAGTGACTTTTTCAGGATCTTTGGCAAGGTAGAAAATAAGACCACAATCTTGCACAAGAACTGTATTAAATTTTGCATATACATCTACACACAAAAAACAACACACTATTTTTGTTTGGTGTGGTTTTAATAACACCAAGTTTAATTTTTATCTTACAATTTAAATCTGCATCTGAATCATCTGTTCATTTCTCCAGCCAGTAATTTGACAAATACAAAGAAGGTATGTTCTCGAATTCCAATACATATCTAATTTTATTTATGCAGACTACACCGATGAGCCAGAACATTAACACCACCTGTTTAATAGCGTGTTGGTCCACTTTTCAAACACAGTACAGATTCTGAAAGTCCTTGATAGGTTTCCAGAAGTACGTGGCACCAGATGTCTACTAACAGGTCACGAAATATTGGTGGTTTGTGGGCACACAGCTGGCGCCCGATATGCTCCAGTGGGTACAGATTGTGGACATTTGCTGGTTAAGACATCAATGTGAGTTAACTATCATGCTCCTCAAACGACTGCAGCACGATTCCGGCCTTGTGTCACAGAGAGTTATCCTACTGGAAGATGTCATCGCCATCAGAGAAGACTTCAACCGTGAAGGGATGCTGGTGGTCCACAATAATGTTCACGTAGTTCATTGCCGTCATGGTGTCTTCCAGCACTACCGTGAGTTCCATAGAAGCCCAACTCAACGTACCCCATAGCATAATTCTGGCCTCACAAGCCTGTATCTGTGGTGCAGTGCACGTTAAGAGCAGCCAGTTGATGGCGTGTAAGGACACAACCATCGACCTGGTGTAACAAGAAATGAGATTCATTCGACCAGGCGACAGCTATCTATCGACCCACGGTGAAAGCTCAGTGAAGTTGTGCCCACTGCAACCGTAATTGACTATGTCGTTTAGTCACCATGGGAACACACAGGAGTCGTGTGCTTTGGAGCTCCATGTTCAACAATGACCTTTCTACTGTGTGCTCCGAAACACTTGTGCCTGCACAAGCATTGCATTCTGTTGTCTGGATTAAACCGCAGGCGATCTTCCGACCGGTACGTTTTGCGATGAAATGTGACGTCCAATGCTATATGGCCCACACGTTATCGTTAAACCACTTTCCATAGGTGCTCATGACAGTAGCAGGCGAAAAGCCGACCAGGTTCGCCGTTTCAGAGATTCTCGTTTCCAGCCGCCGCATCAAAACAGTAGCCCTTTGTCAAAACCGCTTACATCAGTAGATTTCCGAATTATCGGCTCATATCTTCGCTATAATCACTACTCATTCGTCTCTGTCCTGCTTATATTCTTTCCTTCCTGCGTCACGTGGCCGCAGCACCACCAGGAGACATTCGACCTCGCTGTGACCAGTGGTCATAATGTTGTAGTTCATCAGTGTATCTCTTTCATGGCTTTAACAATTAGCTCCGATCCTTCTTGCAATTTTTCTATCCGAGAGCATTTTGGAATTTTAATTTTGACTCTTATCTTCTGCTTTGCAGTAGTGTTGAAACATTCCACATTTTCGTAGGTGTATTTTCGCAAATCTTCCGCTCAAAATTCTTGTGAAATTTCTGTATAAAACTTTAAGTTCAAAATTTCTGTAAGTGACTGCGTGTTAACAAGTGTATAACATTTCGTACATTACATTTAGATGCAACGTAACTAGCTTTTTAGGCACATCCCTATGAGATTGTAGCTTTATAAATAGATATTTTATGCTTCCTTTAACACAAAAATATGCCCAAATCCATCAAAATCGCCTAATACTCCAATGTATGGACGCTTACCATTTCTGTTTACAGCAAATGCTGATACCTTATGTGTGATCTTAACCTTTCCCGGCGAATAAACTGTTTGCACTGTTCTCGAGTGCCCAGCTGGGTGCAGTCGTCCTCTAAACACGATATTTCGACATTGTACCTTGCTGTCCTCTTCAGGTGACACTTGTAGTATAAGCATCTTTGGTACATCCCGCCTACTGTCTACTGAGATCACTCCCCATCCTTTCCACACAACCCGGTCGTAGGCCCGTCGGGTGGAATGAATGGTATGGGGACGGGACTGCCGAAGGCCAGGCGCGAACCCCGGTCCCTCAGTGCTTCTGTGGCCACCGTTGCGCGCAAGTGGCTCTCGGCTGGCGCTGTGACTTCAGATGGCTTAGCGATGTGTCCCAAGCTTTGCTTGCGATGCAGCCACTATGTCTGTTGATCTGTGTCAGCCACTCATATTTCAGTAGCCTCCTTCAGAATACAACCCCAAAACGACGAGGTCCGTCTTTGACTCTTCCGTTTCTTCATGTTTCACTGAATCCCAGTAGGCATGCAATGTTCTGAAACCGTATATTTTGTTGGATGGTTAAGCTCGGTGTCTCTTCTGTGTTCGTAACATCTCCCTTCTATTGTCTGCACAGTCTGTCCGGTATATGCCTTATTGTATTTACAGGAAATATGGTAAACACCTAGTTTACATAGTCCCAAGTCGTTTTTCAACACACCTGATAGTGCACACGTTTTCGATGGTGCACGCGAAATTTATCTGATGTTGTGCCGAGACAATATTCTGCCGATTTTTTTTTCGATACTTTGCCGGCGTACAGCAGATATGCCATTGTATTATCCTACTCATCGTGATCTATTTGTTGGGCATGTACCCTCTATCTCAAATCACGTCGGATTTGTCGCCTGCCGTAAGCGTTATTTGTAAATACGGCCTTAGGGAGTTTGAGTTCCCTTGGTAGGTTTTCTTCGTCCGATACTGCACGGGTCCCGTGTAACACGATTTTTCAGATCTCTGGAAATGGGTATGGGTTTCCTCGATAGTTCGACCCGGTAAATTATAACCGAGATAGCAAGAAGCCATTCTACCGTCCAAAATACTAACTTTATGTCAAACTAAATGTAATGACAAATTGTGTAGTTTCCGAGCAGTGAGAATAAATGTGTTTGCAATGAATAGAGCTTCTAATACTTCGCAGATTACAATAAATGCTAAAAATACGGGCCAGTCGTAGAGTAATATAAACGGAAAACGACAGCAGGATTATTTCACGATGGGTGGCCTGCAGCAAATCTATATGCCAAATAACTACACGCGCTAGCAGCGCTCGCCTGGTGGGGCAACTGGATGCAATAAACGTCGGTTTTCAGAGACGTGTTCGGAGCGAGGAATCTGGCATCCCATGCATCGAGGCGACCTCATCCAATATATCTGCCCAGGCATTCCACACAAAGGGATATGAAGCATGTATAACGTGTAGCACCCGTAAGGCGGCCTGGAAGGCGGCGCTGACTTTCAATGGCTGGAAGCAGTCACACTGAAACATTTCTTATATTAACTTAGCAATAGTTGATAGTTCCAGCATGCCTCTGTCGTTGGTCTGGTCCGTGAGCTCAAAACGCTGCAAATCTCAATACGTTTCGACGTTTTCTAACTCTTAAATTGGCCTTTTCTAGGCAAGAAAATGCGCTATAATGTTTCCATACAATTACAGGACACGCTATACAACAGAGAGGCTTTGTTAAACACAAATCTTGCTCTCTATTAACGGGAAAAATACCAACAGTAGCCTTCATACTTTCATATACAGGCGTAACGTGAAGAAACGCTGATGCATAACTGCGGGATATTGTTCAACAACGCTGTCAAAGAAATGTAACTAGCTAAACATGCTGCTAGTGGATCGAGACATTTACTGCGTTTTGGTGTAAGGCAAGAAATATTTTTCTTTTAAAATCTGTAGCAGTTTAGTCAAGAGAGGACAGGTTCTGCAGTTCTCCACAAAACCTGCAGAGACCCCTCGATCGGCCGAAAATTGATTTTATAACGCTTAATCTGTCTAAGTTCATGGGTGAGCGGTCTGTTAATCAGTCTTGCATGGTATGGAGACGGATTCGAGAACCAGCACAGGAAAAAAGTGTGAAGACTTCAACGGAGTCCAATGAGTCCGTTAGGAGAGCTGAATACATAACTGAGGAAGAAATTATGCACAGACCTACAACGATATTCCGGTGGGAAGAGTAATAGAGGGTCGGTGGGATAGTGCACTAAGAGGACGGAGCTACTTTCAAATTTATGTCTGATTAGTTCAACAGCATGAGCTGACAGTAACCAATAGTAACTCACCATGGGGCCTGAAACGACGAATTAATGCTGATAGGCATCCTCGTCCCAGTATTCGATTTTACATTTGTTTGAGGTAGCAATACCAAAAGCGTAGAGTTGATGAGCATCCGGAACATACAGCCGGAGAAGAACGTTGATGGGATGTTCCTTAACTACCAACTGTCGATCCATGGGACCTAATATATAACAAAATATCCGCAAACAGTAAGAGGTAGATGCAAGAGAAGCATATTTTAGTGATGGATGGGTAGGAGAAACGATATAAAAATAGTACACTACAACATTGTACGACCACAGTAATACGTCACACCTCGAATGCCGGGTTCAAAAATGGTTCAAATGGCTCTGAGCACTATGGGACTCAACATCTTAGGTCATAAGTCCCCTAGAACTTAGAACTACTTAAACCTAACTAACCTAAGGACAGCACACACACCCATGCCCGAGGCAGGATTCGAACCTGCGACCGTAGCAGTCCCGCGGTTCCGGACTGCAGCGCCAGAACCGCTAGACCACCGCGGCCGGCGAATGCCGGGTTCCCGGGTTCGATTCCCGGCGGAGTCAGGGATTTTCTCTGCCTCGTGATGACTGGGTGTTGTGTGCTGTCCTTAGGTTAGTTAGGATTAAGTAGTTCTAAGTTCTAGGGGACTCATGAACATTGATGTTAAGTCCCATAGTGCTCAGAGCCATTTGAACCATTTTTGAACACCTCGAATGAAAACAGAGGTGTATTCTGTTCCATGTTTCACGGAGGAATTGCTTAACCTTTCGCCTCAGAAGAAATGTGGAGAATGTCAGTTTTTAACGTCCTGACGAACTAGGAAAGCAA
This sequence comes from Schistocerca cancellata, assembly GCF_023864275.1. NCBI lineage: Eukaryota > Metazoa > Arthropoda > Insecta > Orthoptera > Acrididae > Schistocerca > Schistocerca cancellata. Next base: position 340,007,770 of record NC_064629.1, on the reverse strand, counting down.
TAGTCTATACCTCGCTGCAATGCAGTCATATTTCTCTTTTCCTACGAGTATTTACAGGATTTAGAGAATGAATTCAGAGCTATATCACAGTCTTTGAGTTCGACATCAATTATGTAGATGCAACTTAAATTCTCGAAGAAAAAGAAAATTGAAGTATACATTAACCTTACGCTCACCACATTGTATACCGATTGTTCACAGAAGCCTCTTTGCATTTGTTGTAACCTCAATATATGCAAGTTCAATACATAGGGGACAGTTACGTAGAAATCATGAAACACTTTACACTAATTAAACCCAAAGACACCAAAACTAAATTTCGATTGGCACTTGCAAACACTTCCTCAGATGAGAATAGCTGACAGAACCATTAAACCAACAGGATTGTTATTACTGCCACATTTGCAGTTTAGAAAGAGACATCTGACGGTTTCACACATGTAAGAAATAAGATATGTCGATTATCTGTATTTTTGATTAACTGAAGGACGCGACTCTCAGTTCGAAGCTCAAAGGTCACACTCCCACGTTTTCATTATGTGATGCAACTATAAACGAATGTTCTTTAATACCTGATCCCGTAAATGCTGCGCGTGGAACTGCGCCGAAGGTCCGACAGCAATGGCCTCGAAGAAACTTGTAATGGTGGCAGCGCACTTTACGAGTATTATAAGGTCGCGGGAAGCAGCCCTCACCGTATAAGTGCAATCGTTCCGCATAACAGATGGGTCAGCTAAATAAGTAAGGGCCGGTCGCGACAGTGAATGATGCCGTCCTACGTCCACCCGGTCGATGGCCCAGCACCGTTCCGCCGAGCGTCGCCGGACGGAGGCACAACACAGCGCCAGCATAACAACAAATAATTATCTTTATTTTTTACGGTTTTAGGTATATGTTTAGCTACGATGATCTGGATTTGCTGTTTCTACTGTTGTACAAACGCAAAAAATTTCGTGGAAATAATACATTACATCTATGTGCAACTCAATAAATGTAATTTTCGTTTCGACAGACGTATCCAGTTTTAATACACTGAGGAATCTCCAGTGGCTGAAATACATATTTTTATTTAAACGTGCCAATTTTAAATTTTATGCTCTGCCACTGCACTTACAAGCTTATAAAAATGTGTACTGCATTTCTTTCACTTTTTTACTCACTTAAGATTTCGTAAGTGCGTCTTTTCCATCGGTACAATCAATATACAGTAACTGGAGAACTTCCACACACTCCAAAATCGATTCGACACAGACTGCAACTGTTAATCTGTAGGAGTTGGAGTGGAGGGAGATGACATACGTGTATTGTACAACTGTTCCCATATCGCCTTGCATGTGTTTTCAACTATTCTTCCGTCTATTACGTCAGAGAGTCTAAATGAAAACCCAATGTCGTGAAGGAGCATCGTGTGGGCAGGTCCACATGTTGATAATCTTGTTTTGACTACGTTGCAAAAGTTTTCCTGTCACCTTAAGATATGCAAGTTCAATACGCAAGGGACAGTTATGTAGACATCATGAAACACGATACACTGATTACATTCAAAGACACCAAAACTAGCTTTAGACTGGCAGTTGAAACTCTTACTCAGTTGACAATAGTTGACACATCCGCCATACAGTTGCTATTTCCACATTTTTGGAGTCCTGAAGAAAGACATCGCGGTCATCGATTGGCTTAGGGCGAGTAGGTGCCCGACGGGGTACAACCATGGTTCCGTATTCAACTGACGGCCCTGTCTCACAATGAGATAAATGTATTAACAATTATGGCGATAAATTCTGAAATAATAAACAGAATACTTAATTTTTTCAACCTATCTCGTTCTCATCTGACTCGCAGTTACGTAAATTCGCTAATGAAATTATTCATAAATAATCCATCAATTTCGAAACAGTGATGTCCGTCCATACAACACCATTAGAAAAAAAATGCCTTTCATTACTCATTATTAAATCTGTCAGTGGCTCACAAAGGAGTTCCACGTGCAACAATCAAAATTTTTGATCATTTTCCCGATACCATGAACTGTCTGACAGACAGCAAAGCTACTGAGCAACCCCCGGTACACCATGAACGAAGTTTTACGTGGCAACATCAAAAAAAAAAAACTTAACTGTAGTTCCATGAGTAGGACTAAAAAATATGTTCATTAATGTTAACACAAATCACGTATAATACATCTTGTAAACTGGCTCGTTTCATATCATTTCAACAAAGGAATCGGTCGAATGTTCCATGGTACTTGTAACTAACGAATTATCAGCAGCTAGGTTGCAATCTCAAAATGTCGACACCACCAATTGCGAGTTAGTACGCTATAAAAAATATCTACGCGAGTTAACCAAGATCAGTAGTGACCTTAAGCGATTAATATGATGCAAGGAGTAATCTTTCCTCACGTTACTACACGTTCGTCACGTATTTGATAGTCTACTTCAGACAACGGTGGTGGCTTTGTGATTGTCTAGAGCAGAGTTCCTAAAAAGTTTTCCTTGTTCCTACTGATGGAGTGCTACAGAACAGAAAACTGACGTTCCGGCATTTTAATACCTTCTTTAGTCAGTCCTATCTCACAACACTAACTGCACTGCGTTTCCATCGTCTGTTTCGTCCGATGCATCCAGTGCACTCACCTAAACGTAACACGGCATAATTAATGGTCCGAGATCCCTCTAAAAAGACATTACGAATTGCACACATCATCTCCGCAACGAAACGCATCTGTACCACTCCATGCTAATTATATTTGTTTAGGTGTTTTTTTTCCTCTGTGCGTCCATATACGCAGGTACACGAACATTTTGTACTCAAAATTTGCTTGGAGACCTTACGTCGTATACACATCAAAAAAAGTTTTGCTTCAGCTCGGTTCCCAGAGTTCCGGAACCTGTATAGAAAGTTGGAATTGAGATCAACATAAACATCATTTCCACCCTTTTTATTGCTCATGAAAACCACGAATTGCATGTTGCACCACCATACTACGAGACCTTCAGAGGTGGTGGTCCAGATTGCTGTACACACAGGAACCTTTAATACCCAGCAGCACGTCCTCTTGCATTGATGCATGTCTGTATTCGTCGTGCCATACTATCCACAAGTTCATCAAGGCACTGTTGGTCCAGATTGTCCCACTCCTCGACGGTGATTCGGTGTGGATCTCTCAGAGTGGTTGGTAGGTCATATCGTTCATAAACAGGCCTTTTCACTCTATCCCAGGCATGTTCGATAGGGTTCATGTCTGGAGAACATGCTGGCCACTCTGGTCGAGCGATGTCGTTATTCTGAAGGAAGTCATTCACAAGATGCGCACGATGGGGGCGCGAATTGTAGTCCATGAAGACGAATGGTTCAAATGGTTCTATGAGACTTAACATCTGAGGTCATCAGTCCCCAAGGCTTAGAACTACTTAAACCTAACTAACCTAAAGACATCACGCACATCCACGCCCGAGGCAGGATTCGAACCTGCGACTGTAGCAGCAGCGCGGTTCCGGACTGAAGCGCCTAGAACCGCTCGGTCACAGTGGCTGGCGAAGACGAATGCCTCGCCAACATGCTGCCGATATGGTTGCATTATGTCGGAGGATGGCATTTACGTATCGTACAGACGTTACGGCGCCTTCCATGACCACCAGCGGCGTACGTCAGCCCCACATAATGCCACCCCAAAACAGCAGGGAACCTCCACGTTGCTGCACTCGCTGTACAGTGTGTCTAAGGCGTTCAGCCTTGCCGGGTTACTTCCAAACAAGTCTCCGATAATTTTCTGGTTGAAGGCATGTGCGACACTCATCAGTGAAGGCAACGTGATGCCAACCCTGAGCGGTCCATTCGGCATGTTGTTGGGCCCATCTGTACCGCGCTGCATGGTGTCGTGGTTGCAAAGATGGACCTCGCCATGGACGTCGGGAGTGAAGTTGCGCGTCATGCAGCCTATTGCGCACAGTTTGAGACGTAACACGACGTCCTGTGGCTGCACGAAAAGCATTATTCAACATGGTGGCATTACTGTCAGGCTTCCTGCGAGGCATAATCCGTAGGTAGCGGTAATCCACTGCAGTCGTAGCCCTTGGTCGGCCTGAGCGGGGCATGTCATCGACAGTTCCTGTCTCTATGCATCTCTTCCATGTCCGAACAACATCGCTTTGGTTCACTCCGAGACGCCTGGACTCTTTCCTTGTTGAGAGCCCTTCCTGGCACGAAGTAACAATGCAGACACGATCGAACCGTGGTACTGACTGTCAAGGCATGGTTGAACTACCGACAACACGAGCCGTGTACCTCTTTCCTGGTGGACTGACTGGAACTGATCGGCTATCGGATCCCCTCCGTCTATTAGGCGCTGATCATGCATGGTTGTTTACATCTTTGGGCGGGTTTAGTGACACATCTGAACAGTCAAAGGGACTGTGTCTGTGATACAATATCCACTGTCAACGTCTATCTTCAGGATTTCTGGGAACCGGCGTGATGCAAAACTTTTTTTTATGTGTCTATAAAGAGAATTGCAACGACAAAAATAAGATGCCGCAATGTTTACTTCTCCCGAGGAGCAGAATCATAACTTAAGTCGTTCGACATCTTTCTCCATGCTTATCTTTCTTTCTGCTTCACAGAATTTAAGTAAGTTCTTTACTGAGATACAGCCAACACAGCTTTGCCGCAGTGGTAACACCGGTTCCCGTCAGATCACCGAAGTTAAGCGCTGTCAGGCTGGGCTAGCACTTGGGTGGGTAACCATCCGGTCTGCCTAGCGTTATTGGCAAGCAGGGTTCCCTCAGCCCTTGGGAGGCAAACTGAGGAGCTACTTGATTGAGAAATAGCGGCTCCGGTCTCGGAAACTGACATACGGCCGGGAGAGCGGCGTGCGCTGACCACATGCCCCTCCGCATCCACATCCAGTGACGCCTGTGACATGAGGATGAAACGGTGGTCGATCGGTACCGTTGGGCCTTCATGGCCTGTTGAGGTGGCGTTTAGTTTCTTTACTGAAATACTCTGCCTGACAAAAAGTGAAGCACCGAAAATGGTAGGTGGAACCGAAATGAAATTTCGCAAGCATTTGAAGTTTTTTAAGTGACTACTAAAGCAAGTCAAATTTACTAAAACTTGCCCACTTATCAGTATGACGTTGCACCCCATCTGGCCTGAACGCATTCAATAATGCGATGGGATGGCAGACACAATGCCGTTGCATCCTCTCTTGAGGCAAACTGTCGTAACTGGTCCTGGATATCCTGGATACTGTCAGTGGGGCGTAATTCACGTCCTAGTTGGTCCCACACACGTTCTATGGCGGACAGATAAGTGGATCTTGCTGGTCACTGGAGTAAACCTTAATTGGAGTACCCAGCCAAGTTCATGGAGACACGTGCTAGCCATGTGTGGACGACCGTTGTCCTGCTGAAAAATGGCGTCACGACACAATTGCAGGAGAGACAGCACATACGTTTGTAGGATGTCCGTGACCTACCGTTGTCCTGCCAGAGTTCTCTCATTCACAGCCAGCCGTCGTTATCTGAAACCATACCCGATGAACCCCACAGTTTAATACCCGGAGTAACACCGATTTGCCTCTCCAAAACATTGGAAGAATCAGACCACTCCCCACGTCGCTGTCAAACTCTAAGACAATGTTCATCCAGGATAATAGAGAACGGATTTGTGACACTTGCGCGGAGTGACACTTGTACAAAGAGGGAATGTGTTGACATTTGAACAGAGCCCAGGACACTGTAAGTAGTGGAGAAGGTGTTCCAGAAGTAGGATACAACGGCCTGTCCGCCGCTACCTGCAAATTATTCTGCGGGAGGCACAAAGCCCATTTCGAGCACCAAGTCCCCTGTACCCGCACCAGTTCGTAGTGCGTGTGGCTTTCTCCCAGAGTTCAGTACTGCAGTTCACCTCTCACTGGCAAGCAGTGTTCCGTGTTATAGTGCTGGGATAATGGAGTACACCGAACCCACCAAAGGGTAGTCTTTAGTGATTTACAACGGGCATCAGTGTACACTGATGACCATAAACATTATGAACACACGCTTAATAGCTTGTTTGTCCGTCTTTGTAACGAAATACACCACTGATTCTGCTTATCAGGGATCCAACAGTTTGTTGGTAGGTTTGTGGATGTACGTGGCATTAGATGTATACGTATATGACCGCGCGGTTTGAGGCGCGATGTCACGGATTGCGCGGCCCTCCCTCGGGAGTCCTCCCTCGGGAATGGGTGTGTCTATTCTTCTTAACATAAGTTAGTTTAAGTAGGGTCTAAGTCTAGGGACCGATGACCTCAGCAGTTTGGTCCCTTACGAATTCATACACACTTGAACATTTTCTACGCATAGGTCAAGTAATTCGAGGACGCTGATTTGCGCACGCGGCGATCGCGCTCGATAGTGACCCAGATAGGTTCCATAGGAATTACACCAGTCGAATTTGGTTGCGCAGAGAGCAACATAACTTCACGATAATGCTCCTCAAACCGCAGTAGCACGGTTCTGGCTCCGAGACACGGACAATTATACTGCTAAAATACATCGCCGTCGGGGAAGACATCAAGCATGAAGGGATGCAGGTGGTTCGGAGCTGTCAGTGTGTCTTCGATTAGTACCGCAGGCCCCATGCAAGCGCAGGAGAATGTCTCCCAAAGTATAATACTGCTCCCACCAGCCTTCCTCCGTGGCGCACTGCACATTTCGTGCCGCCGTTCACCTCGAAGACGATGTTTGTGGAGACAACCATCGACCTAGTGTACCAAAAATGCGATTCACCCGAAGAGCCGACACGTTTCCTTTGATCGACGGTTTAATTCCGATGGTCCCGCCCCACTGCAATCGTAACTGACGATGTCGTTGGGTTAACATGCGAACACGTAGCGGTGATTATCTGCGGACCTCAGTGTTCAAGAATGTACGATGAACGGCGTGCTCCGAAACAGTTCTGCGTGCACCAGCACTGTACGCTTTCGGAAGAGATGAAACAGATCGCCATGTATCCTACTTTACAGAGTAGACAGGCCTCAGAACCCCACGTTCTGTGAAGAGTCGTGGAATTCCAACAATTTAGCGCTTAGTGGTATTTCACTGTCCTACCACTTTCCGTAGATGCGCGTGACAGTAGCACGTGAACATTCGACCAGCGTCAGTGTTTTCGAGATACTCATTCACAGGCGCTGCAGAACAACAATGTCATGTCTTAAAGTCGCCTATCTCTATGGATTGTCCTATTTACAACCTATATCTTCGCTTGGGTGATACTCTGTCCGTGTCTGCTCAGCTTACATACTTTTGTTACCGCGTCACGTGCCTGCAACGCCACCAGGCGGCATCCAGTGGTCATAATGTTTTGCCTTATTAGCGTATAGTGGACCAAACAAACAAACAAGAAGTAACTTACTGGCGTTATGTAATCTTTAAAAAGAATAAATGCGCAGTAAGACTATCCACAAAAACACACACAGTTTTAGGGGAAGCATGTTTTTATTCCAGTTGAAGCAGCAAATTAAGCGCGAAAACATTTTGTCAGCGCAAAGAAGTAGGCGAAAGAAACATACTCTACAGTTTCATCCCCTTACGCTGAAGAAGAAGGGAGCTTCTCAATCGAGGCTACGACTTAGTAACATCGTTACCATCATACACAGTTGCGAAACATCCGTTAAACCGCATTAGTCGAAAATATGTGTCAACTACACAAGACGCCAACGATTCTACAGCAATATTTTTCCAAGAAAATTCATTTACTGATGAATGATAGTAGCAATTTTTTACTTGCAGATGGTAACAGGCGACCGAGAGACTGAGTACTGTTGTTTGCCAGCGAAACGGGAAAAGGATGTTTATCGAGCAGCGAATCATTCTTTGTGGACGGAACGTTCAAGAGTTCGAGAAAGCAGTTTGGACAATTGTTTATACTCCACGTCGATCTTAATAGTTGTTGGGAGGAAACAAACACCAATCCAGTTGCTTACGCTGTGCTACCAAATAAAAAGCGGGAACCATATGAACGCTTTTCTTTTAAAGCTGTTAAAACTAACGTGCCTAGATGGAACCCTGCATCTGTGATGATGGACTTCGAAACTGCCACCGTCATAGCAGCTAACAGTTGGTTTCCTGGAACAGAGATTACTGGTTGCAATTACCATTTTAATCAATGTTAGCGGAAACATATTCAGTGCTGTGGCCTCGTTCCAGCCTAGAAGGAAAACGAAGTATGGTGTCACGTAATAATTTGTTCTGCTCTAGCACATCTTCCTCTGGAAATGAGAGCCGTGCGGGGTGGCCGCGAGGTCTATGGGCGTCCTGTCCCAGTTCACGCGGCTTCCCCCGTCGGAGGTTCGAGTCCTCCCACGGGCGTGCGTGTGTGTGTGTGTGTGTGTGTGTGTGTGTGTGTGTTTGTCCTTAGCGTAAGTTAGTTTAAGTTAGACTAAGTAGTGTGTAAGCTTAGGGACCCATGACCTCAGCAGTTTGGTCCCATAAGATCTTACCACAAATTTAAAAAAATTTTCTGGACATGTTGGATGATGTTTGGCTGTGTATTCAGGATAGCACATTTGAAAAGGAAAAGCTTCAGGACTTTTATTCTGTGGACCAGCGGCTCTCCAACGAACATATGCCAAGACAGATGTGTAACTTCAGTGGAAGGCGCAGTCGCACTCATAACGTCCCAAAGGGTGGAACCGAAGAATAAATACATTAATATCGAAAGTTCATTCGCATGTTTATTCATTAGCGAAAAATCTTCGAGAAGCTGCAGAGCATCACGGCAACCAGTTTGACAGATTAATTTTAAACTTTGATGGGAAAAGAAGAAAAAAGTAAGCAATGAAGACTGACGAAACGATTGCAAACGCTTTAAAGAAACTCCCAATTGATGGGAACTTAAAATCATTTTTGATTTGTGTGGCCTATGAACAGTTGTTAATATGATGATGAAAACGTAAAATTCACTGAAAAATTTGTGAATACTGAAAAGTAGTTTAACGTAATCATAGGCACCTTGTGGTGTTACCAGGAAACGAAACAACGTCCGCTATATGTCTCTTGAAATTTGTAAAATACTCCCTAATGATGACTGACAAGACTTATCTCAAAGGCAAAGCCTTTTCTAAGGAATAATCGCAGCATTCGCCTTGAGAGATTCTTAGAATCAAAATATGTATGGGCAGACAACGAATACAAAATCTTTGCAGCGGAAACGCAGGCAAATAATATGCAATTAAATCCATAGTTTCTCCCTCCGTTAGATGATGAGCAAACGAGCATGAAACTGATAAAGACAAACTAAATTATCATAAAAAGGTGACTGGTCGCAATTTTGTAACCTTTCACCATACGTTAAAACTAATTTCTAGTAACACATGTCGTAGACAACAGCAGACCTGTTGAGGATGCGGCTAGGTGAGCAAGAGTTCTGACGCTCGCTCGCCTCCTGGGCTGTGAGCGCTCATGGTAAAACGAAACGCTTAGACGTCGTTACGTAGCGCAGCATTACCGACTAGTAGCACACGAGAAGTGCAAATAATGTGCTGTCTTCAGAGGAATGGACAATTAATTTCGGCGTAGCCTTAGATATGAACATACAGTATATACGGCGTAGTGCTTTAGGGGGGGAGTTACCCAAAAATTGAAATCCTCTTCTACTTTGCAGATACCAACCAGTTTTTAAATTCTTCTCTATTATGTAAATATGTAGCAATACCCAAACTTTGAAGTCCATAAGTTCAATGGTTTTCGAGCTTTGAATTTTTAATATGATTTTAACGGTATTCTTGAAAACCAACTATTGGTAAAATCTCCAAAATTTTCACAATTCAGATTTTGTAGGTACATACACAAGACGCAGTTCAACGGTTCTGTGTATTCATTCTATGCGAAATTTTAATAATTTGTTTTCATGTTTATTTCAAATTTCTGCCTTGAATTTTCTTTAATTATCAGCACATAAATGTGGTAATGAAATAAACCACATTTTCGCTAATATTAATGTACAGAAGTAGGCAAACCCAACAAGACTACTTCCAACAAAAATTTCATTCAGATTGGTTAATATCAATAACAAAAAGAAGTTCGCGCTGAACTTAGAAAAACAGACTTATGGTAAAATGGTTTTTTATATTTTATCAAAAAATGAATATTACTACAGGACACATTCCCATTAAAATTCACCGGCATCATGACGTTTTCGCTTCCTGCTTGGATTTCAAGATCAGGCTAGCTTCCTCCTTGAATTTTCTACTCACAGTCTTCTTGAGAGGAACGGTGGTATGGATATCAGATTGTAAGCCAATACTTATTTCCTTGGAGCTTGTTGATCGTACTAAACAGGACATCGGTGTAGTTCAAATGGCTCTGAGCACTACGGGACTTAACATCTGAGGTCGTCAGTCCCCTAGAACTTAGAACTACTTAAACCTAACTACCTAAGGACATCAACACACATCCATGCCCGAGGCAGAATTCGAACCTGCGACCGTAGCGGTCGCGCGGTTCCAGACTGAAGCGGCTAGAACCGCTCGGCCACACATCGGTGTAGTCCCTAAATTAATATTTACACAGTCAACAGGCAAAGTGATTGATTTCCAACGACTGCCTGCCAATTGTTTCGCTTCCGTTTTCCTGGAAATCTTGCAGCTTGTTTTTCCCAATTTGAGTTTATGCCTATTTCGAAGTACAGATGGTTCTGCTTGATGGTGATAGAAATAAAAAATTATCTTTGGCATCTTTCGGTGTGCCACAGCCCATTATGCAGTCCGTATTTGAAACATTTTTCAGACATATTTGTAATTCGAATACAGTCAATCTAAGAGTAAACACTCCAAAGATGTGAAAGCAATTAATTTTTTTTTTTTTTTTGAAAAAGTGAAGTTTAAGGATAGAGTATACCTTAAAATGGAACGTAGTTATTTTTTAAGGGATGAAAAGTATCATTATGGCCGGGTTAAGAACTTCAAAGGGATCAGATAAATCAGCATCAACGTACCAGTGCAGGATGCCTAGTCTACATGTTTACTATATACGATGGTGTCTCGATGCACTTAGTGCTCTATAATTGTGTTTCAGAACTTTGAACAGAACGAAAAAATTCAGTTTACAACAACACTGAAATAGACTCCATGCAAAAGATTATGGACACTTGGAAGGCGAATGGCGAGGAGCCGATTTGCAAAAATTAAAAAACGCTGTCAAGTGGTATGACTGAAGAAAGTATTCATCGTATGGGAGCAGAGAAATAAACGTCTTAATAATTTTCCCAACATTTTCATTATGAAAATACTTTTTTTTTTTTTTTGCAGTAGGAACACTCACCGAATGAATATGCAGTTAGACCAAGTTATGCCGAGCGGTCTGAGGCCCCTTGTCATGGACTGCGCGGCTCCCACCGTCGGAGGTTCGAATCCTCCCTCGGGCGTCTGTGTGTGTGTGTGTGTGGGGGGGGGGGGGGGGGTCCTTAGCGTAAGTTACTTTAAGTTACAGTAAGTAGTGTGGAAGCTTACGAACCGATGACCTCAGCAGTTTGGTCCCATAAGATCTTACCACAAATTTCCAAATTTTTCCAAGTTACCATAGCGCTTTTCCGCTTGCAAAGGGTTCTGCAGTTTCACTAATTTTCGGGTCTGTTGACAGTGTGGAAACTCAGCTACAGCTAGATGTTATACACCTTGAGTGTGACATTTGCGTGATTGGTTTCATAGCAAAATTAGTCTCGTAGACTCCTGTTTCCTCAATGCAAATTTTCACGACTTTGTAAGTCTGCAGCTACGATTATGTCGATATTTAAACTTGCATCGACATGCTGCCTTTTTGTGCAATGAAGAGAACGAAGTCCACCCACAGGAGCTCACCATCATTACTGGATAAGTGGTACCAGACACTCATCCTTTAGCTAAAAGCAAAGTAAGTAATATTTTACGCTTAATGTTTAAATAAAATGGTAATGAAATGTTAATTTGTCAATTTAAATTTCGTTCTAAAAAAAGCAGTCATCATAAGCCTGCAACAGATGTAAGACATACCATGTTTCTTATTTAGTTGCCCCCCCCCCCCTCCCCCGTTCACTGCATCATCAAAATATCCCCAAGGAAGTGTTACAGGCCCTCTTTTGTTCCTGATCTATATTAACGACATAGGAGACAATCTGAGTAGCCGTCTTAGATTGTTTGCAGAGGATGCTGTCATTTGGTGTCTTCTAAAGTCATCTGATGATCAAAACGACCTGCAAAATGATTTAGATAAGATATCTGTATGGTGCGAAAAGTGGCAATTGACCCTGAATAAAGAAAAGTGTGAAGTTATTCACATGAGTACTAATAGAAATCAGCTAAATTTCGATTACGCGGAAAGTCACACAAATCTGAAAGCTGTAAATTGAGCTAAATACTTAGGGATTACAATTACAAATAACCTAAATTGGAACGATCACATAGATAATATTGTTATAGAGCAAACCAAAGACAGCGATTCATTGGCAGAACACTTAGTAGGTGCAACAGGTCTACTAAAGAGACTGCGTACACCACGCTTCTCCGCCCTATTCTGGAGTATTGCTGTGCGGTGTGGGATCCGCGTCAGGTGGGACTGACGGATGACATAGAAAAAGTACAAAGAAGGGCAGCTCGTTTTGTATTATCGCGAAATAGGGGAGATAGTGTCACAGACATGATACGTGAATTGGAGTGGCAATCATTAAAACAAAGACGTTTTTCGTTGTGACGGGATCTTCTGATGAAATTTCAATCACCAGTTTTCTCCTCCGACTGCGAAAACATTGTTGGCACCTAACTACATAGGGAGAAATGATCACCACGATCACTTTATTGGAATAGCAGAGTAATCACGTAGATGTGATATATAGAGATCTTGAATTTCAGTGTACGTTCTTATTAATACAACAGTCTTAAAAATAAATTTGCCACGAAACGCGTTAATTAGCCATCCTAAAGCTGCTGTTGAGTGAGCGAGCCAGCTCGCACGAGCAGCTGTGCTGAACTGCCACACTTCTTAGTGTGCCTGTACCTGTGAAAGGACCGAGCGAGGTGGTGCAGTGGTCAGCACACTGGACTCAAAACCGCGTACGACCATCCTGATTTAGGTTTTACGTGATTTCCCTAAATCGCTCGAGGGAAATTCGGGGATGGTTGCTTTGAAAGGGCATGGCCGACTTCCTTCCCCATCCTTCCCTAATCCGATGGGACAGATGACCTCGCCCTTTGCCGCCGCCCCCCCCCCCCCCAAATCAACCAACCAACTAACCAACCAACCAAACAACGTGGGAAAAGCCGGTTAGCCCGGCAAGAGCCCCAGCATCCGTGAAAGCATCACTCCGTGCAAGTGTTCCAGCTCCGTGCAGAACAGCGATTCATCGTTGAACACACACTGATTCATTTATCAGCAGTCCATACCTCCCGATCACGGCCACTTACAAGCAGATATCCTCGGTGTAGCGAAGAAGCTGAAAACAACTAAGAAAGGCAAGGCTTCCGGCACAGACTGTATACCACACAGGTTCCTTTCATATTATGCAGATACAGTAACTCCGTACCTAGCAATCATACACAACCGCTCAGTTGTAGAAAGATGCCCAAGGACTGGAAAGTTGCACAATTCACACCAATTACTCAGAAAGGAAACAGGAGTAATGCGCTGAATTACAGACCCATATCACTAATGTCGGTTTCCAGTAGGATTTTGGAACATATACGGTGCTCGAACATTGTGAATCACATCAAAGAAATCGATTTATTGACAAATCGTCAACACGCACTCAGAAAATATCGTTCGTGTGAAACACAGCTAGGCCGGCCGGAGAGGCCGTGCGGTTCTAACCACTGCAGTCTGGAGCAGAGCGAACGCTACGATCGCAGGTTCGAATCCTGCCTCGGGCATAGATGTGTGTGATGTCCTTAGGTCAGTTAGGTTTAATTAGTTCTAAGTTCTAGGCGACTGATGACCTCAGAAGTTAAGTCGCATAGTGCTCAGAGCCATTTGAACCAAACACAACTACCTCTTTATTCTCACGAAGTAATGAATGCTATCGACAGTCTACGTCTAATTTATTCCAGTTTTCCAGAAAGCTTTTAACACCGTTCCTCACAAGCAACTTCTAATTAAACTGAGTGCCTATGGAGTATCGTCTCAGTTGTTTGACTAGATTCGTGATTTCTTCTCAGAAAGGTCACAGCTCGTATGAACTGACGGAAAGTAAAACAGAAGCAATATCTGGCATCCTCCAAGGAAATGTTATAAGCCATTTGTTGCTCCTGACATACATAAACGATTTAGGAGATGCTGTGAAATGAGCATTTGGCGTCATTGGCGGGGAGGCCCCTTGCGGGGCAGGTCCGGCCGCCTTGGTGCAGCTCTTACTACATTCGACGCCACATTGGGCGACCTGCGCACCGGATGGGGATGAAATGATGATGAAGACAGCACAACACCTAGTCCCTGAGCGGAGAAAATCCCCGAGCCAGCCGGGAATCGAACCCGGGCCCGTAGGACGGCAATCCGTCACGCTGACCAGTCAGCTATCGGGGCGCACAGGAGATGCTGTCATTTACAGTGATTTAAAGTCGTCAGATGATCAAATCGAATTGCAAAATGATTTAGACAAGATATCTGTACGGTGCAGAAACTCGCAACTGACTCTAAGTAACGAAAGTGTGAAGTCATCCATATGAGCACTAAAAAGAAACCGCTAAATTTCAGTTACACGATAAGTCACACAAATCTAAAGGCTGTAAACTCATCTAAATATTTTGGGATTGCAATTACGAATAACTTACACTGGAACGATCACATAGATACCGTTGTGCGGAAAGCAAACCAAAGACTGCGGTTTATTAGCACAACACTTAAAAAATGCAACAGATTTACTAAAGAGACTGCTTACATTACGCTTGTCCGCCCTGTTCTGGAATACTGTTGTGCGGCGTCGGGTACACATCAGATAGGACAGAAGGTAGCTTGTTTGGTATTACCGCGAAGTAGGGGAGAGTGTGCCACACGTATCATACTCGAACTCGGGTGGCAGACATTAAAGCGAAGGCGTTTTTCACTGCAGCAGGACCTTATCATGAAATTTCAATCACCAACTTTCTCTTCAGAGTGTGAAAATATTTTGTTGGTGCCTGTCTATATAGGGAGAAATGACCATCATAATAAAATAAATCAGCCCTCGCACGGAAAGATATAAGTGTTCAATTTTTCCGCGCGCTATTCGACAGTGGAACAAAAAAATGGTTCAAATGGCTCTGAGCAGTATGGGACTTGACATCTACGGTCATCAGTCCCCTAGAACTTAGAACTACTTAAACCTAACTAACCTAGGGACATTACACAACACCCAGTCATCACGGGGCAGAGAAAATCCCTGACCCCGCCGGGAATCGAACCCGGGAACCCGGGCGTGGGAAGCGAGAACGCTACGGCACGACCACGAGCTGCGGACGACAGTGGAACAGTACAGAAGCAGCTTAAAGGTGGTTCGATGAACCGTCTGCCAGGCAATTAACTGTGAATTGCAGAGTGATGATGTAGATGTAGACTCCAAACGCAGCTTCATTGTGTTGTGTTAATGGAAGCCAGCGTAGGGGATGGTAATTCCCATGTGTGGCTGCTGCTGGTATCTGACCAAAAGTGCGGGATGACACAGAATGCTACAGGGAGTCCCTCACTTGTGACGGGGTTATGATGTGCTTGGCGCACGACGCGCGGATCATCCCTTCCGACGGTCAGACGTGGTAGTCCGGAACCTTGACGGCCTATCCTTACATTTCCACGAATTCCAAAATCGAGCCACTGACACATCCGAATGTGGATACTGCACGACTCGGCCACTCGACCGAATGTAGACCCACAATGAGACGCCTTTCGAACCCCGTCGTGTGCTGGTAACTCTGTCTCACTCGAGTGTTACGGCGCCTTCGTGTCTTTCACAATCATACAACATCTCACGCTGTTCACGCCCATTATATGCTGTACCAGGCCTGGTACCAACACTACACAAACAACACTAATGCAGTCTGGTGGCCGTTTTGCCTGTCAGAGAGAATTATAACACTTATTTACATACCAACCGATGGCGTGCACGTGTAAGAATTTACATTTAAAACCAATGATGTCTACTGCGTGCTTCACGGCATTTGTTAGGCTGTGTATGTAGTACTGTCGGCCCTACACAGCGCATTCCAACGAAGACGCTTATAAGATAAGGATTTTAAAAAATCGTCCAATATCACAAGACTATCTGCTACATGAATGGAGATAGACAATTGTGGCAAAGATTTACCTTATGCGTTGGAACTGAAACCTTCCCTTGGCGCTAGTTGTAAGTTCACTGGTGCATATCGTTCGCTCCCTCTTTGATAGGCCAATATGAACAGAGTCGAGACGGCGACACAGCAACAACAGGCGTTCTACGTTCCCCGTCTCAAAACATGCAATTCAGCTACAATTGTACGACGAGGCACCAATGGTCTCCAAGGTTGCTTGACGTCACAGTATGTGGCTTGTTTGGGAAGAGGGTGACGGGGGGAAGTGAAAGACCCAGTCTATGTGCCTCGGCTTCAAACCATTTTGGCTGAACTGTACACTGCAACAGCAATGAATGCAATAATTCCAAACATGATCGCAAATATATGAGACGAGACTGACTATAATCTGGATGTTTGTTGTGCATCTGGTGGAGGGCACATTGAATATTTTGTGAAAATTAAACGAAAACTTTGAAGCCAAGTTCAATTGTAAAAAGTACGCCAACGCTGTACGTGCTAACAAGTAAAAGATACTTTGTTTCTGTTGTGGACTTCAATTCAGAACTGGTTTGATGCAGTTCTCCATGCTACTCTATCCTGTGCAAGCCTCAGCATCTCGTCCTTCTGAATCTGCTTGGTGTATTCATCTCTTGGTCTCCTTCTATGATTTTTGCACTCCACGCTTCCCTCATATACTGAACCTGTGATCCCTTGATGTCTCAGAAGGTGTTCTACCAACCGATCCCTTCTTTTAGTCGAGTTGTGCCAACAATTCCTCTTCTCCCCAATCCTATACAGTACCTCTCCATTAGTTACGTGATCTACGCATCTAACCATCACCACATTTTAGAAGCTTCCATTATCTTATTGACTACACTGTTATCGTCCATGTTTCATTTCCATACAAGGCTACACTCCTTAGAAGTACTTCCAGAAAAGATTTCCTGACACTTAAATCTATACTCATGTTAACAAAATTGTCTTCTTCCAAAACGCTTTTCTACCCCTCGACAATCTACATTTTATATCCTCTCTTACTTCTCCCATCATCGGTTATTTTGCTGCCCAAATAGCAAAACTCCTTTACTACTTTAAGTGTCTCATTTCCTAATCTAATTCCCTCAGCATCACCTGATTTCATTCGACTACATTCCACTATCCTCGTTTTGCTTTTGTTAATGCTCATCTTATATCCTCCTTTCAAGACACTGTCGAGTCTGTTCAACTAGTCTTCCAAGTCCTTTACTGTCTCTGACAAAATTACAATGTCATCAGCAATCATCAAGGTTTTTAATTCTTCTCTCTGGATTTTAATTCCTACTCCAAATTTTTCTTTTGTTTCCTTCATTGCTTGCTCAATATACAGACTGAATAACTGTCTCACTCCCTTCTCAACCACTGCTTCCCTTTCGTGCCCCTCGACTTTTATAACTGCCGTTTGGTTTCAGTACAAATTGTAAATATCTTTTCGCTCCCTGTATTTTACCCCTGCCACCTTCTGAATTTGAAAGAGAGTATTCCAGTCAACATTGTCAAAAGCTTTCTCTGAGTCTACAAATTCCATAAACGTAGGCTTGCCTTTCCTTAACCTCTCTTCTAAGGTAAGTCGTAGGGTGAGTATTTCCCCGCGTGTTCCTACATTTCTACGGAACCCAAACGGATCTTCCGCGATGGAAGACCTTTTTTCATGGCTGGTTCTCCCAAGCCTATCAATATTTCTAACGGAATGTTGTCTACTCCCGGGGCCTTGTTTCGACTTAGGTCTTTCAGTGCTATGCCAAATTCTTCAGGCAGTGTATCTCCCATCTCATCTTCATCTACGACCTCTTCCATTTTCAATAATATTGCCCTCAAGTACATCTCCCTCTATATACCCCTTCCATCTTCCTGCTTCCCCTTCTTTGCTTACGGTTGGTTTTCCATCTGCGCTCTTAATAGTCACAGATGTGGTTCTCTTTTATGCAAAGGTATCTTTAATTTTCCTATAAGTGCATCTATCTTTCCCTATATGTTTCTAAATGCTTACGTTTGTCCTCTAGCCATTCCTGTTTAGCCATTTTGCACTTCCTGTCGATCTCATTTTTGAGACATTTGTATTCATTTTTGCCTGTTTCATTCACTGCATTTTTATATTTTCTCCTTTCATCAATTGAATTCAATATGTCTTCTGTTGCTATAGGATTTCTACTAGTCCTCATCTTTTTACCTATTTGATCCTGTCCTGCCTTTACTATTTCATCTCTGAAAGCTACCCGTTCTTCTTCTACTGTACTCCTTCCCCTGTTATTGTCAATTGTTCCCTAATGGTCCCTCTGAAACTCTCTACAACCTCTGTTTCTTTCAGTCTGTACAGGTCCCATCTCCTTAAATTCCTAACTTTCTGCTGTTTCTTCAGTTTTAATCTACAGTTCATGACCAATAAATTACGGTCAGAGTCCACATCTGCCCCTGCAAATGTCTTACAATTTAAAACCTCGTTCGTAAATCTGAGTATTATCATTATATAATCTATATGAAAACTTTTGGCGTCTCCAGGCCTGTTCCACGTATATAACCTCCTTTCATGGTTCTTAAACGGAGTGTTACCTATGATTAAGTTATGCTCTGTGCAAAATTCTACAACGCGGCTTCGTCTTTCATTCCTTACACCCAGTCAAAATTCACCTGCTACTTTTCCTTCTCTTCCTTTTCCTACTATCGAATTCCAGTCCCCCATGACTATTCAATTTTCTTCTCCTTTAACTATCCGGATAATTTCTTTAACGACACGCCCTTGTAAGACTGGATGGTTCTTTAAAATAAGAACTTCGTAGCCCTAGGCGTAAGCTAAAATGTATCCCTAATTTCTATTTCCATCCATGCAGAAATAAAGTCTTAAGAAATCGGGTGTGAACACTGAAGAGCGAGCAATGGCTCAGATAATGGTCATCGTGGTAAGCGCTGTGTCACTGGACGGGTGTGATGAGGAATCATGAGGAAAAAAACGATAGACATTTGGCATCCAGTCATTGACATTGTCATTAGAGAGAGAGCACTAGAGATGGGCAAAGTCGTTCATCCTGGAAACTAGTTCACTGGTGATCGTTCTTTTTTGGGAACCGTTCATTTTTACTCGTTCACCGATCACTGTGTTTGGTATATGGTTCTTATGAAAAATTGAAAATTAGTAGCATATCTGACTGCAGATGGAAGGCGCCAAGAGAGACACTTGCCTCTCCCCTGGAGTACAGAGTTTTTATTCATAACACTTGTAATTTTCGTGATTCTGCAAAACATCTCATTTAGCCAACTGAAGCGTTATGTGGCTGATCGCAGTGAAATAATATGAGGCGGCGCACGAAAAACCGGCCCCGAGTACAGACTACTTGCCAATTACGCACGATTTGTTGACCGCTACGAGCAGAATAGATAACATGTAATAATTAGGCAGTGAAGAAATAACAAGTTAATGCAAACAACTTCGAAACAATAGATGACGAATGGTAAGCGACAATGAGCAGTATAGTATTCGGGGCCGATTTTTTCGTGCGCCACCCTGTACCACGGAAATAATATTGTAGGAATTGTTATATTCTCTTTACAAAATGTGACACCATACACTCGGTTACGAAGCGCGGGCTTCATTTGTTTGTAAGTCGGTCTGCCTTCCATATCAATGAACATGCTCTTTTACCTTGGATCAAAAAAAGGCGGAAAATGGCCACTAGCGTGTGCCGTGCCGACGTCCTTTTTGCATGTGCACTAACAAAAAATCTTGCCTTTTTACAAGTATTTCTTCTGCTGTTTATCGAAATAGTGAAGTATATATTACATACACGTAATTTTTATGTAACTGACGTAATTATAAAATACATTTTAATTACCGGTCGTGGACGCTGAATAGAATACGAAAAGAAGCAGAAGTTCAGAGTTCAAAAATGGTTTGAAACAGATCTAGAATGGCGCGTGCGAAGCGAACGAAATGAACAATTCGATACTGAACTAATTATGAGCAATCGGCAGTGGAACTGCGACGAGTGCCACGCGAAGAAGGAAGAGTTCGGCCGAGTGAGACAGAGACCGAAACAGATGGGAACGGGAACATGGCTGGAACGAGACCGGCCGACGTACCGTTCGGGAACGAGACTGACCGTTTCCCGCTCCCGGGAACTATAAGTAGAAAGCCGCGACCGAAGTGAACTGTGAAAAACCGTCCCGTAGAATTCGTTCCTCGCTCGTTCCGTTCATCTTGGTGAACCGTTCCTTTGGACCCGATAGTTAACGAGCGTCCCACATCTACAGAGCACACGCCGGAATGGGGAAGGATATGAAAAGAAATGGGCCATGTCCTTGGCGTAGGAACCATCCAGATATACGTCTTAAATGATTTAGAGAAACAACGGGAAATTGCATCTGGATGTTGGTTCGAATGGCTCTAAGCACTATGGGACTTAACTTCTGAGGTCATCAGTCCCCTAGACTTAGAACTACTTAGACCTAACTAACCTAAGGACATCACACGCATTGATGCCCGATGCAGGATTCGAACCTGCGACTATAACAGTATCGCGGTTCCGGACTGAAGCGCCTAGAAACCGCTCGGCCACAGCGGCCGGCAGGATGTTAGCCCTAGTTCCCCGGAAGATGAATCCAGTGTCTTTCACCTGCGTTACCTCGTTCAGTGATAAGCACAGAAAACATACTCGATTTGTTTTGCACTTCTCCGCAGCACAGATGCAATGCCGTGATGACAGCGTCATATCGTTCGGTGCAAGAAAATAAGCTGAAGCAAACTCTTACACACATAGAAACAAACGCGAAATAAAAAATGTCTTTCCTTAGAAGCGAAACAGTCAATATTCCTTTCTTCGCCGGCCGGAGTGGCCGAGCGGTTCTAGGCGCTACAGTCTGGAGCCGAGCGACCGCTACGATCGCAGGTTCGAATCCTGCCTCGGGCATGGATGTGTGTGATGTCCTTAGGTTAGTTAGGTTTAATTAGTTCTAAGTTCTAGGCGACTGATGGCCTCAGAAGTTAAGTCGCAAAGTGCTCAGAGTCAACCATATTCCTTTCTTCCCGTCTATAGAGATTCCTTGGGACACGCGAGGGCCCACTCGCGACTGCGGCTAGAATCCGTGTAGTGTTGGCGCTGGTCGCCGCACGAAACAAATTACGCGACGTATTTTTCCGCAGTTTTATTCGTAATATTTTAGTGGCGGATAAATTCTATACTCTGCTGCACTTATAAATATCAGTGTAAATAAGGGTCATCAGCCACGCTTTGATCCTCCTATACAACTGAAAGTGGCCCGTAGCAATCCATAAGGGGCATTCAAATGAAAAGAAGACAGACGAAAAAAGTAAGTAAACTATTTATTATTTCAAAAGTAATCGCCATAGCTGTTAATTCATGTGCCCCAGAGTGGGAGAAGACTGTCAATGCTTTCGTAGAGAAATGTTTTGCGGTTGCCTACGGAGCCTCGATTGTACCTAGGCGTGCACCTCTTCATGCGAAGAAAATCGATAGCCACGAATGTCTTTCTTCAGCGCTTCACAAATATGAAGGTCACACGGGGAGAGACCGAGACTTTATGAACGACATTTACGGGCTTGCCAGTAGAACTTCTCCAGCGTAGTCGAAAGAATCTACCAACAAAATGCCAGCCCACATGTTGCAAGATTGTTTCGACTACGCTGCAGAAGTTTCGCTGGACAGCCCTTAGACATCCTCCATGCAGTTCAGATTTCTCCCCATGCGATATCCATATTTTTGGTGCACAGTCGTCATTCCACAGGCAACAGCAAACGTTTTTCCCTGAAGGCAATGACCGTTTTGTCTCACAGTAGGATAAATGTACTAACAGTCATGAGAATTACTTTCGAAATAATAAACAGTTTACTTACTGTTTTCCACATATCTCGCTATTATTTGACTTCTCCTTGTAGTTCCAGTAAAGCCTCGCAGCCAGAGCAGCGGACTCAAAGATCTACGTGCTATCTGTGTGCTGGGATGACACCGCTTGGAGACGTCAGGTCGATGGTAATATTAGAAGCACTTTGTTTTTCTTTGACCCGGAAAGGTACAACTAAGCCCCTTACATGTCTCCTGGCTCTAATACAAATGGTACATGCCGTTTGTGATAACACAGAGAAGGGAATCGCGCTAACGTTTGCTCTTTCACTGACTGCGGGAATGGCGTACGTTTATAGGTCCATAATATTTCCAAATTCATTGCAAGCCCTGTATATTCATTCCTCAGAGCAACTGGAAAGTTTAGGACTGCAAAATTGTTTTGTTCCACAGCTCATCACTAAAATTTTCACGAACTATCGGGTGGTCAGTTCATTGTTGTTTTGCTCGAATTGAAGTGGAATTTCACCCATCACGTGGTATTTCATGCACGTGACACACAAAAGATTAAACAAAATATAGAAATGGAGATGCATTTACGAAAAGCCACTTAAATTCTTATTTAGACAACAGACAATAGACGAAAAGTCTGTGATAAAAACGTTAATACGCGATAATAGTGCTCCTCTCGTGAACAGCACAATACTAATACAGCCATCCGAGGCACGCGGCCTCACTAACAAGGAGCCATTGAGAAGCGCTTTAAATAGGCGCCTTCAGACGCGCTGCGCCACCATGCTTCGGTGGCGCCACAGCTTGCAAATATTGCAGTCAACTGCGAGCGTTCTTAACACAATGTAACATTCTGCCGTTGCCGCCAAGTCAAGCAGCGGGTTCACGATTTTATACACAAATAAAGAAATACGTCAAGTAGTATAAGGAGGAAACAGCGAGTTGCACCGCTGCGATACTGGCATAAAAAGCGACAGAGAAAATGCAGCTTTCATTCTTTCCGTGTAGATCACTTTTGTCGAGCGCTGGTTAATTTGAGAAAATAAATGTCTTTCACGACATCGGGTTTACAGAAATCGTATAAAAGTTTATCATTCGGTTCTGGTGCGGTATCAGTACAATATCTTCTTTTTCCAAATAATTTCCTTTGCCAGTTAAGCTACTGTTACAAATCACGGAAGGTTGAATGTAATAAATATGCATTATCGGGCACTAGGGGAGGCAGTGGATTGTGGACATTTAGTATGTGATTATTACAGACGACGCGACTGGTCCTTACATCATTGGAGAAACCTCGATAGGTAATAGATACGCACAATTAAAACGCTACAGGCTTTCCTACAGGAAGTAACATTTGAAATTCATAGATGTATATGGTACTAGAACCATGGGTGCCCCGCTCACTACGCTCTTGTGGTTAAGAAAGCGCTCACCCAGCTCTTTCCTGGTGGCTAGATAGGATTCGAAGGCGTTAGTAGTTAGTAGTTAGCCTGCACGTTCGTATCACTTGACGCCACTGGCCTTTTTTCTGAGTTAAACTCAAAGATGAAGTTTATGCACAAGTTACGACGACCAAGAGGGTTTAAAATATCGCTTGTTGCATCATGTGCAGTGATATGGGTGATACGGAACGGATCTGATCAGAGAGAGAGAGAGAGAGAGAGAGAGAGAGAGACGCGCATTTACTACTTAACAATCTTTAGACCTTAATCCATTATTTTACAAATTCATTCAAGTCTTTCAAGACTTTGGCAGAAACAAAAGCAGAAGTGTTACTGAGGTAAACTAGTGAATTAGCATTAGATGCTACGACCTTGGCTTTCTCGTTGGTGTGCCGATCAAATCACATTTAGCCAAGTGTGATTAGTATCATTTTTGAACGAAACCTTTCTCCATTATTTCGTTTTTGTTAGTAGACACTCTCAGCAGCGTCAAGATGGCCGTCACATCAGCCAGATGCGACAATTCCGTATAGCACGAATTTCCGCATAAGACAGCAATCTGTTTCCTGTTCATAACAGATAAACCCTAAGTTCTAAACAATCCAATTTTTCCGAAATTACTAACCGGATTTTGAAAACCGAAACCGCTGAATTCTTCGCTCTTAGAACTAAGACACTAGCATTAGAAATTTCTAAGTTCCACTTGCCAAATTAGCCAGCCGGTGTGGCCGTGCGGTTCTAAGCGCTTCAGTTTGGAACCGCGTGACCGCTACGGTCGCAGGTTCGAATCCTGCCTCGGGCATGGATGTGTGTGATGTCCTTAGGTTAGTTAGGTTTAAGTAGTTTTAAGTTCTAGGGGACTGATGACCACAGAAGTTAAGTCCCATAGTGCTCAGAGCCATTTGAACCATTTGAACTTGCCAAATTGGAATTGATACCTCCGTACTAAATACAGCTACGAAAAGACACTGTACGTTTCACACTTCATCTGGGTGAAAATAGAATTACAATAGTTCAATGATTCAGGAAATATATGAGGTCAACAGTTTAAGCTGAATCAACCTACATCTTCCAGCACTACAGAGAGAACAGTTCAACCTGCATCTGCATACCTAAACCTTCATAACCACCGATTGAAAAAGTAAAGTTATCACCGCCATCCTGCAACTGCCTGGTTTGACGAAATTTAATTTCATCGTCAATTAACTTCTTATAAATTAATGAACTCTTGAACACTGCTGAATATGGCGATCTTCCATAAGCACTAGTGTCAATGAATAGGAATCTGTTGTAGGAATCACATATGGCTATCAATAATATGGAGAAAAAGTATTTGTATTTGTGATAAAGCGCCCACAACGAGCTGGCTTGATGACATGTATATGTTGACCATCTACAGCTGCCACACAGATGTGGAAATTGGCTGTGCCTTCAAAGCCCGTCTCAGATTCCAGAAGTCGACTTCTGTCAGGAGGAAGCAGACAGATCTCAGATTCTGCCGTACAGCCTGACACTCGTTGGACTTAACCATACGCGATATAGTTCATAGGCCAATTTGACATTGTAGGCGAAAATCTGTCACACTTTCGGCTCCATAATATCAGAAAACGACGAATCCCTGTTACACGCAACAAACATTTAAATTGGTTTTCCAAACTTGTCACTACATAGAAAGACTCAGAATGCAGTGCTTTCAGATAGTTTTGTTCAACGTAAGTATCCACTTTTCAAAGAAAGTGCAAAAGCTGAATGGATTCTTACACCACAGAACAGGCCAAAAAATGAAGAAAAAGCAGGTCAAATTACATCTGACAGTAGTGGAGGAAAGATCGAGGATGAGCCCCAATATAACGCAGCGTATATGAAAGGGACAGATGAGCATATGGCTTCTACACCTAGTTAAAAAAAAAGAAGAAGAAGAAGAAGAAGAAGAAGAAACGTATGAAGAAGTCTACAGAAACGGGCACTTTTACTGAAACACTTAAATCTGAATTCTACAGCCATCAAACATCAAATGAAAAGAAAGATGAAGATATGCTGTTCATGTTACATATAACTTCCGAACTTGAAAAATTCCTAAACCTGTGTGTACCTACACACAAACGCAAAAATGTTTTAAAAAGGAGCAAGACACCGAAGTTTCGGAGTAACTTGCAGCTCCAGGACGAACACCTCCTACCTTTGACTTCCATAATTTCAGCCTGAAACATGCAGTAAGGTGACAAAATCATGGGTACCTCCTAATATCGGGTCGAGCCTTCTTTTGCCAGGCGTAATACAGCAACTCGACGTGGCATGGACTCAAGATCAGTTGGAAGCAGTCCATAACTGCGAAAGTGTTGCCGCTGCAGGATGTTGTGCACGAATTGACCTCTTGATTATGTTCATAAATGTTCGATGAGGTTCATGTCGGGCGATCTCAATAGCCAAAACATTCGCTCAAATTATCCAGGACGTTCTTCAAACCAATCGCGAACAACTGTGGTCTGGTGACATGGTGCATTCTCATCCATAAAAATTTCATCGCAGAATGGCTGCAAATGGTCTCCAAGCAACCGAAAATACACATTTCCAGTCAACGATTGGTTCAGCTGGAGCAGAGGACCCATCCCATTCGATGTAAACACAGCCGACGGCATTATGGAACCACCACCAGTTTGCACGGTGCCTTGTTGACAACTTGGCTTCGTGGGGTCTGCGTCACAGTCGAATCGTACAGTCAGCTATTTCTAAGTGAAATCGGGACTTTGTGACCAGGTCACGATTTCCAGTCGTCTAGGGTCCAGCCGATGTGGTAACAACACCAGGAGAGGCGGTGCAGGCCATGTCGTGCTGTTAGCAGAGGCACTCCCGTCCGTCATCTGCTGCCATAGCCCACTAACGCCAAATTTCGCCGCACTGTCGTAACGGATACGTTCTTCGTCCGTCCCACATTTATTTCAGTGGTTATGTCACGCAGTGTTGCTTGTTTGTTAGAACTGACAAATCTGTGCAGGCGCCGCTGCTCCCAGTCGTTAAGTGAAGACCGCTGGCCACTGCGTTATCCGTGGTGAGAGGTAATGCCTGAAATTTGGTATTATCGGCACACTCTTGAGATAGTGGATCTTGGAATGTTGAAGTCCCTAACGATTTCCGAAATGGAATGTCCCATGCGTCTGACTCCAACTACCACTCCGCGTTCAAAGTCTGTTAATTTCAGTCGTGCGGCCATAATCACGTCGGACATCATTTCTCATGAATCAACTGAGTACAAATGAGAGCTTCGCCAATGCACTGCCCTTTTATACCTTGTATACGCGATACTACCGCCATTTGTATATGTGCATATCGCAGTCCCATGATTTCTGTCCACTCAGTGTATGACATACGTTGTAATCAACACTGAAACTTCCTGTTGTATCCCGGAACGATTCACTCCCTCTCAAGAGCTCACAGAAACGCACGCAGGAAATCAACATCATTATGAACTGACATCCAACGACTCTGATTTAAGTATGTCTTCGTGTCGCTCAATTTGTAACAAAATATAAGTTTGATTGGCTGTGTGTGTAAATTAGTCTTACCTTAATTTAAGAGCAACCTTCTAATTTGCTGGAAAGCAAGGTCGCATACTATCACTTGTTCCCCGAAGCATGGAAAGACTTTCGTCCAAAGATCTTCACGACATGGGACACTGCAGAGGGAACTTCCGTCGTACTGATTAAGGCCGTCATACAATGTAGGAAACAAAGCTTGAACTACTCTTCCTTCTGGAAATGGATGCACCTAAAATTACCTCTTTTGATTTTCTTATTCAGGGAAAGAAGTAAAAGAAATAAAAGAAAGGCGTCGTCCTCATCAGATTCCATAACTAAACTGAAACGGCTGCGCAGCTTCACAGCTGCGCCTGTTCCAAGGGTCGCTGCGGTGTATATGCCAGCCTGTCAGACAGACAGCGACTGAATCTACGTGCATCAGTAGAGTTGCACTCTACCAAAACTAAGGTTCGACAGTCTTGATACATTTCACAAACAACGTAGTAAGTGGCAGAATTACCTGTAGTAATGCTAGCATTCTTTGGGAAAGAAATACAAAGAATATGTATGAGAGAGACTGGTGGCCGACGCATTTTCTTTGTTTTTTTTTTGTCAGTTTGGTGTCTGTTTTGCAATTAATTAGAACCGCATATCATTCAGCGCCGATGGCAGAGTGAGCAACAGTCTTATTCACAGCGCCCATCAGGGTTGAGGTACGGAAAGGCATCCAGTATAGCCTAAAATCTCTCTAACTTTCCCAATTGAGATCCTACACAGTTGTCAATTTTCTTCTTGGTAGTGTGTGTGGTAGAAATGTAAGTTTAGACTTTAAGCTCAAAGACACGGAGAATTATACTGCTAAATGGTTCAAATGGCTCTGAGCACTATGGGACTTAACATCTATGGTCATCAGTCCCCTAGAACTTAGAACTCCTTAAACCTAACTAACCTAAGGACAGCACACAACACCCAGTCATCACGAGGCAGAGAAAATCCCTGACCCCGCCGGGAATCGAACCCGGCAAGCCGGGCGCGGGAAGCGAGAACGCTACCGCACGACCACGAGCTGCGGACTATACTGCTAAAATGTGACATTGCCGTCGGGGAAGACATCAAGCATGAAGCGATGCAGATGGTACGCAGCTGTCAGCATGTCTCCGATTACTACCACAGGTCTCGTGCAAGCGCAGGGGAATGTCTCCCGTAGCACAGCACTGCTTCCACCAGCCTGCTTCCGTGGCGCGCTGCACGTTTCGAGCCGCCGTTCACCTCGATGACGACGGTTGTGAAGAAGATCATCGCCCTAGTGTAGCAAAAATACGATTCACCCGAAGAACCGACACGTTTTCATTGACCGGCTGTCGAATCCCGATGGTCCCACGGCCACTGCAGTCGTAACTGACGATGCCGTTAGGTCAACATGTGAACACGTATGGGTAGTCTGCTGCGGAGCTCCATGATAAACAATGTACGATGAATAGTGTGCTCCGAAACGCACGTGCGTGCGTGCACCAGCATTGTGCTCTTTCGGCAGAGATGCCACAGATTACCGTCTATCCTACTTTACAGAGCAGACAAGCTTCGGAACCCAACGTTCTGTGAAGAGTCGTGGACGTCCAACCATTTAGCGTCCACCTCTTTCCGTTTATGCTCGCGGCAGTAGCACGTGTACGTTCTACCAGCTTCGCCGTTTTCGAGTTACTCGCTCACGGGCTTTGCGTCATAGTCGCTTATCTCAATGGATTACCCCATTTGCAGCCCATATCTTCGCTAGCGTAATCCCCCATCCAGCTCTGCTGCACTTACTTACATTTTTTCATGGTGCGTCACGTGGCCGCAATGCCGCCAGGCGGCAATCAACCTCCGGTGGGCGATGGTCATAATGTTTTGGCTAATCAGTGTATATTATTGATGACTAAAGACTCTGTTATGTTTATCTCTTGCGTTTATTAAACTTGTCAAAACGCTACGAACTTATGCACCAAACCGATAGTTTGACTGAGGATACATTTACAGCAAACAGAGCAGGCATAAGGGAATAAAAACATCGAAAACTGAAACTGACAAAGTGCAAAACTGTAGGAGCATGCGTGACTACTGTGAAAACAGAGGCCAGCTATATGAAAATTAGAAACATAATACGAGAAAAGATTAGCATCTGAATGAATATTGACATGTCAGATGGCACGCTACTCCTAAACAAAGATAAGAAAACTGAAACTGAGGAAATATGTGCAAGGTTTATATAAGGAGAGTGGAGTAGAAGGCAACATTATAGAAAGTGAAAAATGAAGTAAATGACCTTATGTTGGGAGATACGATAATGCGAGAAGAATTTGATGGAGCACTGACAGAAGTAAGTCGAAACAATAGCACCTACAGCAGACGATATTCCCTCAGACTTAGATCCTAGGGAGAGGAAGCAATGGTTAAACTATTTCTTCTGGAGTGCAATATATGAGAAAGCAAAGCACGCTATGTCTTCTGGAAGAATGTGGTGATTCTTACTCAAATTCTGCCTAAGGGGAATTGAAGTTCAGAGAGAACAAAAAAACTCTGCGGTTTGCCAATGACGTTCTAATTCTGTCGGAAACAGCGAAGGGCATGGAAAAATCAGCTAAACAGAATATGTAGCCTCTTGAAAAGATGTTACAAGATGAACTTCAACTAACGTCAAATCATGGCTATGGAATGTGGGAGAAGTAATCAGGCGGCGTTGACGAAATCAGATTAGAAAATGAGACAATAAAAGTAAAGGTAAGTTTTATTATTAGGGTAGCAAAATAACCGACGACTGACGAAGTAGACGGCGTATCTGAAAACGAGAAACTATTTAACATAGTATATAAATTTAAGTATTAAGAAGTCTTTTTTTTTTGTCTGGAAGTACTTGTCTGGAGTGTAAACTTGCACGAGAGTGAAACGTAGTCTATCAACATTTCAGACAAGCTGAGAACAGAAGTTTTTGAAATGTGGTGGTACGTAAGAATGCTGAAGGTCAAATGAATCGATCGAGTGACGGAGGAGGCACTGAATCGAACTAGAGAACAAAGAAGGGATTGGGCTGATAAAACACATCCTGAGACATCAAGGTATAGTGAATTTGATAAGTACAGCTGGACGCAAGCTGCTGTACTTATACAGCGATGAAGAGACATGCGTAAGGGAAGACTAGCGTTGAGAGCTGCATCAGCTGTTTTCGGGATGAAGACCACAATAACACGGCATTGGGCAATGAAAGTTGTTTAATGTCCTCTCACAATTTATGTACGTACCTCACATTTCACAGCCATTGCAAGTTTCTCGCATTATGACGACTGCGAAATGCCGCGTTTCATATTCATCATCATCAGTTTTCTGCTATATTAGCAGGTCCTTTGCCTCTCCATTTTCTGCTTCATTCTTAAGGCTGCTGTATGTTGTACCGTCCATCACGTCATCCAGTACCTGAAATCTCTTCCTTCCTCGCTTCCTTTTCCCTTCTACATAACCTTCTAAAGCTGTTTTTATCAGTCCATCATTCTCTCTTAATATATGCCCAATCCAATTTCTTTTTCTTCTTTTTATTAATCTAGTAACTGGCTTTTCTCTCCCACTCTTCTCAGTACCTCTTCATTTTTTACTGTGTCCATCCAACTTATTCTTTCCATCCTCCGCCATGTCCACATTTCAAAAGCCTCCAGCCTTTCTCTGTCTTTCTTCCTCAAAGTTCGTGTTTCAGCGCCATACAGAAAAACACTCCATAAAAAGCATTTTATGAGCAGTTTCCTCAGTTCTCTGTCCAGACTGCTGCAGAAAATTCTCCTTTTCTTAAGAAATGCCTCTTTTGCCATTGCTATCCTTGTTTTAATTTCTGTGCTGCACTTCCAGTCGGTGTCTCTCCTGCTTCCAAGATACTTAAAATTTTGCACCTGTTCTAATATTTCTCCACTCAGCATTTCATACTAGTGTTTCTTCTTAATTTACTGTCTTTCGAGACGTGCCCATACAGCCACCTCAACAGTAGAATGTCTGTTATGATGATACGAACGTGAGGACAGCACAACATCCAGTTTCCGAGCGGAGAAAATCACCGATACGGCCGGAAATCGAACCCAGGCCCCTTCGGTTAACAATCTGCCGCGCTGACCGCAAAGCTACTGAGGCCGACTTTCATATTAATTACTTTCATCCTTCGCTTCTCCGCCTTATAAAATGCAGAGTCGATTGTCGTCCCCATACGCTAGCTTGCCATACAACAGATAAAGACGAGGAAATTCAACAAACAGTCTGTTAAGCAAGAGCGTGGACGGCATCACACGCAGATGGTAAAAGATATCGCATTACTTCTTTCACAGCCCAGTAAAAGAACCTTTGTCCTTCAAGCAAAGCCCATACAGTATTAGTTTACTTTGAATACTTGATTGAGATTTGCACGTGTTACCAACAATTTAAAAGCGCAGATGATGTTACAAACTTATTATATATGCTTGATGCCGACAGCCAAACGTTGGTTCATCGATAAAAAGGAAAATTGGATACTGCAGGAGGACAATGATCCGAAGCACTGCAGCAGGCTTTGCAGCCACTGGGAAATAGAGAAAGGTGTGCAGGTACTGTATTGGCCCTCACAGTCGCCCGACGCTAATCCTATTGAAAATCAATGGTCTTATATCAAAAAGAAGTTGCAAGGAAAAAAGTTCTTCACTTTGAAACAGCTGAAGATGCAAATTTGATCCACTTGAAAGTCTCTTCCACGTGAATACGCGGAAAACTTGGTTTGTAGCATGCCTCGGACATGCCAAGCAGTTATCGGCGCTGCGGGTGACTGGACGTATTATTAATTGTAATTGCATTTTTATTTTGGTCACATAAGATCCATTTGTATGTTTTAGTGTGTTGTCAATTACATTTTCCCACCGATTAATCCGACAGACAATCTTATTATTTAACCGACTGTATATGGAGACACTTCAGTCTGCACTTACTTACACACGATAGCAGGTGTTTGTGCCATAGCTCTGGTCCGTTAGTGTACAGAGATGAAGAAAAATAAGAAGGGACAAAGTAGTTATGAACAGGAATAAAATTAACCGTTGTTCTTAATAAATTTAAGTTCGGAGATTAAATTTCTCTCGAGACTAAAATAACGAATCTCTGCGTGATGCAAAATTTTCAGGTGGCTGCGCAGATAGTTGTTTGAACAGGAACCCACGTCCGGAGACGTGCCGTTTCCGTGATACGAAGACCCAGTGTCCACTCTCCCGCGTCTGCAGAGAGAACGCTGTTGTTTTAGCGTAATGGCTCCCAACCTTTCTGAACGAGATAAAATGTAAACCAATACTACAACAACGCTTAACATCTAACTACATTTTGGCGCACTTGCCAGTACAATCACAAAGACAAAAAATGTTTACTTAACATTCAGCGAACCAATACACCTCAGGAGTTTCTGCACGTATTCTTTTAAAAAACAAATAGTGAGCCAAAGGGGTGGTTGGTACTTCTTTTTTATATTCGGTTTGGCGTCGGGTATCGTACGTCGTGCTTCAAGATCATTTGGTTCCTCGCTTTTGTTTCCTTTGCTACGACAGTGGGAAATATATTTTCGCACAACCAAATCGTAGAATCTGTAGTATTAAGGCTTTTTCTCTTTCATCAAAGTCTATTTTCAGTTTGTCGCCCCTACAGGGTCCAAGTATACTGTACTTCGGATCGAAACTTGTCATATGAGCATATTCCTTTGTTGAGTGAAAACAGACTTACAACTGGAGCATTTACCTGTCGACTTTACAAGTCACGGAAACAGTTGCACGAACAATGTATTACTGATATATACTATACATGGTGAGTCAAGAGAAAAGGTACATGCTTTGCGGGGTGATAGTATTAGTGATTCTGAACACAAAACTTCATATCGACGTATGCCCTATACCGAATGGTTTCCGAGATAGAACACATTTAATATCACTTTTGTAAGTTTTTCCCGAATAACTCAAAAACCGCACCCTCCAGCGAAAACGTGTCGCAGTACAAAATTAAACTATATTAAATTTCCTACAAAAAATGTCCTATTCATGATGACGACGATGATTGGTTTGTGGGGCGCACAACTGCGCGGTCATCAGCGCTCGTACAAAGTCACAATTTTTACACAGTCCATTTTCTTTTCGCTATCCAATCTCTCCACTCTCACAAATGATGGTTATAATGATGAGGACAACACAAACATACAGTCCCGGGGCAGAGAAAATCCCCCACCCAAACCCGGCGGGAATCAATCCCGGGACCCCGTGATCCAGAGGCAGAAACGCTAGCCTCTAGACCACGAGCTGCGGACCTCGACGCGCATGCGCTGTAGCTTGCGTAGTTTTTGCAGGCCAATTTGAGGTAGTTTCCCGACTTGATAGCCCACAAGTGTCCCGCACCAAACTGTTCATCCCAACCTGCTACCTCAATATGCTACCTCAAATTGGCCTACAAAAACTACGTAAGCTACAGCGCATGTGCGTCGGGCGACTTTTTCAACATTCTCGTGCTCTCTTCGCACAAACCATTAGTTCCAGAGAAAAAAATTAATAATACCTTCTTGTAGGAAACTTAATATAGTTTAATTTTGTACTGCGACACGTTTTTGCTGGAGAGTGCGGTTTTCGAGGTATTCAAGAAAAACGAACAAATATGATATTAAATGTGTTGTATCTCGGAAACCATTCGGAATAGCGCATACGTCCATATGACGTTTTTTGTTCAGAATCACTAATACTATCACCCTTCACAGCATGTACCTTTGCTACCGATGTGGTGTCACCGCCAGACACCACACTTGCTAGGTGGTAGCCTTTAAATCGGCCGCGGTCCGCTAGTATATGTCGGACCCGCGTGTCGCCACTGTCAGTGATTGCAGACCGAGCGCCGCCACACGGCAGGTCTAGAGATACGTCCTAGCACTCGCCCCAGTTGTACAGCCGACTTAGCTAGAGAGAATTCACTGACGGATTACGCTCTCATTTGCCGAGACGATAGTTAGCATAGCCTTCAGCTACGTCATTTGCTACGACCTAGCAAGGCGCCTTTACCAGTTTATATTGAGATTATATAATGTATCAACAAGAGCGATGTTCACCAATTATGGAATAAAGTTAAGTATTACTTCAACTATGTACTTTATTTGCGATATTAATTACATTGTAATGTTCCAGACCTCACGCCAGTCTGCGTGAGCTTAACGCGTGCCTTTCGGCATCCTCGCATAGTGACTTGGCTGTCTTGCCAAGTCACAACAACTGACTCATCCTGTATGTACTGGATGGACTGCAAAAGGAATAAAAGACTGCAACGGGAGCGGCGCAGATGCTTATCGCTGTGATTGCAGTGTATGGAAAAGTCTGGACCTGTGCTTGTCAAATGTTTGACGACGTATTATTAATACATATTTTTACCCTTAAGACAGTGTTTGAATTAAAAGGTTATATGATTATTCATTGTTTTTTCTTTCTTCGTCTTTCTCTCTTCCCAAAATGTCTTCATTCTTTGACTGTCTTCCTGTTTCCTTTTTCTGTAAACATATTCCCAGTTTTCTTACTTTCTTTGTCTTTAAATTTAGAGTTCATAATTTTGTTTCTGAATTTCCCTCTTTCATTTATCGTTTCCCTATTGATTCCTGCTTGTTGTAGGTCTTCTGTTTCTTAAATCCACTTGGTTTTTTGATTGACCTGTTTACTGAATCACAAAACTTCGTTGTGAGTCACATTCATTCTAGGTAGGTTTTTACAGAATGTTGGTCGACGTTTTCTGATCATGTCTGCGAGTCTGTCTGTGTGTGTGAATATTTCTTTGGTTGGTCTCCTCATCCATGTACCATCTCTGTGCACTGCTGCATAAATTTTTCCGAGGATTTTACGTTCCATTTCTTCTGTCTCCATGATACCTCATGCTCCGATTGTTGTCCTTTCTGATGTGTAGAGTGCTCCTGGCAGCAAAATTGTATTGTGTTGTCTCAATGTAGTCTGTCTCGATACGTTCCTTTCATTGTAGTGAGTCCATGTGAGTTTGCACGCTTTCTGGAGTTCTGTTCGTTCTAGGTTAGATACTTTCTTTGAGCCTCCTATTTGAATATATTCTCCTAGATACTTTAATTTTTCCACTCTGTTAACACTTCCGCATTGTGTGTTGTTCTTTCTCAAATGATATCTGTAGACCTGCTTCGCCAGAGACTTCATGGAAGTAATCTAGGGCTTCTTGTCTATTGTTGCAGAGTACTGCCAGGTCATCTGCAGATGACAACATTTTATGATTTTCTTGTTTGCAGGTATTCTTTCTAACTGAATCAATTTTACCTTTTCTTTCCATCGTTTGATAATTTTCTCCAAGGCCATGTTAAGTAAAAACGGTGAGAGACCGTCTCCTTGTCAGGCCCCTGTATGTATCTCTGAGGTTTCTCCCATAAATTTTATTTTGGATGTAGTGTCTTTGGATATCTGTCGAATGAGTGGCTGGGTTTTCTGTCTAGTCCACATACGATTAATATGTCAAAGAGAATCTGCCTGCCTATGGAGTCGTAAGCCTTCTTAAATTCCACAAAAGTGACTATAGTGTTGTTCACCGTCTGACGTTCAGGAGTGTTCATCGGTTCCATTCCGTTCAATACAGGATATTCTTTTTATGAAGCATGCTTGGTATTCACCTATCTTTGTATCAGCTTGTGGTTCTAGTCTATTGAATGACGCCTTGGAGAGAATTTGGTAAGTGACCGGCAATCATGAGATACCTCTGTAACTACTGGGGCTGTTTCTCGCCCTTTTTGTAAAGAGGGTAGTGGGTGAAACAACCCGTTTTTCAGTTCCTGGGGAAACTTCTCTGTAATCCATATTTATGTGATAATTTTATGAATTTTCTTTGCAATGTTTTGGTCCTTGAGTTTCCAGATCTCAGCCGTAGTGCCATATCCTGTTGGGGCACCGTCTTTTAGTTGTTTCATACCTCTAACTCCGTGGTTGTCAGCGGTTTCCAAGCTGGATTTGGTAGCGTTTTTCTTTAGGACTCTAGCGGTTGAGTTTTTTAGTTTGTTTTTGTCGTATGGAATTTTCACTCTTGTAATATCTTTCAAGGATTGTTTCTGTATTTCGTAGAAACACTGCCACGTTTCTGTTGTTTTGTTACTGCTCAATTTTTCCGTGTCTGGATTCTTCGTTCAATGGCCTGATCACAAGTTGCGTTCCACCATCTACGTCTGCGTTTTCTGGGATTTTCACCCCAAGACATTGCTTTCTAAACTGTATTCGCGAGGTCTGGCCTTTGAGTAATGTCATCAATGATTTTGTCTTTGTTCATCTTCAAGCATTCTTAGTCCAGTTTTATAATAATGTTCTGTGTTGTCTTTCTGTTTCTTGGACTCGGACTAATCTTTACTAGTAACAAGTGATGGTGCACTCTGAGAATCCTTTACGTGTTCTCACGTTCATAATTTCTCTCGTATTTTTGTTTGTTACGGCTGGGTGATCTATTTGAAACTCTCCCCATATGCTTTTGGGCGTTTTCCATGGCGTAATAAACATGACTATAAACTTAACTCGGCGATCAGGATCAGAGAACAGCGCGATGCACACCGGCTGCCGTGTAGTCCTCTGCCTTACGGTGTCATTCAGATGCGGCATGGAAGGGCATGGGATAGCACACCGCTCTCCAGAGTTTGGCGCCGTTACTTTTTATTCAAGCAGCTCCTCAGCTGGCATCACGAGGCGTTCCAGTCCTCCAGACAAGGAAAAATCCCTAACAGTACCAGGAAATTGAACCAGGCCCTCCGCACAGTAGTCAGACGCGCTACGGAGGCAGACAATTAACATTATGCTCTTACTAATACTAATAATGAAGATTATTTTTAGGAACAGAGTGGTGACTAAAACATAACCGAACTCTATTATATCCCAGCAGTCACTGAAATTGTGGAACGGTAAGTGACCGTCGGTGCAGCAGAAGACACCGAGTGAACCCTTGTATATTTTGCGTCTACCTTGGCAATGTACACGTTAAACACATTATTAAGTTGGTTACAAATGTAATTACGGAAACTTCTAGCGAGCAGTTCTAGTGTATACCGCGCAAACTAGCAAAAGCAGTCAACAACATGGGAGCTGGCGGGCAGTAACAAGATAATGGCACGCGACTTCAAAATGGCAGCAAGGAACGGCGTCATGTTATACACACCACGCTACACACAAAGGTCAAAGCCATGCTAATATCACAGCTGCTGCGGTCCTGCCCTGGAGCAGCGTGCTGTCACTCTTCTCCCCACGAGAGACGTGTGCAGCAGCTTTAAGCTGAGAATACTCATCAGGGGCTGTACAAGCAATTGCGGCAGGCCTACGTCAACACAGGACCCGACGCTTCTACACACACGCAGTGTGAACATAAGGGGGACTGAAAGGGTGGTGGAGAAGATACAGACTCTAGAAGCGATTAGAGCGTATCCCGGCTTTCATGTAGATAGAGTAACAGTACACTGACTCTGTGCACCGGTTGGAGAGCGGATAAATATTTGCGCAGATGTCTTTAACACTACAATTGCAACCAGTATTCACTGGAACCTGCATACTGTAGTAAAGCCTCGGTCTCCCGCTACAACTTTTATCATTCATGCTTCCCTCTATTACCAACTGACTACTTGTTGATGCCTCAGGATGTATCCTATCAATCGACCCCTTTTTTTATTCAATTGTGCCATAATACTACTTTCCTCGCCAATTTTATTCGTTAACTCATCATTACTTTTACATTCTGCTAATATACTCGTCAGCATTCTTCTGTAGTTCCATTTTTTCTCTATGTTACGTATCTTCACGTTTCGTTACCATTTAAGGCTACACTCCAAATACTCATAGTACGCATTTCCTAACACACAAATTTACGTAAATTACTTATTTCGGAATGCTTTTTTTCTATTGCCAGAGTACATTTTCTCCCCCCTCTAGATCGGTTATATTCACTTACCTTGCTTTCCAAACTGTAAAATTAATCTACTATTTTCAGTCTTGACATTTCTGAAGTCCCTGTTGTATATTGTCTCACGTGTTCCCACATTTCTCCAGAACCCAAACTAATCTTCCTGGAGGTCGGCTTGTAATAGACTTCTCACTACCGATCATTACCCCGTACGGCCCCATGATCTACCATAGAGACTGACAGTAAAGTTATATTTGCGTTACCTGATTTTTTTTTTACCATTCTGGCCTATTCTTTAAAAAATGCTGTTTATGCATGATGGCGCTACTGCTCACTTGTACGTACGTAACAGTGTTATGTCACCTCGAAAACCCCTGTCCCTCAAAACAGATTTGACTGGAAGGCCCTTCAGTCTGGTCAGCTCCAGCGCAACAGGGTATTCAGCTTTATTTTATTTCTTTTTTACGGGACTATCTGAAACGCCTAATTTATAGGGGAGACATTTGTGACGGCAACGACGTGTGACGGAGAATATAACACGCATGGAACACTAAGCGATGGGACACAGACATCATCATGTACCGTGATCAGCAATCCTTTCTGCGTCATTTTGAATAATAGTTATAAGACACCAATATAGCATGTCTAATATTACACAGTGCCTAACCAAAAAATTGAAGCACTCGGAAGGGGAGGAGGAAATGACATGAAACTATACAGGGTGAGAGGATTTGTTATGTTATTGCAGTGACTACAAAATCGAGCCAAATATACAAAGAACTTGGCAGTATGATCTTACATCAGCATGACATTGCACACTCTCTAACCTGGATACAAGCAATGATTCGGTCGAGAGCGGTACCATAAAGGCATTTTATTTTCTCCCGAGGCAAGCTGGCCCATAACTGTTTTAACTGGTCCTTGACATCCGGGAGCAGCATTGCAGTGCCGGTACGACTGCACGCAAACATCGGGCGACGTCACACACTCGGTGAGTGGCCCTTCCAAAATACCTTGAAAACATCATTGATAAGGACTTCCGGCGTCACGTTACACGAATGACCGACTTTGTGTCCTCCCCCCTCTTCCCAGGGGAACCACCGGGAACCGATCACGGTCACGCAGGGGAACCCCTCCCACAAGCCCTAGGCAATTGTGTAATCTGACATAAAAATGGCGGTAACGCCGACTCAGCCAATTGGAACACAATAAAATAGCGATGGAACCAATAGACCAATAGGAAACAAGCTCCTCCTCCTCCTCCTCCACTGCATCCTCACGCTTTATAACGGGGACACATGAGTGGGTATGTGTCAGTAGGGAGTTGTTAATGCGACATCTTGTTTGGAAAAATCCGTAATCCTTGCATGTAATGTTTCCTCTAATGGCAGTTTACTGGACAGTTTATTTAGGGCTAATGTGTGTAAGACAGGGTGTGCGATGCTAATCTGGTATTATCTAGTATGTGTCACAAACAGACGGGAAAATCCCGTAATGTGCTTTTGTAAGCTTGCTGGACACACTTCGTAGCACTGAATCTTCTGTTGCTGTAACACACATCTTACTAAGTAGAAGACTTTTCCTAAAAACCCTATAATGTAATGCTGAGCAAGTTACTGATAGGTTCCATCAACATGCTAGTATTAAGTGTGGACAACGCTGTTTTTCGCAAAAACACTGTTGAGAAGAGACATTCCCATTCGGCGTAAGATACGAGAAATTTGGGATCGATAGAAGTGATCCTCTCTAGCACAGTTTTGAGAGTGGCACAAGGCACCATACTGTTTTTTTTTTTTTTTTTTTTTTTTTTTTTTAACACAATGAATCTGTGTCCAATATTAGATCGTAAATATACGTATGTAAGCACTGGACTGTTAGTAAAACAGGCTTCTACGGGAGTAGTTCTTGTGATAATTACAGCTCACATCCATTAAACCAACCTAGTAAGTGTCTCAGACTGCTGATCAAATCTCGTATTTTCTTGTAACACACCACGAAAATTCTACACATGTTATGTATGTGATAAATAAGTATACATTCGAAGGTCAATCGCAGGTGCTTATTTACAACACCATACTGACATCAGCACTGTGTGGTGTAACAATTCCACATGTGGAAAGACTGATTCTGCCGACCATAGCTGCTGGGGCATAATAAAGCATGTTTCCCAGTCTTCCCTCTGTAAGAAGTACAGGTAACGTGGGCACACGCTACTTAAATAATAACTTTAAATAATTAAAACTACAAACATACAAAGGACAGCATCATAACCAATTATCGGACCTGATTAAATGGAATATATGCTCAGATATGCAAGTCAACAGTGTTACCTTAAATTCTCCGGAAGTTTTCGGTTTAGACGACACGTCAGTTTGAAGTCCGACGGAGTAGCTTTGAATTCCACCACTAGATCGGCTACAAAACAGCTGCCAGTATCGATGTTTTTGTGTAATTGATTTATACGTTAAAATTATAGACATACAACACCTGGTTTTATACATCATTATAGGTCTTGCTTGTCGTTTATTACGTAGAGTATCGAGGTATTGCATCCTGCTGTTACCGAATAATCCATTAAACGAACAGTCTCCCACAGCATGTAAACGTCCAGCTAAAAATGTAGCACTTTGGTATTTTAAGAGTCATTACAGTAAAAATACGTCATGACCAACAACACTTCATCTAATACTGTATACCCTGTACACAAGTTGCAAAACGGGTTACATATACGATAATTTTGACAGGTAATGGTCTAAGTCTGCTCAACACGCATTGCCTCAGGAAGGTATAATGTGTTGTACATACCTGACAGCAATAGTCAGACACTCTAGAGCTATATATTGGTTCTATGCATTCTCATATTTCCAGTCACTAGAATTTTCCATTTTCTTAACACTATATAAAAAAGCCTTCTGTATCTCACACTGGTTTGCTTACGACGACGGATGGTCAGTCATCCGACCTATATATATTCCACAATAGGACTGTCAGCATTGCTATTTGGTGGCTCATGTAATCGATTTCCAGGTTAAATAATTAATACTATAGACGTACAGAGCATAGATCTATGATCAATTATTAGACCTGATTACATCAAATGCATGGACACAACACAAGTCATCAGTATTTACTTTAGTTCTCTGGAAGATGCCAGTTCAGGTCTCACACCAATCTGCCTTAGTACTCATAGAAGTGTAGGACAAATACTGGATTGGTTATAGCAGGGCAATATGGCCACCTAGAGCAAACGTGTTTCTTCTTTTTTTTTTTGCTAATGATGATTATTCACTGTAGCTGCAAAAAACCATAGGGTATGGACCACGATGACAACACTTCCAGGCACATGATGATCTAAATGTCACTGACTTTGCGCTATATTGTGTGTGCCGTAAAGAAGATACCTCATGGCCATGGGTTGAGGGGCGTGGAGTCCAGCAACGATAAGCAAAAAACATAGTTGTACCCTGCATTACAAAAATATATATTTAACGATGCATATTCATTAAAGTATAAGCCCAGATGTCTACAAGAAATGTAAGATGCAGTTCCCAGGCCCGACAACCACACAGAAAGAGGTGATACTAGCACCCTTAAATGGAGGGTTATCATATTATATATATAGTAGTAGTAGTAGTAGTAGTAAACGCCTCAGCATACATTTTTTTAAAACGAGGACACAGCAACAGCATGAATTTTCATAATCGATTTCCACGGTAAATAATTAAAAATTATAGAGAGGCAGACAATATTTTGCGCTAGGCTATTGCTGGAAGTTATACCTTTTTCTGTGGCACTGTAAAGAGCAGTCGAAGAGAACGTCAACAATGCGACACGTGTGCAACTTGACGGAATAGCAAGAAGATAAACAGCTCTGTAAACCACTGTCCCATTTTCAGGAGAAAAGTCACACAAATGTCAGCCCTACGATCTTAAATTTAAGCAACCTACGGTTCGTGCATTTACTATTACGCATGTCTTATCAAGTTCTCTAAATGTTCACCTTCAGCGTTGATACATTCAATAAAGCGATTACAGGCAGACAATAGTACAGAAAAAGTACGTATTGCCATAAAGTAGGTCCGTGTCATAATTCAACGGCTACAAAAATTATAAATTGTTATCGTACTTCAGAAAAATTCGCCACATTGTGCGCTATAACTCGGCGAAAACCGCACCTCGATGTATGTACTGCTTCTGGATCTATGTGGCATGGTCTGAAATAGCTGTCTCAGCGCGTAAATACATAATTAGAGACACCTATCTAACAGCGTGGAGCACGCCAAGATGACGTCGGTTATACTTCGTAATATTAACACAACCAGATATCGCAAACACCGAGGACCCACCGTGGTTCATCAGAGCTGAACTAACGTAACTGTCAAGCCATTCTGAATATTCGGAAACGATGGCGAGGTGCAGTGTCTCGACAAAGGTATTGGTCGCCTTCGAGGTGCTGTACACGAACAAACAGATGTGTCGATAGGAAACGACAGCAGAATATCAAAAGTCCCATTTCATATCGTGTAAATATTCCTCAAACGTGGATACTTAAAAGGCGTCGTGTTGGGAAGTGGGACGCACCGCCTCAAACGATTTTAGACAGGAATCATGCCCGGCCATCGACGTTTATCGACATGACTCTCGAGACATCAGTCCACGCATTTTTTTTTTTTTTTTTTTTTTTTTTTTTTTACACGCCACCCCCTGCTAATCTTCGTGCTTTGCTGCGGTGCAGACGTAGGGGGGCGATGGCCCTGGACCGAAAGGTGACGAAGTGGTTCCCAGTGGTATATCTGTCCACCGGTTGTTATTGTCCTGCAGTGACTAGCGGCACTGTGGCCCGTCTATTCGTTTTTCAAATCCGCGATAGTTACCAGCAAACCCTTCGACATGTTACCCACGGCAGCTGGTTGGCGGCGGCGGCGGCTGTTTTCCCCACAGCTCACTCTTACAGTAGTGGCACACGAAACGTCCACTAGCTGCACGGCCTCGGTGATAAAATGATACTACACGTTGGGAACCCACGATCTAGGAGAAATCAAATTCGCGCCTTCCACGACAAGGGCCAGAACAAGGTTTGATGACGGCACAGTGATGCCACACTCCAAACTATTCCACGTCTCGTGGTGACAACGGTTAAAAATATATTTTATCCATAAATTAGTATTACGGTGGAGGCTCTGGCATTTGACCCTGAAAGTGAATAAATGTAAGATATTGCGCATACATAGTCAAAGATATCCACTATTGTACACCTACACTACCGATGACAAACTGCCGGCCGGGGTGGCCGAGCGGTTCTAGGCGCTACAGTCCGAAACCGCGCGACCGCTACGGTCGCAGGTTCGAATCCTGCCTCAGGCATGGATATGTGTGATGTCCTTGGGTTAGTTAGGTGTAAGTAGTTCTAAGTTCTAGGGGACTGATGACCTCAGATGTTAAGTCCCATAGTGCTCAGAGCCATTTTGATGACAAACTGCTGGAAACAATACCTACCGCAGAATATCTACGAGTAACTATCCGGAGAGATCCTAAGTGGAACGACAACATAAAACAAATAGTAGGAAAATCAGATGCCAGACTGAGATCATGCGAAGAATCGTAAGGAACTGTAACTCATCAACGAAAGAAGTGGTTTGCATGGCATTTGTCCGACCGATTATTGAGTAGTGTTCACCATTCTGGCTTTCTCACGAGGTAAGACTGAGAAGGAAGGGAGAGAATATCCAGCGAAGAACGGCGCGTTTCGTCACGGGATAGTACAGTCGGCGGGAGAGCGTTACCGAGATGCTCAACAAACTCCATTGACAGGCGTTACAACAGAGGCGTTATGCATCACCGACATGTTTACCACTGAAATTTCGAGAGAGTACTTTCCGGCAAGAGTCGGGTAACATATTGCTTACTCCCACATACATCTCGTGAAACGACCATGACGTGAAATTAGAGGTACTATAGAGGCTTACCGACAATCATTCTTTCCACACGCCATTCGTGTGTCGACAGGAATGGTGGGGGAGGGGAGGGTCATTTAGTGTTACCAGACGTACCCCCCCCCCCCCCCCGTCACGTAGTTTGCGGAGTACTGACGTGAATGTAGATGTCAAAAGCTCTCTCTAAATCTACAAATGCTATGAACGCAGGTTTGCCTTTCTTCAAACTATCTTTAAGGTAAGTCGTAGGGTCAGTTTTGACCTGAGTGTTACTGCATTTCACAGGGGCCCAAAATAATCTTATC
The DNA here is from genome assembly GCF_023864275.1 of Schistocerca cancellata. Classification (NCBI taxonomy): domain Eukaryota; kingdom Metazoa; phylum Arthropoda; class Insecta; order Orthoptera; family Acrididae; genus Schistocerca; species Schistocerca cancellata. Next base: position 339,963,563 of record NC_064629.1, on the reverse strand, counting down.
CATATATATAAACTGAAGTCATCTGCTAGCGTCCGTCTGTATAGACCTATGCAGGTTGATATCAGGAACTGCTGAAGGTATTTTGATCTGGTTCTGACTAATAGATACAGTGATTCATGAGGAAGGTTTTTCTATATATTTTTTAAATATTTCGTACAAATTGTTTGAATTATGGTGAACTGAAGTTGAGTCGTGAGAATGATGTCAGAGCCACTTATCAAACAGCCGCCGTAACTCTAGACAGCAGCTGTGACGGAAAAGAACAGCAGTGACCAGTTACTCTCTGCCAGGCACTTATATGTGATTTGCAGAGTATCCATGTAGATGTAGATGCAGTTTCGCATCTGGTGTGGTGGCGTAGTGGTCGGGTACAACCCGGTCAAGTATCAAGATTATGCGCATCCCAGCTCAACTCCACCAATTATAACGAATTTTTGTAAGATCAGTAGGCCTCGTTAATCAAATATAAAATATATGTCTCACGATGCTCTGGCGCAACACGATCAGACAAAGTTGTGTTATCGATTCCCGCCTGATTCCCTTTTTTCCGCTCTGCCTTTTAAGCCAAAATTCACTTCTCAGTATTACACGTAGCTCCCCTTTTCCCAACTGGATAACTGAATAGAACCATGCAAGTCGCTTAAGTGACATACATTTGATGGCAATTGTTTCAGAACAAATGCACAACTAAACGATGCGGAAGTCCAAATCCTGTGGATTCCAGTTATTTATGCATAGAGTAATATGCGGCATGGGATGCAACTTTACTTCGTTTATATAAAGTTTTGCAGCGGCGCAAGCTTTCTTCTTTCCTTGTGTCAAACATGGATGTCAACACGTTTCTCTGCGCGGTGGGGCGAAAGAAATTATTTGTTTGAACACTTCCAAATTATACACAAGACTGGCGAACGAATCTCTGCTACCGAGAAATATGTTTACACCTTTTAAAGATCACGAAGACATGGACATAACTCTCTTGAATGGGAGTCAGAAATTTCTTGTGGATGAATAAACAAGATTTCAAAATACTACTATAGGTGGCCGAGGGACGCATTTCTAAAAATGCCGATTTCCACTTCACTCACATTAGCAGTCGCAATTCGCACTCTTAATTCACTGAAAATTCTTCGAACAACGGGCAGTGAGTTACTCAACTTTGAAGTATCGTAATAAATATGATCAACAGCGAAAATTTAACCGTATCACCAGGCTGTCATGTGAGACTTACAGATTGAAATAATCAAATATTTTAACCAACAGATTCCCTGCAGTCATTCGAGAACAACTGCATAGCGGAACAACATGCGAATCGGAAGTATGTGGTGTTCTTTTACGCTCCAAGTAAAACGTTTTCCGAAAAATTACTTCAGCAACTTTCCTTCTTTTATGTACAGTACGTTCTTTCAGCACCGCTGGACATGCCTCAACTTTCAGCTTTCCTTCAATCAAACCTAGATGTGGACACGATTCTCTGTGTAGCACTGCAAAGAAATCACGAAAAATGAGCCTCAACAAAGCATCACAGTGCATACTAAGCTTCACAAGAGGAGTACTGTAACAGTTGTAAACTTACCACGTACACCAATCTGCGCTCCCATTATAGCCGTGACATGTCCACTTCAAACGCCAATTCACGTCTCCAGACAATTTTCCTGGTGTACGCTGCTTAAATCGCGTAGTTATATGAAAGTGGTGATGTTCTATTTCTTAACGTTGTTCTCTGAATTTCCTTCATAACTCTACGCAGTGGCACACAAGCAAAACACTCTACGCCAGTCTAATCTGGCGGTAGATACTTAATATTACCCGTGCGAAGCTGAGTCTCCAGTCTTCTATAGGAAATTCACGTGAATATTTAGCAACCATTATTTCCTATACTGTTGATTCGGTAATATTCGCACTTATCTGCACTCGTTTTCTTTAGAACTGGAATTATTATATTCTCCTTGAGGAGTGAGAGTATTTCGCCTGCTTGCGCACTACGTGGAATGGCTGGGCAGGCTCTGCCAGGGACCACAATAATTCTGAGGAAATATCATCTACTTCTGGGGCCTTGTTTCGACCAAAGGTCTCTCAAATTCTTTTCGCTGTATCGTATTATCTTCCGTTTCCATAAAGTCGTCTTTAAGTTCATTTCCGTTGTATAGCTCTTCTTAAAAAAGACTTAAGTCGAAACAAGGAACCTGTGAGTAGACAGCATTCTGTTAGAGCTATTGATAGCCTTGGGACGGCCAGCCGTGACAAAACTCTTCCATCTGCCATCTGGTGAGAAGATGTATGAGACAGGCGAAATACCCTCATACTTCAAGAAGAATATAATTCCAATTCCAAAGAAAGCAGGTGCTGACAGATCTGAAAATTACCGAACTATCAGTTTAATAAGTCACGGTTGGAAAATACGAACACGAATCCGTTACAGAGGAATGGAAAAACTGGTAGAGGCCGACCTCGCGGAAGATCACTTTCGATTCCGTAGAAATGTAGAAACACGCGAGGCAAGACTCACCCTACGACTTACCTTAGAACATAGGTTACGAAAAGGTAAACCTACGTTTATAGTATTTGTAGACTTAGAGAATGCTTTAGACTCTTGACTGGAATACTGTCTTTCAAATTCAGAAGGTGGCAGGGGTAAAATACAGGGAGCGAAAGGATATTTACAATTTGTACCGAAACTAAACGGCAGTTGTAAGAGTGGAGGGGCACGAAAGGGAAGCAGTGGTTGAGAAGGGAATGAGACAGTTATTCAGTCTGTATATTGAGCAAGCAATGAAGGAAACAAAAGAAAGATTTGGAGTAGGCATTAGAATACAGAGAGAAGAAATAAAAACCTTGATGATTGCTGATGACATTGTAATTTTGTGAGAGACAGCAAAGGACTTGGAAGACCAGTTGAACAGACTCGACAGTGTCTTGAAAGGAGGATATAAGATGATTATCAACAAAAGCAAGACGAGGAAAATCGAATGTAGTCGAATTAAACCAGGTGATGCTGAGGGAATTAGATTAAGTTATGAGACATAAAGTAGTAGATGAGTTTTGCTATTTGGGTAGCAAAATAACTGATAATGGCCGAAGGAGGGAAGATATCAAATTTAGACTGGCATCGGCAAGAAAACCGGTTCTGAACAGAAGAGAAATTTGTTAACATCGAGTATTTATTTAAGTGTCAGGAAGTGTCTGAAAGTACACTCCTGGAAATGGAAAAAAGAACACATTGACACCGGTGTGTCAGACCCACCATACTTGCTCCGGACACTGCGAGAGGGCTGTACAAGCAATGATCACACGCACGGCACAGCGGACACACCAGGAACCGCGGTGTTGGCCGTCGAATGGCGCTAGCTGCGCAGCATTTGTGCACCGCCGCCGTCAGTGTCAGCCAGTTTGCCGTGGCATACGGAGCTCCATCGCAGTCTTTAACACTGGTAGCATGCCGCGACAGCGTGGACGTGAACCGTATGTGCAGTTGACGGACTTTGAGCGAGGGCGTATAGTGGGCATGCGGGAGGCCGGGTGGACGTACCGCCGAATTGCTCAACACGTGGGACGTGAGGTCTCCACAGTACATCGATGTTGTCGCCAGTGGTCGGCGGAAGGTGCACGTGCCCGTCGACCTGGGACCGGACCGCAGCGACGCACGGATGCACGCCAAGACCGTAGGATCCTACACAGTGCCGTAGGGGACCACACTGCCACTTCCCAGCAAATTAGGGACACTGTTGCTCCTGGGGTATCGGCGAGGACCATTCGCAACCGTCTCCATGAAGCTGGGCTACGGTCCCGCACACCGTTAGGCAGTCTTCCGCTCACGCCCCAACATCGTGCAGCCCGCCTCCAGTGGTGTCGCGACAGGCGTGAATGGAGGGACGAATGGAGACGTGTCGTCTTCAGCGATGAGAGTCGCTTCTGCCTTGGCGCCAATGATGGTCATATGCGTGTTTGGCGCCGTGCAGGTGAGCGCCACAATCAGGACTGCATACGACCGAGGCACACAGGGCCAACACCCGGCATCATGGTGTGGGGAGCGATCTCCTACACTGGCCGTACACCACTGGTGATCGTCGAGGGGACACTGAATAGTGCACGGTACATCCAAACTGTCATCGAACCCATCGTTCTACCATTCCTAGACCGGCAAGGGAACTTGCTGTTCCAACAGGACAATGCACGTCCGCATGTATCCCGTGCCACCCAACGTGCTCTAGAAGGTGTAAGTCAACTACCCTGGCCAGCAAGATCTCCGGATCTGTCCCCCATTGAGCATGTTTGGGACTGGATGAAGCGTCGTCTCACGCGGTCTGCACGTCCAGCACGAACGCTGGTCCAACTGAGGCGCCAGGTGGAAATGGCATGGCAAGCCCTTCCACAGGACTACATCCAGCATCTCTACGATCGTCTCCATGGGAGAATAGCAGCCTGCATTGCTGCGAAAGGTGGATATACACTGTACTAGTGCCGACATTGTGCATGCTCTGTTGCCTGTGTCTATGTGCCTGTGGTTCTGTCAGTGTGATCATGTGATGTATCTGACCCCAGGAATGTGTCAATAAAGTTTCCCCTACCTGGGACAATGAATTCACGGTGTTCTTATTTCAATTTCCAGGAGTGTATTTGTATGGATTGTAGCTATTTATGGAAGTGAAACATGGGCGATAAACAGTTTGGACGAGAAGAGAATAGAAGCTTTTGAATTGTGGTGCTACAGAAGAATGCTGAAAACTGGATGGGTAGAATACGTAACTATTGAGGAGGTATTGAATAGAACTGGGGAGAAGAGAAATTTGTGGCACAACTTGACTAGAAGAAGGGATCGGTTGGTAGGACACATTCTGAGGTATCAAGGGATAACCAATTTAATATTGGAGGGAAGCATGGGGCGTAAGAATCGTACAGGGGGGCCAAGAGATAAATACAGTAAGCAGATTCAGAAGGCTGTATGGTTCAAATGGCTCTATGCACTATGGGACTTAACTTCTGAGGTCATCAGTCCCCTAGAACTTATAACTACTTCAAGCTTACTAACCTAAGGACATCACACACATCCATGCCCTAGGCAGGATTCGAACCTGCGACCGTAGCAGCAGGTTTCGGACTGAAGCGCCTAGAGCCGCTCGGCCACAGTGGCCAGCAAAAGGCTGTAGGTTGCAGTAGTTACTCGGAGATAAAGAGGCTGGCACACGATGGAGTAGCGTGGAGAGCTGCATCAAACCAGTCTTTGGACTGAAGACGGCAACAACAACAACAGCTCTTTTTTATACTTATTAATTCCTACCAAGATGGCAGTGACAACGGGTTTCTTTGTATGAAGGAGGCTGACATGAGAGGAAGGGTAACTTTCCCTGGAGGCAGTAGCAAGCTAGCAGACATGCAAAGCTTCCTCCAAACAGGTTGTAAAGTTGTCCTAGTTTTTCAGGAAAGTCAAATGGAAATACAGAATAGTGACGGGACAAAGTACTTAAATTTGAGCCTCACCTGTGCCAGTTAACCTGACCTAATCTATTCTGAGCCAGTAAACGCTTTATGTCCTCGTTCAGTGTCATCGTAATAGACCTACATCACCGAGGGCTTGCGCATTGGGGCATACAAAAAGCAACTCATATGAAGCGTCGTGTTAGTTGTTCGCTAGGCGTACATTACATTTACGTAATTTGTATCTAGAACCACTAGGCGTATTACAGTGGGCACATATAATGCCAACGAACTGAAATATTTATAAAGTTGTGCTGTGACACACAGTAGAGTTGGCTCTTGTGTCACGCTTTTATGTCTGATGCTAATGAACTGCTGTTCCTTTCTATATTTATATTGCTAAGTCGACCTGATTAGAATATACGGTAGAAAATAGTCATAAATAAAAACATTATCCATGCAGTAGCTTATAGCGGTTTCGAGAGACCAATCCTTAACACAACAGTTAGCTTCAATGGCTATTTGAAGTGCTAGATTACGTAGTAAAAGATTTAAAAATCATATAGTATATGGATTGCGTCCAATTAAAAGCCAAACTTAGAAATGCTTTGCAAGGCCAAAAAGAAACGTAAAACTGAAGAAACTCGCGTAGGTAAGAGAAACATACAAATTGCACTGTAATACCGAACAGGTAATATAACAACGTACTAAAGTTAAAGATGCAAAATTAAATATATTGGTTTCAGCTGTCAGTAAAAGATATATTATCAAACGTATTTGTACCATAGAGTTGAAAATATATGTAAATCGAAGCACAAATACATTAAACGAGAAGTATTCAATTTGGCAGCCTGATACAGGCAACTGGGTAATCAGTGATCAAAGCGCGATTAATTTGTTCGTAGCTGACTTCAGTAAAGACAGTTACTGCATTGGCTAGAATAGGGAGCAATATGCGGTAATTCACTGTAGGGCAGTGTAACAGTAAGCATGTCGCCCAGCCATCTGTTAATTCTGACAGCGATAGATGCACGTCAACGAAAGGCTACTTGACTCTTCCCTCGCGAACACTAGAAGAGCGGGAATTCGCTACAGCGACCGTTCTGCCATCTACCGATCGATAGCAGCACTGGGCGTTGGCCAGTACGCTGGCGCCACACGTGGCACCACTCGGAAGTACCAACGAAAACCGCACCCTTCCCGTTTAATTCAAAATATTAAATCATAAAACACCGATTCAAGCGTTACAAAAAATATGAGATGACGGTTCCGAACAGGTTAACACATTGAAAAGGCAGAACAAAAATCTTACATGTCACACAGATAAATGTCCACGAAGCATAAGAAAAGAATTATATACTACGGATTTATTGAACAAGATGCAAATGCTAAATATTGCTGTCAAGGTAATGGATTAAACCTGTAGACGCTTCCTCTGAATGCTGATACTTCTGCAGTGCAGCGGCGCACCCTGATTCGTAAGAATGTGTTTGTGTTTGTGTGTGTGTGTGTGTGTGTGTGTGTGTGTGTGTGTGTGTGTGTGTGTGTATGGGGGGGGGGGGGGGGAGGAAAACGTTTCCAGAAAAAAATTCTGAGATTTTATATATAAAAAGTTCAAATAGTTCTAAGCACTATGGGACCTAAGATCTGACGTCATCAGTACCCTAGACTTACAACTACTTAAACCTAACTAACCTAAGGACATCACACACATCCATGCCCGAGGCAGGATTCGAACTTGCGACCGTAGCAGCAGCGCTGTTCCGGACTGAAGCGCCTAGAACCACTCTGCCACAGCGGCCGGCGATTATCAAAATGCCGGAAAAAAAAGAAATTTACAGTAGTTGGTTAACGAAGTGGTCTTCCCAGTATGGTAACATTCTGTTACATCAATCAAGTCAACGCTCCTGTCTACAATTTCGAGTGTGCGGACCAGCATTGCGCAGAGGAAACTAGCGTTAACAGATGTAGTTCAGTCTTCTAAGCGAATGCATAATCTTGAACGTATTAACAAGCGGCCGTGGTGTAGATTCCAGCTACTAAGACAACGCCTACAAACGTTTCTGTGTGAAATCAGATATCACCCCAACACTCCAAACGAGAGTTTACAGTCAAAGTACTATGAAAAATCATACTTTTTAAAAATAAAGTGAATGATAAATAATATTTAGTTAAAATGCAAAGAAATGAAAGTATCGAGTTTTTGTCGGTTTTTGCTGAACAATTTCATTGCATACGGTTGATTTCGCTTATTTCTACCAATCGTTTTTTATACTGTTTGGTGCGGCCCACCGCATATCGTAAGCCGCACCCCATGTTAACCCATTTCTGCCCACGTTAACATAATGTCACCTAACAGTCTGCCACTATTTTGTCTTCTTAGCAACAATGCCTGTGTTTGGAATGCCTGTTGCTGTGTGTCTCTCAAACAAGATTGCTCTATTATTGATATTAACGCGGGTTTCTGCGAGAGAGGTGTTTGCTTCAGTTGCTGAGAACGTTTTCCGAATAAGATTATCTCGTGGAATAGAAAATAAGAATTATTTTCTGTCGCAATGTGTCATACAATTTGTACACCTTCTGCTTCATTATAATGTTAAATGTGCAGCAATTTGTAGGTTAGTCACAAAAATGCAATTCACTGTTACGGCTTCTGATCCAGTTTTTAATTGCGTGTTGCACTACGTTGTGCTAGGCAAAACAGTCAATATAATTTTCCCTTCCTTTTCAGAGGCGGTTCTGTGTATGAAATCCTGGCTATTCTTGAAGAGGAGGAGAAAGACGATGCTACAGATATATTTATTGAGTCTCCTGAAGCAAATATGGAGTGGGATAAATATTTGGTGAAGAAGACACGACGGAAAGATAGATGATTTTGGACTAGTGCACCTTCAGACTGGTGCTGACGCGGGTTTGCCTAACAAAAACAGGTTAGCTCGTGAATATGAGAATGACTGCTCTAATGATGATAAACCAGAGAATGTCAATTCATATGAGATAGGAAAAAAGTCGATCACGAAGTGGAGAATGGAGGATCTGCGAAGTGTTAATGATATACTTCCTGGCTGTGATCACGGTCTGTATAAAAGATGCCTGCCCGGTTAGCCGTGCAGTCTAACTCACTGCTTTCCGGACGGGAAGGCGTGCCGGTCCCAGGCACGAATCCGCTCAGTGGATTAGTGCTGAGGTCCTGTGTGCCGGCCAGTCTGTGGATGGTTTTTAAGTCGGTTTTCCATCTGCCTCGGCGAATGCGGGCTGGTTCCCTTTATTCCGCCTCGGTTACACTGTTTTGGCGATTGCTGCGCAAACACGTACACCATAATTACTCTGCCACGTAAACATTGGGGCTACACTCGTCTGGTGTGAGACGTTCCCGGGGGCATCACAGACATTAATGATTCACTTAAAGGAACGAAGTTATGCTGGCACTGGGACTATTCGTGAGAATCGTCTGCCTAAAAAACGTCAGCTTATACTCTCTCAGACAGGAGTGCTCAACCCATCGATCGCCTTAACTTTACGAGTCGATCTTTCGAAACCTCTGTCCGAAACCTGTTTAAATGGGCTGCTTTTGTAAAATGTAATTTTGTTGACGAGTATTTCACACGATATTTGCACGCGACACATCTGACAACAGTGCCTGCATCTCTTTCGTCTCACACAAAGCAAAGCCTTTCCTCCTGCATGGTGAGGTTACTACTCGCGAACTGCAAATGGCGTGTTGGGAGTAGAGATGGGGGATCCGCTCTTGAACTGATTCATAGAGTTGAATCTTTCAAAGGAGTGAACAATCAGTGATTCAGAAAAAAAGAATGGTAGCTCCAAACGTTTCCCACAGCAGAGAGAGAGAGAGAGAGAGAGAGAGAGAGAGAGAGACGGAGCATATCAGCAGCGCCTCTGCTGGTCACAGCACAGTGCACGCCACACAACACACCCAGCGCCGGCCTCTGCCCTGCTTCTACCTTGGCTGCCTGCATTGTGCAGTGCCCCATTGGATTTTGTGTTTCACATATGCCGTGCCGTCTCTGTGCGTCGTCTGCCACGTGCAGTGTCTGGCGCAGCTTAACTTCGCATCGCACTCTGTCGGCGATCGTTTCAGTCGCACGTCCTGCCCTCTGGGCAGTTGATGCGAGCAACAGGACAGAGAGCCACCTAGCGGATAATTTAGGAACTACTTGCAACAACCTGCTCGCAAGGGAACGGACGATTTGTCTCCGAGCGGGTGAGTTCACCGCTCCCCCCACCCACGGAACTCGCCCGCTCAACTCTCACCCCACCGTTCTCGAATCTAGCCAGAGCGTTGAGCAAAGCAACTCAGGTGTCACTCTGGTCTCTGCGGTCTTAGCTCACGCAGTAATACAGCTCGCAGCTCGACCTGCTCGACTCAGTGCTTCTGCATCGGAGTTCGTCTCTACTGGATATTGTTCTTCGTAGTAATACCGCTATGTATATTACATTATTATGTTATGTATACATCATTTGTTTTTATTTTATTTTTATTTGTTTAAACTGATCAGATTAGGTTCCTGACGACTCCTCTTACTATAGGATTTTTATTATGGACACTCGAATTTACGCTTTAATTACGAGCGAACCGATAAACGTATCGCAAAATGTGATACACCAATATTTTCCTTGTTTTATTCTGCGTAAGGCTATATGCAGCACTTTCGTTTTACAGTCAAATTTATATTTTTTTTCTTATTCTGGTACGGATTTTGCAATTTTAGGCGTCTTCGGAAGGAAACGTTCACTTTAAAAATATATGGCTTGCGATGTATTTGTATGAGGTTAATGAAATTTTAATACATTATAGCCAAATATATTGTTAATGTAAATCTCAAGTTACAACATTTTCCGATCACCCAAAAAACCACGATAGTGCAAAATAAATCAATAATCAAAAACTTTGTCATATCGTGGAAATTTCAATAAACAATATAAAATTCTTACTCATTATCTGTGTTACTTCAAAATAGGATCAAATAAGATCAAAATACAGGTATAGTACTGGAATAAACCAAGTTTAAAGGGCAATGTGACTTCCATTTATTTTCTATTGTAAATGAGTGGTGAGTCATGAAAAAGAGCTAATTCATTTCAGGGAGTGAACAGTTCTGATCCGATCTCTGAAAAGAACAGTTTTGCCCATCTCTAGTTGGGAGCAGGGATTGCGATGAGTATGAAGACCCCTGAACAGCGCGATGAGGTGCGGTGTGCGGCGAACAAGCTCGCTGTCAGTAGGCAACAGAAACCTCTGTTTTTGAGCTTCCACAGCAGAACAGTGTGCACGACAGAGGTAATGGGCAGCAAAAGACTGTGTTGTAGAAACGGAGACTGCTGTTTGTACTGATGAGTCAAATAACCGCCTCATCAGTTATTTTCGAAACACGCAACATCTACAGCACATAAATTAAATGTGACACACTTATCTCAAATTAAGTCAGAACTGTCGGGTAAACAAAAACTATTGCATCAAGAAGCTACAGACAAGTACACAGCCAACCTGACAGGACTGAAGACAGAGACTGAAAATCGATTTTCAGATTTCAGTGCTATGGAACCTGTTCTAGCTTTCATAGCCCTTCCAAAAAAAGTGGCTGTGGAAGATATTTCACGGTAGAATGAATACTATTCTCTGTTGTTGTGAGACTGAATTTTAAGAGGAAATAATTCGATCTCAAAATTACATTTCCTTAAAGTGATAAAACAATGAAGGTAACTTTTGGAAATTAGTGAGTGCAAGAACCTATCCTAACGCTGGAGAAGTGGCATTGTATTTTTTGATCGGCACATCTACGCGAGGCAGCGTTATCAGCGATGAACATAGCGATATCTAAGTGTAGTAATAAACTACCTGAGCCTCATCTTTCAGACTGAGTAAGGCTGGCTCTGACTAATTGTTTACCACATTATAATAAACTTGCCAATGATATGCAAAGCCAAGTATCTCACTAAACTGTTTTCAACATTTATGGTGCTGTATATTTTAATTTTTTCCACATGTGTAATACCTTGAAAATTGAGTAGTAGGTCTACTACTTTTGACGAAGAGGAAATTACCATTTACGTATTTTGTGTAATCAAAATTGCTAATTGTGACTACGATACTGGTTTGTTCTTCTAACCTTTATGAATCTTCAAGTCAGCAAATCTCTAAATGGACTAAACTGCATGTAGCAGACCTCCAGTTTATAAAAACGTTGAGCAGCCCTGCTCTAACACAATGTCGAAAAGGAATAAGAGGCGAGATTTACATTACAAGAGCAGCAAGGAAAGTGGAATAATAATTACTATATGGCTAAATAATTCTGTAGTAATAACTGCTTCGACCAGCTATTGCACCAATCCAGTCATCCCTGTGAGTCAATACTCCAGACAAGAAAAGAGTCCTTGTACTCGGACCATATGTTATTTGAGACTACAACAAAAATATGGGGAGAACTCACCAAATGGACGGAAATACAGCGTTATATATGGTGAACATTAAAGGAAAGGAATGGCGGTGACCAGTTTTTACGTGGCTAATGGATGTGTCTGTACATAATGGGTGCCTTCTACAGAAATGTGGGTATGAATATGCCACATCCACAGTTTCGGAACGACATTGTGAAATATTACCCGACTTCCAACGCACCAATCCCTAGAGATCCTGATCACTCTAAAGGTCATTTAGTCAACGTAGCGCGCTGCATGACATACGATACGATGAGGAAAATCATCTGGCACATACGGTACCACAGGGAAAAAAAGGAGACGCTGCGCTGCAGGAAACTGCACCAGAACTCCAAAAACAGTGTGCTTCAAATACTGTATATTGGTTTATGCATAGAGTGTTTTCTACTGTATCACATAGAGTGAGCACTGTTGCCTAAATTTATTTCCTGTCATACATTCCGTTAAAAATGTGTGTTCTGCATAGCATGGCCTACATATTACACCTTCTTTTGTTCAAATTATTTATTTCTTTATTTGTTTTGCTCGTTGACGTATGTTTCTTTGATGACAACAAACATATAAATATCGAATTTGGAAAATTAAGAAGTAACAATTAATTCAGGCAGAAATGGGTTACTTTAGTCCCGCGCTTTTGTTTTCACTGCTTCCGTACTCGAAAGCCACTTCTCACACATGTAAGCTGTGAAGAACAGACTAAATATTGTTAATAATTCTTCCGATAATAATGAATACTTGCTACCGATCTTTCGCCAAATGTTTCATCCCAATCTATTTTGAGTGTGTCGTCGTGCCGGAGTCCAAGAAATTGTGCTAGGGCCCGAATTTCGCTGTATGAAAATATTTATTCATTCAGTGAAAACGGTCTTAGAATCCAAGAAGTTAACCGTCGATTTTGCGCCTAAGAAAACAGTTGCTATTAGAATTTATTACTGACGAGTGGTGACTACAGCCCTGAATGGAAAGAGAAGAGTAAACCCGCCCTCGATGCAGCTACGAGAAATGGAGCCATCCCTTTTCACTCGTTCTACAGAACACAAAACTCCTCTGCTTTCGTTTTTTATTTAGTGTATTTTTCACTCCAGCCCCAATGGCATACCTGCCGTCCCCGATTTCCGAACGGAGACCAACATCACTCGCGAACTGGAGCATTTTCTCAGCATGCAATGGTCGCAGTACGCTCACATCCATACGAACGAATCTAAATCTGAGGCCAGTGAGGGATGCGCCTTCTTTTGCCCTACAAAATGTTTTCAATTCCACCTGAATCTTCTATGTGCCCGTTGGAGCTACTGGGCATCAGGGAAGCTATTCATTATGGTACGCGGACATTTCAAGTTCGTCCTGATACTTAAGGTCTCTCAAAGTGCGCTGCAGAAATTGCAACATTCCGTGTTTGATAAACAGACCAATAGGTATGTTCTTGACATATTGGCGGCTATAAGAGACGTGCAGACCTTGGGCATTGCCGTTCAGTTCCTCTGGATTAAGGGACATCATGGCATTCTTCATAATGAAACTGCTGACTGCCTTCCCACGAGGAGTATTATACAAGGCCAGTTACGCCCAACGCCGATCCCTTACACGGATTTCAAATAGACGATACGTAATGCTGCTTACCACGCTTGGAACTGTGAATGGCATGTCTCTCAGCACTAAGGGCGGCCACCTGGTGGGCATACAACCAATCATCTCTTCTCGACCATGGTTCGCCTCGGTGCAGCTTCCTGGACCTCATGTGACTATCATTTTCATGAGGCTGGGTTACAGATGTTTATCTGCGCACCTATATCGATCGTAGATTATCACGTCTGGACACTGCCATAAGGACACAACGGTAATAGCGGATCTTAAGCACAACATATTGGAATGTTCCAAGTACACGACTGCACAATCAGACTTGTATAATAAATTGGTTGGGAGAGGTTACCCCTAACTAACCTAAGGACATCATACACATCCACGCCCGAGGCAGGATTCGAACCTGCGACTGTAGCAGCCGCGTGGTTCCGGACTGAAGCGCCTAGAACCGCTCGACCACAGCGGCCAGCGTTGGACAGTCCCGCCGTCCTGCAAACATCGTATTTTCTTCGACATAAAATTACTCCGATCCTATCACCGCAAAAGCGCTATTCAATTGGTACAACATGTTCACGAAAAAGTAACAGGAGACAGTAGGACATCACTCTTACGTAGTACAGTTGCATACGAAATGACCCCGAATCGCGTCCCTGGCAAGACAGACCTACTTCCAGCAACGAAGGGTATACTTGACAGGCGAAGCGAGCCTGCAAGCAAACAGTAAAGCCGTCCTCTCACTATGTTAACGGGGAACTGGTGACGTTACAGTGTGGAGTGCAACGTTCCATATACTGTGGAGCGTGGAAAAAAAAAAAATCTGGCATGTTAGATTTTTGCCTCGTGGAGGGAAACAAGCTCCTGAGATGCGACATAGGAGCCGCCCTACTGCATGGTGTTAAACATGCCACTGAGGATCCCACGAAAACGCGGCTTTAGCTGCGATTTGTTGTAATAAAATGACAGGAAAGTACATACCGGTAGGTACGACTTCCTGCAGTTGATGTTTTAGTGTTGTAACTCATGTGCTACGAAAGTATATCGTTTCAATGCTACGGCACAATGATGATCTATCAAAAACGCGCCTTTTTTCTGGTACGATCTCCATATTTAATATCAAATAATGCCATTTGTACATACAGTCTTTACGCAGTGTATGTCATGTCGAAAGTTTAGTGCAGGTGATAAAGTCGTGAGCTGTCACGAGAAAGGTACTTGGTTTGCGTCCATCTCCTTCCAAAAACATTTTCTTTTACCCTTCGTTTTCCAGTGGGTTCAGGGTCTTTCTTATTCATTTCACAGAAATATTATCTCAAAAGTCGACGTTATTTATTACAAATAAAGTACTTGTTGCAATTCTTGTTGCGAAGGCCAAAGACACTAATGTTTCCCCAGTGGCCACAAATCTTAACGTGATTCCCAGACTGTCAGAAAATAAACCCAAGTTACACAGAAAAGTTTTGCTGTTATGAAACTTTCTGTAAAATATATGTATCTCTAGGTTTATGGGCCTGCTCATCTTTTTCAGCAATGGTGAGTAACTTCGAAAAAATCTTCTCTTCCATTCTAATGAAATTACGGAACGAATATCGATCTCGAATTCTTTGAATTGTATGTGGTGAAGTAGCTATTTCCCTATGTTAGTAGTCAATGCAACATAAACAATATTATGCATACGCAAACTGACGTTGGACACGATACCTTAACTTTATTCAATTTAAAACCGAAAATGGGATGAAAATGCAATTGAGTTATCAAATAACCTCTAATAGTATATACCTCATATCGCTGTACAGCATTCTGTAATGTTCCACTACCAGCAATTCGCTGTTCAAGTCATCGACGAGTCCAGAATCTGTTTCGCGATTTTCTCCGCTCTTCTTGAGAATCCCTAACAGAGTTAGCGCAGCTGTCTTACCCACGCCATTTTCGTAAAGAAACCGTGTGGTTTGCGACCCAAATAAAGCCGAAAACGGCCGCTGGAGAGCGCGAAGCACATCATTTTCGTAAAGAAACCGTGTGGTTTGCGACCCAAATAAAGCCGAAAACGGCTGCTGGAGAGCGCGAAGCACATCATTTTCGTAAAGAAACCGTGTGGTTTGCGACCCAAATAAAGCCGAAAACGGCCTCTGGAGAGCGCGAAGCATATCAACCAGCTCGTCCCGTGTGCCAACGGCGCTATCTTTGGTGAGGTCGGATGTCCTGTCGGCACCCATGTCAATGTTAGCTGCCTCATCCAATGGGAGGACGGTTTAAGCCGGCATTCCAAAATGAGATGGCGAAGGGCATGGACGTACGAGATGCAGCAACGGTTGTGGTGGATTGTTGTCCGGAGGAACTTTCTCCGTTAGCGGCCCCATCCGGCCGCCAAGAATGACGAAACAGCCGACGTACTTGGACACGGATGCACACGCGACATACGTGAGGGATGCAGACGATCTTCCCACTGCGCCGCTACAATACTCGCTACTCTGGGACGAGGCATAATAGCGTCGGGAGGCATCGGCCTTGCTATTCCGGCTCGAAAACAAACAGCGGGACCGCTTGAGGACAGCGACGCGGTTGATCAACAGCAAGAACGAGGCACAGGTCTCCGTCTCAACCAGGGACGGGCAAAACACTAGCGCCGTCCGAATGCGGGGTTCGTCCAGCGCAAACCGCCAACAGCAACTGCAACCACCGACGCCAACCGGTTCCAGTCGCAGTTTAATCCAACCCAGAGTGGCGAGCTCCAGCCCAGCGTCAGATGCCCGGCGGTCTGAACACACAGGCCACCTCCAGTCGTCGTACAGTTTAGGGACGACTTAAAAACGCTTCCTTCAGTGTGTCGACTGGTGGATGAGCGAGGTCTACACCTTAGGTAAACGTGGAAGACATTGGTGAGAGTCCAGCCCGCCAACGGCAACAATTTCGGAACGGTGACGAGTGTGGCGGCAGCTCTCTCGTTGCCATGCTACACTCACACCACAGTCCCAGAAAAGCTGATCACAGTAGTGTTCAAGAGCTTCCCACGCTGCGCAGACCCTGAGCAAGTTAAAGAGGAGCTGGAATAAACTGACTTTGGTGTGCGCTTAGAGGCACGCATCTTGTCACCCACGCGACAGGAGTCACCGTTTCTCCTTGTTATCGCCCTAGACGGCGTGAAGAACGGAATGTTCTACCAGGTGACGCGATGGTCAGAACAGCGGTCACCGTCGAGGCGCTGAGGCTAACACGGAGACTCATCTCAGTGATTCCGCTGCCAAAGGATGGGGCATGTGGCACGCCACTGCTCTTTCCCCGACGCATGCGTGAAGTGCGCGGGCGAACACGCGATCTCACAATAACCGCGCGCGAAGACGCACACGCCGAGGTGCAAGAACTGTAGCGGCAACCACGTTGCGAGTTAGCGTGGCCGCGATACGTTCCGAGTCCACGGCATGCACTGTAAGACCAAGCCCTACCGCTCCGCCCGACGAACGCGCTCAGACAACGGAGGGATCGGCCAACGCCTCCGGCACAGCACCGATGCTGGACAATGATGAGACAACATTCGCCTCCACTCCAGCTGTCGGCAGCAGAAGACAGAGTGTGAGCGTTTAAAAGCGCTTCAGAACCAACACGACAAAGGTGGAGCAAGAATAGCCCCCCTTGGGGAAAATCCGCTGCCCAGCAGAGGACAGTAACACCGCGGGAGTAACACCGTGCCAGTAACGTTAATGCTTCCAATGTCGCCCGCGCCAAAGTAGTGCCCCACACCACCACAACTGCCCCTGTCGCCAGAGGAGAACTGCAATCACTCGTCGCCTCGCTAACTGCAATACTCGCCTCGGTAACTGCAATAATCGGCAGGCCGACACCCACAACACGCTCCCGAAGTGGCCCGCGCCCTGAGGAGCGGCCTGGGCGTTAGACCAACCAGCTGGCCTAAAGGTGGTGTCAGCTCGCTACTAGCAACAAGAAGACCAGAAATGTGAGAAAGTACTTGCAACTAAAAAGAGAGGAGTAAAGTTTTTCTACATTGCCAATTTTACAAACCAAACCGCTACGTGTTATTACTCTACCAGAACTGGGAGAGGGGGGGGGGGGGTATTCCCCGGGGAAGGTCCTGCAAGTCCTCGTCGTCTCAGCCGGCATAGCATTTCTGCAGTGCGTCTTCGAGAGTTCCTGCATGGTTTCCAGCAGGAGCCATTCCAGCCACAGTCGCCACTACAGTTCCAATGATAATGATCGCAGCACACCTGACCGAAGAGGATCTACCTCTCTTCAACAGTGCTACACCGGATAGACACTGACATCAACGGCACCTCAGTGTTTGTTGTCAACATCCTACTTTGGTGACGAAGTGTAGCTATAACAGCATATGCTGCACTTCTTTTTTCTTTCGATTTTGGAAAGCTCATATTTGCCCTGTAAAGAATGTGAAATAGACTCGTGGGTATATGGATGCATGGTGTCTGTTCTTTCGGACACGTCCCGAAGAACAAACACCACGCATTCATATAACTGATATGCCCCGAAGAGCTGCGAACCCAAAACTATCAATGGAGATGCACATTTACTTCCGACCTCCAACGGGAATGTAAAATCAGTGAGCATGAAGGACGTGGACAGGGACGAGAAAAAGTGTTGGCGCTAGGTGGGCGTGAGGGTTGACTGAGGAGCATGCCCAGATAGTCTGAGCATTTGAGATTAACACTGTGTGCAGGTGACGCAGCGGTTAATACAGCCGTCTAGTAAGCAGGAGTTCCCAGGTTCGAGTCCCGGTCCGGCAAACATTTTCAGTCGTCGCAGCTGATTCCGCATAAAGCCTGATGGTACCTGATATCATCAGTTCCTTTCCTTTCATTTCATTTCCTTTCCTTTCTTCCTCCCCCCCTCCACCTTCAATTTAAATAAAATTCGAGGGTATAACCCAGTACCCGTAACGTGATGACTATGTTCACTATGAACCACGCGTCGGCAGTTAAACTTTCGTCAACACGATGAAGTAATTTCCCAAACTTTCTTACGATTCTAACTTATGTACTAGTGTTACTTCCTTACTTTTATTTTCTCAAAATCTTTAAATGCGCCTGAAACAGATAAGTTTAGTTTATTCGAATTCACCATACGTGCAAAAAGTATTGACTGTATGCTATACTGCATAGCTGAAGTGTACAATATGCTTTATGGTATCATTCGAGACCTTTGACAGTGTCACCAGTACAAACACTTTTGATACGTAGATTTCGTTCATAAGTTTTTGTAGATATATTATTTAGATTATGTATATAATTTATAATGCCCAGAGAGAAAAAAAAAGAAACTTTGAAGTCGTTAGATTCAAGTTACTCTAAAAGCAAAGAAGTAATGGCGAACAAATGATGCATCACAATCATGATTAGAAGAAAAAAGAAAACTGAAATGATCGCAAAAGTCTCCAGTATCTATTCTTAATCTGTTCATTTTTCTCAGACAAGGATCACGAGCATAACAGCATAAAAAATGGAGATCGTAACATCTAATCGGGTCTTTAAATTTTGAATGGAGTTTTCCAGTTACTTAGGCAAGGTTTAACTTTATCGTAGTACATATAGAGGAGGACTGAGGCAGGGAGCCAGACAGCGTAATAAAAGTTCCTCTGAAAACATGGTGATGCTTCAGTTTTCTGTTTACAGTGTACTCAATGGAAGGCAAAAGCATACAGTAGAAATAGACGTATCACTGAGCACAGACGCAACGACCACTGATCTCACGCTTTAAGCATCTTGTATTTTTCTTCAATTGCTGTAGCACATGATCATAACTAGGTACTATAAATCGCCAGCAGGTCGCTCCGCCGTTCTTATATTAGTAATAGAAAACTGTACTTACGGAAGCGAAGAAATGGGTCTGTATCTAGTGCTTGCTGCTTTACCTGAAACAAAAATAATAAACTAGATTAGGTAGCCAGCCAACTTGAGGAAAAAAAAGAAAAAAACGGAATTATTCACAAACCTCTGGAAATGATAATGTATGTAGAAAGTTGTAAAGTTGCATTAAGGTCCAGTGCATTAAGAATCTTTAATATTTCAGTAGCGTTGTCAGCACTAATCTGTCACTACGGAAGAATTTGGGTTAAGTGACAACAAAAATTTTGGAATCATTTAGATGGAACGTGTCTCTGATTTGACATTTGTTTGCAATGCTGGACGGCACACTGTTCGTAATCACTTATTATCCTTTATTGCCTCGGTACTACAAACATTTACTAGCATGTAAAGGAGATGGAGCCTTCATTAGCGTATATCGAAAGTACACGACAAGAGTTTGGATATAAATGTCTCGTCTAGGGAAATGCTCAGTCTGTTCCTCTAAAAATGAGAAACTGGCACTTTATCGTGCAACTGGCACCGAAATAGTAGAAAAAGCACACTTATCTGGGAATACTATACTCGTCGTCCTCTATAGCAAATGGGGCTTTGCAATAGACAATAGGTAAGTATTTGTCCACCCAACAATATTGTTAGCATCGATTACAGTGAGGATTTTAACACCATCACTAGAACGCGGACATACATACTGGAAATGTGTCAGCTTACCATATGAATCAGGTCTTCTGTTACATCAATTCGATGTGTGTGTGACCGAGCGAGGTGGCGCAGTGGTTAGACACTGGACTCGCATTCGGGAGGACGACGGTTCAATCCCGCGTCCGGCCATCCTGATTTAGGTTTTCCGTGATTTCCCTAAATCGCTCCAGGCAAATGCCGGGATGGTTCCTTTGACAAGGGCACGGCCGACTTCCTTCCCTAATCCGATGAGACCGATGACCTCGCTGTCTGGTCTCCTTCCCCAAAACAACCCAACTCGCTGTGTGTGCAACGAGTCAATGTCTTTCAGGAGAACACTTTTTCTATACTGGGGCCGTGGAACGTACAAAGTCTGTAGTGTTATGCCGAGATGGACATTCACAAGTGCTTCCAGCACACCAACTGATTTTAGGAAGGGTCCTGAAAGCTAAACTTAGTCAATATTGTTGCTACGCACTTAAAGGCCGACTTCTCCTCCGTCTGACAGTAAGCCATGTCACAGTCCCAAAATTGTCCTATAGTGGCTTGAGGAGGCAGGATGTTCAATTCTTGGTCGATGTTCTGGCACATTCATCGAAACTTAATGAACCTGGCGTGTAACAGAGGACCAACCTGAAGCAGCTTCCCTCGTGCGATGTGCAGGGACTGCGCGACGAATACGTGAACATCTTAGTGCTACCATACCTCTGTTTATAAATTAATCACCCATTATAACCCACCCCACGATGAACTGTATCAGTTTTCTTTCCGAAGTTGGACTGACCTTTTATTACATAAGTGGTCATACAAGTCTGATAACAGTTGGTTGCGAAGACGAAAATTTCTTTTAAGAGATAAATCTGTAGGACCCTTAATTAACAAACATATAAAAAACACGATAGTAAGACCTGGAAGAGACTACAAAAGAAAAGCAAAGGACGTGCGGACTTCATGTTCAGTAAACTTGATAGTATGAAAAAGAGTCCGTTCGAGCAGTCAATCTATACCAATAAACCTCCATTAGTACGGTAAGTTTTTCTCGTTTTATGACATACATAAAAATATTCGAAAAATGATTCTATATTTTACAGCGTGTGTATACAGACAGACGAAAACGAGCTTGTATCACCTGTTATAACAATTTTACTCTGAATTAAAAACAAAACACAGCGCATAGTTTTACCAGTCTGTGAAATCGATACCCGCTGTTGCGTAACATTCCATCCCTTGCATTGCAACCTACTTGATCCTCCTGCCCTTGAGGTGATCGCGCTGCTCACGCCTTTCTCCCTGAGTGTGTGACGAGGTTTCTTGCCACTATGCACTACATGTCTCAACTGGTCTCAACCGTGCACAGTCGGGTTAATGTCACCAGACATCGTAAGGCCTCTCCTTTCAATTGATTCCTGCCACCTAGACTAAAATACTCCCGAGATAAGCGCGGTGTTCTCGTGCATTATGATCTCAAAGACGAACGCCTCGCCGAAATGTTAACTTTACAGTTAGGCAACAAGTTGAAGGAACCTATCCCGATACTACACATCCCTAAATCAGCCTCGAGAGCAATGAGAGGTATCCGACGTCACAATATGATACTAGTCCAAAACATGTCTCATCCACGTCCCAACTGAAACTTAGGACCGGTCTGCTGAGTTGTGGCCGCCTTTACACGCTTCTGTGACGATTATCAGGTCTCTGACAAATTCTGTACTATTTTTGAACACAACTCGACACCATTGATGCCCGTTCCATTCCAGATGTTCCCTTGGCCACCTTCTTCGCGCACCACAGTAGACGGTGGTTTGCACAGTTAAATGTAACGGACAGCTAGAGGTCAAAATGTTCGTGTCAACAAATTGTGTTCGTCGACACATTCCACATAGCTGCCTCCAAAAACGCAGCCGGGAGTTGTGTTGCATTCTCGTCGAGTACCTAAAAGCCATAATTTGTAGGCAGAAGTCATCAGCTGGGATTGCCCACCACAGGCGACTGTACGAGGCATACCTTCAATGCAGAGTGTCTCATAATACCGTTTGAATATTTGAATTACGTCGCGGTGGAGTACGCCAATTCGACGAGCAACTTCCCGTGTTGCCCGTTACACAGTTCGTCATTTCCCATGGCCAAAGGATATTGGAAAAAAGTTTTCCATAAAGTAACACGAACTATGCAAGTCTTGAGTGTGATGAAAACCCTTTTATCGTGCAGTTTAATTACAACACTACAAGAACGTGAGACTCACCGGAAACAAAGCGCTTCCGTTTCACTGGGAGCTACACGCTAACTACTAGTTTCGCTTTATAATACTTCTACTAACGTTGATCTCTGAAGGTGTTCCTTGAGAAAGGGCACCAAAAAACCTGAAACTGAAATGAAAACGATCGTTTCTTTAAAGAACAACAACACTGTTACTCAACAAAGTGGACCGTTTTCATTTATTTGCCGATTGTAGTGTCACTCATGTGTTGTGGCAAGGTGACCATCGTGCTTAACCTGTGAGCCTCACTAGCGTAGCAATTGAGATGGTCACAGGAGAAAATTTCGTTCCGAACATAAGCAGTATGTTGGTGTTTAAGAGAACACTGGGTCATAGAGTGAATACTTCAGAGTTTGCAGCTTACAATAGCTTAATTTGTAATGACATCGTTAAATCATGATCTTTCTTCCTTCCTTCCTTCGAAGAATTTTGCTTGTGATGATGTCGGTATGGAGTGAACGAACGGTGGCAACAGAGTAGAGGGAAGGACAGACAGAAAAGTGTTATCTTGACACATAATCAAGCAGATTATCTGAAAATTCTTCCTTCTAGTTCGTCTTCATCTTCTGTGACATCTATTAGTACAATCAACGTTGGGCTGTTCAGAAACTAATAAACATGGAAGTCTTCCTTGCCACTGCATCGGAGTGTACCAGGTTGATTCGCAGTACAGAATATTTCGCATCTTGTGTTCCATGTTGCCATCAACGTTCGTTGTCGCTCAGTCCAGCCCGCCTGAATCAACTGCAGGCCCTCAGAGTGTGCTCTGGATTGGTCATTTCTCCTCAGGTACATTCGTTTCTCTCCTTTAGTCTGATTGGTGCAAGTAGGTCAATACAAGGAAGAAATCTTACGACAAGGAGAAATAACATTCGAAGAGGTAACGTCATCTTTCACGCCATTTAGGTTTCGTGCTGCGATACTTATAAGGAATCAGCCTACATCTATTTCTGTACTCCGCAAGCCACCTTATGGTGTGTGACGGAGGGTGCTAGATGTACCACTGTCAATCCCACCCTTTCTTGAACTTTTTTATTTTTTTTTAAGTATTAGAACTGCGTGTTTCACGCAGTGTGACACGGGCACCGAAAGAGGCAGCCAGCAAAGTTCCAGTTGCAGTGTGACTTTTCGCAGGCAACAAGGCTGTGGGCCGCCAACAAAATTTAATTACCAGTGGTACATAATCAGGATACCATCCCTCGCTTCAGCCCCACCTTTCCTACGCTGCCACTGCAGACATTTCGAGCAGAAAGCAGGTACGTACGTGTGAAATATTTCTTAACTTTCATTTAAAAATCATTCCTCGTAGCAGGCGCGCTAGGGTATTGAGTACCCCATTATGGAATTTCTTAGTTCTTTAGTGTAACGCAGAGCTGATCCTCCTTCCGTCTATACTCCCTTCTCGACTCAGAGGTCTCAGAATTACCTTGTTTCCCAAGAAAAACAGTGGTGGGGCACTCCGTACACATCGCACTCGCTCGTGTTATACTTATTCCTTTCGGACAATTTTCAACATGTGTGCAATTTTCACTTCATCTGCTAACTCCGAACAGGAAGACGAAAAGACAAACTTTCAATATGGAGTGAAAAACTGGCCTTAAGAAGAAAATTAAAAAAATAAAAAGAAATCGGCGCACCCGCTCGAAGGTTAATGTCTGGTGCGCGCGATGTACAATGTGAAACCGAGCTCCACCGCCAAACTTTCAAAGGTGGTAGTATGAACCAAAACAAGAAAAAAAAGTCCAGTAAATATGGGCTCTAAAAGGCATACCCTAAGAGCTATGTGCACTTGTCCAACAGAAGAGATGCCTTTCACAGTAGCGCAGATGAACAAGTACTCATAGCTCTGAAGGAACACATTTTACAGCCCACGTTTACCACGCCCTTTTCTTTCGTTTTGGTCCATCCCTCTGAAAGTTTGTCAGTGGAGATCTGGTTCACCCTGTTATGAACTAAGATGAGTTGTGCACAGCACTACCTTATGAAACGAGGCGAGTCACATCTGGTTCGAATCAGTGCGTATGTTTAACGATCCACGTCTTGTACTTAGTAAAATATGAATGTAGTTTCAATGCCGTTCCCAATACTAGTCTAGGCAAACTTTCGGCGAGTATCCGGCACCTCCACTAAAACACAGCACACAAACTGTTAAAACTAGAGAATACAAAGAACAAAATTTACATACTTGTTCATATTTGCAGCAGAAAGTGCTGAACTTTCAACAATAAAGTTTATTGGCGTCAATAATTTCTGTACGCAACTTGAGAAATACAGAATATATTGCAGTTATCTGTATACTGGATGGTTATAGTTAAACTTGCCCTATTTAACACGTTATAACTCAGAAAATTATTACCGTACGAGTACCAAACTTGATAGCATTAACAAGGACATGTGGAAGAGAAAGAATGCAGAATCAGTTCAATTGGAACAATGTGCCGATAAGGTACATCATACCTCTGCACACCGGTACCATTACTGCTACAAAAGGGACTCAATCTGGGGCCCATCAGTGTCCAGAAGAGTCTGAAAGCGTAGGATTGTATTCTGCCCAGCAAAACGAAGAATGTCCGCACGTATGCTGGCTACATCTCTTGATATGCTGCGCTTCAGATCAGCACATGTGTGAATGTTCCCCTGATAAACCTTGTCCTTCACGTAGCTCCACAACCAGAAATTACAAGGATTGAGATCAGGCGATTGTGCCGGCCAAGCACTAGGAAGCAATTGGCTGGTAATTCGACAGCTTCCAAATGTGTTTGGGAGAAGCAGGTGAACTTCACGAGCGATGTGCACTGGGGCCCCATCTTGCACGAAAACTGTTGAGTTCTCTCCTGTAGGGGTGGTATGACATGCTGGTGAAACATGTCGCATAACGCTGGCCATTCACGCTGGAAGTCTTTGGTCCTTGAGCAGCAACCTTTTAAAAAAGAATGGGCCAATGATGAACGCAACCGTGAAGTCACACCATACGGTGACATGTTCACCACACAGAGGAACTCCATGCACAGTGACTGGAGGTGAAGATCCCCTACACTCGGCAATTCCGTGTGTTCACCTCACCCGTCAGAGAAAAATGAGCTTCGTCTGTCCATACGATGGTCTATGGCCAGCCCTCGTCAACTTCAATCCTTGAGAGAAAGTGGAAAGCGAAATCAACGCGTCGTTGTGCGTCCTGTGGTGCAAGCTGCTATAGGATATGGATCTTGTACGGATACCATTTGAGAATGGTTCGAAGCACCTTCCATATAGTGGGGCACGGGATGTTCAACTGTCGTGGCACAGCAAGCGCACTGCATGACGATCGGGAATTGCGCGCAGCGTTGTCTGCCATAGCAACAGCGATTTCATCAACTACCAGTCGAGTTACCGGTCGTCTGCCTCTTCGCGGAGCGACGCCCAGTTCTCCAGATGTTTCGAACTACTTCATCATATTCCGCACAGCAGATGGAGAAAGAGGATGCTTCCGTAAGCCTTTCAGTCGGGTATGTTCTCGAAGTGCAGCTGCAGCATTAGTGTTGTTTCGATAACAGAGCTTCACCAATAATGCCCAGCTCCTTTTGTCCAAGCTCCTGCTGACACGTCAACAAGTGCACTGCTACTGGTCAGGTGTGATCACGATGACTGATCATGGCACCTGGTGGCCATAGTTGGAACTGGACGGTGGCGCTGCGACGCATGGAAATCATGCACCCCATACTCTGGACATTAATGCAACCAAGTTTGATTCTCGTACGGTAATTATTTTCCTTGTTAAAACGTGTTAAGTACGGAAAGTTTAATTATAATCATCCAGTATAATCACTTTTCACGTGTTTTATGTTTGTATTAAATAAATGCATAACATTGTAGACAAAATAAATAAACATCTCTTGGAGTGTTACTTCATCGTCCACTTAACTGTCGTTTTCACGGGCTAGGAATGTCCAAATAAGTTTGGCGGTATTGTCTTCACCCTGGCTCAGAAAATAGGGCATCAATAATGGCAGAGAATGTGGAGCCAATGCATTCTCTAGTGTAGCTTCAGCTTTACTCCGTCCACAGTGAATTTTAGGTGATAGTCTCGAATCTTGAAACAAAAAGTGAGATAGGAAAGCATTTCCACAGTCTTGTGAAAGGTAACTGTGATGATGTTTCACTCAGGATATTTTAATATTACCTCCGTTGATAGCACTTCTTCTTTCTGACTAGTTCCCGCTGGTACGAAATACCTTTGAACAGCGGAGTTTTTGTACAAAGTGGTGGGGGAGCACCACTTAACAAATGACAACGGCTAAACGGGCAGTGACCAATACGCAACCTAGTTAAAATGACCTCCTCCCGGCGGGATGGCCGCTGGAAGACGCTTAATACTCTGGAGCTTATTCCCATGAAAGGAAGACCAATGGCGATAGCAAATTGACACCACCTGCACAGAGATCATCGGAGGGAATATAGAAGCTAGTGGGCTGAGGTACGACGACTGCAGCCTTGGCAGCAGCGTCAGCAGCCTCGTTTCCTGGCAGACCGACATGAGCAGGAACCCACATAATCATCACATCGGCTCCATCAAGAGTGAGCAAGTGACAGTTTTCGTGGACCCGTTGCACTAAGGGATGGGCGGTGGACAGCGCACAGATTTTGAAGTGCGTTGGGACAGTCGGAGCAGGGGACACAATTGAAAAGCCTGTGTCCCGAGAAGTACTCCGTGGCCCGATACAAGGCGAAGAGCTCGGCTGTAAATATTGAGCAGTGTGCCAGAAGCTGATATCGAAAAACGTCGGCGCCAATGATGAAGGCACAGCCGACACCACCGATAGTCTGAGAGCCATCAGTGCACACAAAGGTATTATCGCGAAGTTTCATGAGAAGGTCGTGGAACGGAAGGCGATAGAAAGAAGCTGGAGTAGTATCCTTGGGAAGCGAATGAAGGCCAGGGTTCACACGGACCGCCGCACGAAGCCAAGGTGGTGAAGGGTTCACACCCACCGGAAATGTTGCAGGTAGTGTGAAGTTAAGCCGCCGGAGCAAGTGCCAAAAGCGGACTCCAGGAGGTAACAGAGAAGAGGAATGCGCCCCATACCGGCGATCAAAGGAGTCATCGAAGAAGGAGGCACCAGATGCGTGGCCACGCATGGCAGACAAACGGCATGCATACCTGCAGAGGAGAAAGTCACGGCGGTAGGACAGTAGAAGTTCAGCAGCTTCGGCATACATACACTCATCCAGGCTAGAGTGAAAGGCGCCAGTGGCCAAACGAATGCCACGATGGTGGATAGTGTTGATATGGAGTAAGAGGGATGGACGTGCAGACCCATAAACAAAGCACGTATAGTCTAGTTTCGAACGGACATGGGACCGATACAAACGGAGGAGGGTGGTTCGATCTGCACCCCAGGGATTACTATTGAGGACACGTAGGAAACTGAGGGACTACGTCCAGCGGGCTGCCAGGTAAGACACGTGAGAGGACAAAGGGAGTTTTCTATCGAGCATGACCGTTAGGAATTTAGTAGTTTCAACGAACAGAAGAGCAACAGGCCCAAGATGTAAAGACGGTAGGAGAAATCATTTGCGCCGACAGAAATTAACACAGACGATTTTGTCAGTGGAAAAACGAATGCCACTGCCGATGTTCCGGGATTAAAGACGATCAAGACGTCGCTGCAGACGCCACCCAGTGAGACAGGTCCGTGCAGAACTGCAATAGATGACAAAATCGTCAACAAAAAGGGATCTGGAGATGCTTGGCGGGAGACAGGCCATTATAAGGTTAATGGCGATAGCAAAGAGGATGACCCTCAGGACGGAATCCTGAACCACAGCGTTTTCCTGGATAATGGTGTCCGACAAGGCACAACCCACACACACCTTGAAGACTCGGTCTTTTATAAATTCCTGTAGGAAATGGAGCAGGTGGCAACGGATGCCCCAAGTGTAGAGGATATGAGTTCTCCACCAGGTGTCGTAGGCCTTCTCCAAATCGAAAAATGCGGCCACAGTCTGGGATTTCCGCAGAAAAGCATTCATGACGTGGGTGGACAAAGTGACGAGATGGCCAACTGCAGAACAGCGCGCTCGAAATCCACACTGTGCAGTGGTTAGTAAATTGCGAGACTCGAGCCAACATACCAGCCAGGCATGAATCATACGTTTCATCACCCTGCAAACACAGCTGGTGAGAGAAGTGGGGCGGTAGCTAAAAGAAAGTTGTTAGTCCTTACGGAGCTTAGGTATGAGTATGACGGTGGCTTCGTGCCAGCGTCCGGGAAATGTGACCTCTGCCCAGATGTGGTTGTACGTGTTAAGCAGAAAGTGCTTGCCCACAGGAGAAAAGTGCTGCAACATCTGGATGTCGACAGCGTCTGGCCCTGGGGCTGAGGATCGGGATGAACCGAGAGCATGATCTAGCTCCCTCGTAGTAAAGGTAGCATTGTAGCAATCACGATGCTGAGAAGAGAAGGGTATCGCCCGAGCCTCCTCCGTTCGTTTCCGATGGAGGATGGCGGGGTGATAGTGGGAAGAGTTCGAAATTTCCGCAAAATGGTGGCCCAAGGTGTTGGAGATGGCAATAGGGTCCATGAGGACACCGTCTGTTACTATCACGCCGGAAATTGGGGACTGGATCTTTGTCACAGAGAGCCATCGGAGGTTGGCCCACACGACAGAGAAAGGGGTGGAACTGTTAAAAAAAACTAGTGAATGAAATCCAGCTAGCTTTTTTGTTATCCCGAAGAACGCGACGACACTGTGCAAGCATCTGTTTATAATGAATGCAGTTTGCCATTGTAGGATTACGGTTAAAAACGACGAGAGCACGTTCCCGCGCGCGAATTGCGTCGCGGCATGCCTCAGTCCACCGAGAGACTGGGACACGGCTTGGCAAAGAGGAAGTGCGAGAAATGGAACGTTCTGCAGCGGTAAGGATGACGTTTGTAAGACATTTCACCTGGTTATCACAACTATGGAAATCCTGTTCTTCGAAAGTCGCAGGGAGGAGTAAAGCCGCCAGTCAGCCCTAGTAAGCTGCCATTTAGGTGTGCACACAGCTGGGGTAGGAGTCAGCAAACAGATAGCACATGGGAAATGGTCGCTCAAGTAGGTGTCAGAAAGAACGGACAACTCGAGACGACGCGCAAGCTGGGCAGTGCAAAAGGATAGATCGAAATGGGAATTGGTGTAGTAGGGGTCGGAAAAGAATGTGGGGGCTCCTGTGTTAAGGCAGAAGAGGTTAAATTAAGAAGGTCAGCCGAGAGGTCACCTCTCTGACAGGTTCTGGAAGAACTCCAAAGGGGATGATGCGCATTAAAGTCACCGAGTAGTAGAAATGGGTGAGGTCGATGGCCAGTAAGATGAAGGAAGTCTGCCTTGGTGACACTGAATGACGAAGGGACAGAAATGGTACAAAGGAAAAAGGTCAAGAGAGGAAGGAGAAGGCGAACTGCAACAGGTTGGAGGTGGATATTCAGGGAGATAGGTTGACTATGAACGTCATCCCGTACGAGCAGCATGATTGCCCCACGAGATGGTATGCCGTCCTCAGGGGGAACGTCAAAACGAACCTGGAAGAAATGTGAAAGCTCAAAGCGGTCGTCTGGACATAATTTTGTTTCCTGAAGGCAGAGTACAAGAGGACACTGCGATTCCAAAAGCAGCCGTAAATCCTCTTTGTGGGATCGAAGGCCGCGAACGTTCCACTGGAGGAGAGTCATGATGAGGAAAAAATGGAGGAATGTTACCTCGGCGCCTGCCGAGTGGCAGCCTGCGAAGACTCGCTGTTACAGGGCACAGAAGGAGGAGGATCCTGCTCCATGAGGTCCACAGAAGAATCGGCTTTCTCCTGCTGTCGGTCTGTGGAGTTCAACGCAGAAGAACGGTTAGTGGTGCGCACTGGCGGCCGGGCGAAGGTATCATGTGGCGACGCCGTCGAAGAGGACCTTCGAGTTGGCCAAGGAGATGACCGTTTACCTTTGTTGGACTTCTTCGAGCCTTTCCGATTAGGAGAGGAAAACCTAGGTGTTGTTTGACTGGAGGAATGTAGGAAGGCTTTACGGGAGGACTACTCCTGTCCTTTCCGGCCTACAGGTTGTGTAGCTGGTGGCTTCGCCCATCGAGGCGAGAGTCTGATGGCTTGTCGCACAGCTGGACGAGGAGACAGCCATGCTACCTTGACACTGGGCGATTTCACAACCTCACAGCTGAATCTGACGTCGCATGTCTGCGTTGCCAAGTCATTCATGGAGCAAGATGTTGCCAGACAGTAGAACGGAGGGGTTGCGACTAGCCAATAATTTGCGAGCGACAGAGTAAGGGACTTTTTTCCTTTACGCGGCTCTCCTGGACAGCCCACTGATCAAGATTCACGGGACAATCTCGAGAGTCAGCGGGATGGCCGCCATTGCAGTTGATGCAGTGGGGAGGAGGAGGCAAACAATCACCCTCGTGCACATCCCTGCCACAGGTTACACATTTGGCAGGGTGTTAACAAGACATTCCAGTGTGGTTGAAACTATGACACTGGTAGCAGCGGATCAGATTCGGAATGTAAGGTCATACTGTGATAATTTCATAGCCTGCTCTGATCTTGGACGGAAGCACGACCCTATCAAAGGTGAGAAAAAGAGTGCATGTGGGCAATAAGGAGGAATCTATGTTTTCACTACACAATGGACGGTAATGACACCCTGATCAGAGCCTTATGATTGGCGTTTGGCCTCGGTCAGACCGTCGAGTAGCCTAGTGTAAATAATACCACGGAAAGAATTCGAAGTTCTATGGGCCTCGACATGAACAGGACAGCTGTGGAAAAGTGAGACGACAAGCAGTTGTGCTTGAGTATCAGAAGTAGTCTCCAAAAGCAAAGTGCTCTTCCGTAAACGAGAGCAGGATTTCAAAGGGCCGGCAATGCCATCACCACCTTACTGAATAATAAACGGATTTACCGTTGCAAGGACTGACCATCTTCAGTATGTGAAACTACGAGGAACCGTGGTGCAACTTGAAACGTCTTTCAATCATTAGCCTCATTACGTTTACGTTTCATAGACGCTGACTGTGAAGGTAATTGACTCATTGCGAGAAAGTCCCCCATGATTGCCAGCGTCTCCGATGGCGCGCTCCTTCCAACTGGTGGCTCTCTTCACAAGGGGGCACACCCGCCTTAGGTGATTGTTCACACCTCAGGTCACACCTCCCAAACACCTGACAAGAGGGACCAATCGGCTATTTCGGAGGTAGCACAGGCAGTCACCCGTCCCTGGATCTGGCTTGTACCAGGCGGTACGTGCGAACCCCACCTGTCGTCCCGGGGATGATAATTAGGCTTACCTAGTCACCTGTTCACGTCAGACGCGTGGGCCGGCCTTCAGGAGCGCACAGAGAGGAAGAAGAAGAAAAAGAGGAACCTCAAACCTCGAAGCGGAGGAAGGACTGGAGAAGGGACACAGAGAAAGGAAAATGGACCAAAAAGCAGTGGTGAGACTACCTCAGACATGTTCCCCAAGGGAGGGGAAAAAGAATAGCAAGAGCATAGGCATGCAGCACGGAAGGAAAAAGATGCTGCAAAGGCTTGGGCCCCGTGGTAGCCAAGCACGAACCTGCTAAGGATGGCGAGAGCTGGAAGCATGTAGGTACAGGTCAGTGTGTGTGGCCTTGCGGTACACAGTGAGCCATCTGAGCTGCGTTGCACACCAGGACATCCAGAAAGGGTAGCTGTCCATCTTTCCAGGTTTCCGTAGTGAACGGTATGTTATTATGAATGGATTTAGATTTCGTAGAAATATTTTTAGTTGGTCCTTTCCATATGACCACATTACAAATGTGTCGTCCACATATAGGAAGAAACATACAGGCTTCAGTTCGGCAGTTTCCAGGGCAACTTCTTCGAACCTCTCCATGAACAGGTTGGCTACCACCGGAGGGAGAGGGCTCAGCAGGTCCACTCCGTCGGTCTGCTCGTAGTACTGGCCGTTGAAAACAACGCAGGAAGATGATAACACATGCCTGAAAAGTTGTGTCCGTTCTGCTCCGAATTTATCATTGATTAAGTTGATAGAATCTTCCAGGGGGACTCGTGTAAATAGTGACACGACATCGAAGCTTACAATGATGGCGGTTTCCTGTAAAGTTAGCTTCTTTAGGCGGTCAATGAAATCCATTGAATTTCGGATGTAGTGAGCACATTTGATCACGAGGGGTTGTAGTGGGCCCGCCAGATGATGTGCAAGGGAGGGGGGGGGGGGGGTACGTCGGTGCTCCTATGTTGCTATCTATCGGTTGCATCCCATCTCTGTGCGTTCTCGAAGTCTCTTGATGTCCTTATCCTCCAACGCGCCACCGGACGAAGTGGTCGAGCGGTTCTAGGCGCTACAGTCTGGAACCGCGCGACCGCTACGGTCGCAGGTTCGAATCCTGCCTCGAGCATGGATGTGTGTGATGTCCTTAGGTTAGTTAGGTTTAAGTAGTTCTAAGTTCTAGGGGACTGATGACCTCAGCTGTTAAGTCCCATAGTGCACAGAGCCATTTGAACCTCCAACGCGCCATTTTTCAGCAAGATGGAAGTGCTCTGTTGTATCTTCTTAGTCGGGTCTGATTCAATTTTCCGATATGCTGGATCGTCCAGTAATTCCAGCATCTTCTGTTCATAGTCGCGTTCATAGTAGCGTTCCCCTTCTCGGCGGGGAGAACGGCTATCTCTGTATTTTCTCTGAGGTTGCGTAGTGCTGTTCTTTCCACTCTGCAGATGTTGCTTCTGGCCAGTGTTGCTCTCGAAAGAATCCGGCACGTTTCCCTCCCGATTTTTTCGGCCTTGCCGTCTGGTAGCCCTCGGATTGCCTGTTCTACTGAAGATATTTCAGTGAAAGGGAAAGTTGCAGGTGTTGGTGCAAAGTTGAGCCCATGACATTTATACAGTGCGACGTGTGGTCTCTGGCTTCTTGCTTTGGTTTGCTAGGTAGCCGTGCAAAATTAGTGATATGCTTCTCCGTGGATTTCGAGTGCGTCCAGTCTGCTTGCGCCCAAGTGCCACGATTCACCCACTCGCAGGTGTATTCTCGGACCACGAAGGATAATCGTAGGTGAAGGTGCAGCAGCTCCTTGGCGTTCTTGTCGAGTTGTCCTGTGTAGCGAATCCTTTCCCTGGCCAGTGCCAGGCCAGCTCTTCGCTTGAAACGATTCGCGGCAGGTTTGTGTATGTTATGCACGACTTTGGCTAAAGCAGGTATGGTGTGTTTGTCCCTGCACCTTAACAAGGAGGCGAGAGAATTTAGCAGACGTCCTTTCTGGTTTCGAAGCTTATCCAGTTTCTTCACCAGATGGTACATATCCTCAGCACAAAGGTTGGTAATATGGGATCTGAGGCTTTCCCGGCGTATATGTTGTTTGAAGTGTTCTCGGGTGTCCAGCCGGATACGACCGTCGAATCTCACGATATCTCGGCGAATAACCGTTCCGCTTTCTCGATTTCCATAGTGAACTGTATGTTGTTATGGATGGCTCGCTAGGTCACACTGTGTACCGCAAGGCCACACACACACACACACACACACACACACACACACACACACACACCTGTACCTACATGCTTCCAGCTGCCACCATGCGGCTCAGCTAGACGGTGTGCGTAACACCTTGGTACACACAGCACATACCATCTCGGACGAACAGAACCCATCAGAGAAACTCAAACACCTGGAGACCGTGTTCCGCAAGGACAGATACGGCAACTGTCAAATGCAAAGGGCCTTCGGACAACGGAAGGGCAGTAGAGAAATAGATGAAGAACAAACGAAAGAAGAGACAAAAGGCCTTTTGCAGGCAACGTGTCGTTCATAATAGGGAGACTAGTGAGGCAACACAAGGTCGACACCGTCTTCCGACTACCGGCTAACACGGGCGCTTTACAAGGAACGGTGAAAGACGATATCGGCCTCAAGAAAGCGGGCGTATATAGAATTCCGTGCGGCTGTGACAAATCCTGTATCGGCCAGACAGTTAGGCCAAGCAAGTCAATCTGCCCTAGCAGAACATTGCATAAACACTGGACATACAGTGAATTACTGGCCTCCACAAATAACTACCGGAGCGGCATCTTCAAAGGAGCCATAAATTCGCGTAACAAACCTCGTCAACAGGGACACTGGTTACCAACTCATTAGGGCCTGGGAACCAGTACCAAGCTCTATCAAGGAGCAACGGTGTAAGCAGGCACGAGATCATTCCGCAACGCGCAACGGCCGCCGACGAGATACTGCCCCCCCCCCCCCCCCCCCCTCCATCAACACCTACCTCAAACTACGCTTCCCCACTACTGGAAACGCCCGCGCCGTCGGCGCATGGAATCGCACCTGGACCCGCCTGGGATAAATACTACCGGCAGAGAGCGGACAGACCATTGAAGAAGCAGAAGCCCGTGGCACAATTACGGTGCTATAAGTGTCAGAAGATGGGACGCATAGCAAGGACCTCCGACGGCGCGGTGGCGTGTGTGAAGTGCGTTAAACCGCACAATACACGCAACTGCGACAAACCGAGAGGCACTGTGGCTGCGTGCGTAAATTGCGGCGGGGCGCACGGCGCAGATCCGCGCAGCTGCGGCCACCTGAAGTCATGGAAGCGGCAGAAAGGGGCCACCACACATGAAGAGGTGGCTCAAGAAGAAAATGTGGACACCCCGCCCTCCTACTCAAGCAGGGGAAGCGGGGCGCACCACAACAAAGATGACGAGGGCGTGTTCCGCGAAACGTTGCGGAAACCCAGCGATGACGCCACTGCCACGCTCAAATCCGTCATGGCGGATGAGAGGGCAGCCCTGAGGGCGGAACTCGACGAGATACATCGCGAGGTGACACAACTGAGGGTAGCCCTGCACCTCGCATCTCGCACGACACCTCAAGAAGTGCCGACCCCCACCAGTACAGGGGTAGACGCGGAAACGCAAACGACCGTCTCCCTGGTCGATGCGGCAACGCTGGCAGCTAGGGAAGTGGTCATGGAGTCGTGGACACCCGCCGAATGCAAGAAGACGGCCCCCTCGGAAACGGCCGCCCCTTCTGCCTCTGCAGATACGCGGACGGCGGAAGAGACGCCCATGGAGACCGAGGGAGAAAAAGACGAGTCGGAATTTGAGTGCGTGCCCCTCCCCAAGACGAATTGTGTGAGGGAGGTACTCATCAAGACTGCAGACTCCCTACGCGACGGCAGCTATCCCCACCATGAAAATCCATACCCCTTCACTGAAACCAATATCCATCCCCTCCCCCACAAACCCTGTTCGTTCCACTGGGGGTGTGAAACCCTAAACCAGAAGGTCAAAGGGAGGGAACCCGTCCGGCGTGCGGATCTGGAGTTAATGAACTGCTATCCGATCTTTACCGACGACGACTGGAAGTACGTGCCGGAACAAGCCGTCCTGTACATCAAGCAGAACACGCCGCCAGTGGACATCTCACGTCTGAACAAAATCGTGTTCGGACAGCTAATCAGAGGCCCATCCAGAACTAGAGGCAAAATAATAAAAAAAATGGTTCCAATGGCTCTGAGCACTATGGGACTTAACTGCTGAGGTCAGCAGTCCCCTAGAACTTAGAACTACTTAAACCTAACTAACCTAAGGACATCACACACATCCATTCCCGAGGCAGGATTCGAACCTGCGACCGTAGCGGCCGCGCGGTTTCAAACTGTAGCGCCTAGAACCGCTCGGCCACCTCGGCCGGCTAAAATAATCCAAGCAGCGAGGAATAGAGGAGGAACAGCTCCTTAAAGCTTAAACTCCTATCACTCGGGCCAAGGACAAGGTCTGTCATTTTAGCGTCAGCGGACAGACCATCGCATCAGCACCAGGTGATGATGGCGGAACGGTTATTCGCCGAAATATCGTGGAC
The DNA here is from genome assembly GCF_023864275.1 of Schistocerca cancellata. Taxonomy (NCBI): domain Eukaryota; kingdom Metazoa; phylum Arthropoda; class Insecta; order Orthoptera; family Acrididae; genus Schistocerca; species Schistocerca cancellata. The sequence continues at coordinate 339,927,486 of NC_064629.1, read as the reverse complement.
ATTCGAGAACTCTTCAAACAACAAAACAAATTTATTTTTGTTTAAGAACTTGCGGTCTCAAACTATAGCGAGCACTCTGCAGAGCATATTCTAGTGTTTATTTATCCTCGTCGTGATATTTTGAGTACGTTCCAACTTCAATAGCGCCACAGACGGGTAATTTTCTCTGTTCCAAATGTCTGTTAGTACTTATTAATTTACTCCCGACTGCTTTGCTTGTAAATGTTGTGAGGATAATTTTTTTTTTTTTCGCAGTGCGATATGGTTTAGGTCTGTGCTTGTTGTGTGCGGACACATGGAGAATTAACTGCTGTCAGCAAAGAGCTGGAATCTACATTGGCAATGGTCGATAGCCTTCTGACTACCGAACAAATTTACGGCGACATCGTGGCGTCAGTGAGGAGACCTGCTACACAATTGTTGCGTTGGAATCCACTGGGAACCTGGCTGTCGCCGTGTCTTCCGCTCCGCAACATCTGAGCGGTCTGTCCTCACTACTGGCTGGTTGGCGTGTCACTGTGCGCAAGGTGAAAGAGGAAATAGCCGGCACGTCTGGCTTCTTACGCCTTAGCATCAAGTACGATGTGACGATGTGCTACAAAGTGCTGATAGTACTTCTGAGCCAGCACCGGATGCTGCTCCTGCTGGACCAGCGGTCGATTTTCCTGCACAGTCAGGACAACTGCAGAGGACGGGTACAGCCAATCATTGGGAGATCCGACGTTGGGCGGGAAGTGGAGCGCCTAAGGGAAATAGCGTGCAGGAGGGGAGATAATTCCACGGTGGAGGTTCAAAAATGGCTCTAAGCACTATGGTACTTAACATCTGAGGTCATCAGATCCCTAGACTTAGAACTACTTAAACTTAACTAACCTAAGGACATCACACACATCCATGCCCGAGGCAGGATTCGAACTTGCGACTGTAGCGGTCGCGCAGTTCCAGAATGAAGTGCCTAGAATCGCTCGGCCACACCGAGCAATGCAGAAGACAGTACAGATTTGAGGAGTGACCTACAGAAGACTGAGGAATGGTGCACGCACTGGAAGTTGACCCTGAATGTAAATACATGGAACATACTGCGGACGAATAAGGAAAGAAATCCACTATGGTCAAACTACACCAGAGGTACTCAACCTTTTTCTGCCTACCGTCCAAATTTGTCTTTCTGACAGCAAGTTAAGTTTTCTAACGGACCACTGGTTCAAACAGTAATGATGATTCTAAAGTAGGGAAGTAACTTTAATTCTTAAGACTTACAAAGCAGAGTTACAGAAAGTTAAGGCATACAATAATAATTACTTACCAAATATACTAAAGAACCAAAGAAACTGGTACACCCGTCGCGTAGGGCCCCCGCGAGCACGCAGAAGTGCCGCAACACGACGTGGCATAGACTCGGCTAATGTCCGAAGTAGGGCTGAAGGGAATTGACACCATGAAACCTGCAGAGCTGTCCATAAAGCCGTAAAAGTGTAAGGGGTGGAGATCTCTTCTGAACAACACGTTCGAAGGCATCCCAGCGATGCTCAATAATGTTCATGTCTGGGGAGTTTGGTGGGCAGCGGAAGTGCTTAAATTCAGAAGAGTGTTTCTGCGGCCACTCTGTAGCAGTTCTGGACGTGTGGGGTGTCGCATTGTCCTGCTGGAATTGACCAAGTCCGTTGGAATGCACAAAGGACATGAATGGATGCAGGTGATCGGACAGAATGCTTACATACTTGTCACCCGTCAGAGTCGTATCTAGACATATCAGGGGACCCATATCACTCCAGCTGCACACGCCCCACGCCCTTACAGAGCGTACACCAGCTTGAACAGTACCCTGCTGACATGCAAGGTCCATTGATTCATGAGGTTGTCTCCTTACCCTTACACGTCCATCCGCTCCATACAATTTGAAACGAGGCACATCCGACCAGGCAACATATTTCCCGTCATTAACAGACCAATGTCGGTGTTGGCGGGCCCAGGCGAGGCGTAAAGCTTTGTTTCGTGCAGTCATCAAGGGTACACGAATGGGCCTTCGGCTAAAAAAACCCATATCGATTATGTATCGTTCAATGGTTCGCACGCTGACACTTGTTGATGGCCCAGGATTGAAATCTGCAGCAATTTGCGGAAGAGTTGCATTTCTGTCACGTTGAACGATTCTCTTCAGTCGCCGCTGGTGCTGTTCTCGCAAGATCTTTTTCCGGCCGCAGCGATGTCGGAGATTCGATGTTTTACCTGATTCCTGATATTCACGATACACTCGTGAAATGGTCGTACGGGAAAATCGCTATGTCTAAGATGCTGTGTGCCATTGCTCTTGCGCCGAATATAACACCTCTTTGAAACTCACTTATATCTTGACAACCTGCCATTGTAGCATCAGTAACCGGTCTAATAACCGTGCCTGACACTTGTCATACATAGGCGCTGCCGACCGCAGCGCCGTATTCTGCCTGTTTACATATCTCTGTATTTGAATACGCATGCTTATACCAGTTTCTTTGGCGCTTCAGTGTAGTTTGTCAAAATTTTGAACCTAATGAAATAGTTTTTAAAACCCCTGCTGCTTACCGTACATCGTCAAAGCTGCAAAGCCCTCTAGTGGTGATAGGGACCGCGTTGATTTCCACTGAACTACACTGTTGATGACGAATTGCTAGAAATAATATTTACCGCAAAATATTTAAGAATAACTATCCACTGCGATCCTAAGTGGAATGGTCACATAAGACAAATAGCCGGAACAGCAGATTCCAGACTGAGATTCATAGGCAGAATCTTAGGTAACTGTAACTCATCCACGACAGAAGTTACTTACAGAGCGCTTGTTCGACCGAGTCTTGAATATCCTTAACCAATCTGGAACCCTTACCAGGTAGAAATGATGAAACAAAGAAAGAGAAAGAAAGAGAGAGAAAGAGAGGAGATACAATGAAGAGTGGTGCGTTTCGTCACAAGATAGTTTATTAGGCGCGAGGGCATAACAGAGATGCTCAACGATCTAGTGACAAACGTTACAAGACAGGTGTTTTGGATCACTGAAAGGGTAACTATTGAAACTTTCAGGAAGAATCGGACAACGTATTACTTCGCCTCACACGCATCTCACGAAATGACCACGACAGGAATATTCGAGACACCGGAGCTAATACAGAGGCTTACCGACAATCATTCTTGCCATGCGCCATTCGCCAATGGAACAGGGAAGGGGAGATCAGTTGGTGGTACCAGAAGTACCCTCCGCCACACATCGTGTGGCTTGCAGATTATGATGTAGATACTAGAGATGGGGGATCCGCTTGAACTGATTCATAGAGTTGAATCTTTCAAAGGAGTGAACAATCAGTGATTCAGAAAAAAAGAACGGTAGCTCCAAACGTTTCCCACGGCAGAGAGAGAGAGAGAGAGAGAGAGAGAGAGAGAGAGAGAGACGGAGCATATCAGCAGCGCCTCTGCTGCTCACAGCACAGTGCACGCCACACAACACAGCCAGCGCCAGCCTCTGCCCTGCTTCTACCTTGGCTGCCTGCATTGTGCAGTGCCCCATTGGATTTTGTGTTTCACATATGCCGTGCCGTCTCTGTGCGTCGTCTGCCGCGTGCAGTGTCTGGCGCAGCTTAACTTCGCATCGCACTCTGTCGGCGATCGTTTCAGTCGCACGTCCTGCCCTCTGGGCAGTTGATGCGAGCAACAGGACAGAGAGCCACCTAGCGGATAATTTAGGAACTACTTGCAACAACCTGCTCGCAAGGGAACGGACGATTTGTCTTGGAGCGGGTGAGTTCACTGCTCCCCCCACCCACGGAACTCGCCCGCTCAACTCTCACCCCACCGTTCTCGACTCTAGCCAGAGCGTTGAGCAAAGCAACTCAGGTGTCACTCTGGTCTCTGCGGTCTTAGCTCACGCAGTAATACAGCTCGCGGCTCGACCTGCTCGACTCAGTGCTTCTGCATCGGAGTTCGTCTCTACTGGATATTGTTCTTCGTAGTAATACCGCTATGTATATTACATTATTATGTTATGTATACATCATTTGTTTTTATTTTATTTTTATTTGTTTAAACTGATCAGATTAGGTTCCTGACGACTCCTCTTACTATAGGATTTTTATTATGGACACTCGAATTTACGCTTTAATTACGAGCGAACTGATAAACGTATTGCAAAATGTGATACACCAATATTTTCCTTGTTTTATTCTGCGTAAGGCTATATGCAGCACTTTTGTTTTACAGTCAAATTTATATATTTTTTTCTTATTCTGGTACAGATTTTGCGATTTTAGCGTCTTCGGAAGGAAACATTCACTTTAAAAATATATGGCTTGCGATGTATTTGTATGAGGTTAATGAAATTTTAATACATTATAGCCAAATATATTGTTAATGTAAATCTCAAGTTACAACATTTTCCGATCACCCAAAAAACCACGATAGTGCAAAATAAATCAATAATCAAAAACTTTGTCATATCGTGGAAATTTCAATAAACAATACACAATTCTTACTCATTATCTGTGTTACTTCAAAATAGGATCAAGTAAGATCAAAATACAGGTATAGTACTGGAATAAACCAAGTTTAAAGGGCAATGTGCCTTCCATTTATTTTCTATTGTAAATGAGTGGTGAGTCATGAAAAAGATCTAATTCATTTCAGGGAGTGAACAGTTCTGATCCGATCTCTGAAAAGAACAGTTTTGCCCATCTCTAGTAGATACAGATGGAGCCGAAGGAGGAAGCAGTAAATGCAAATTTCAAATTAAAGGCGATTGTATTGGCATGACTCATCTACAAAGAAGTAAAAAAGGTTAAAAATGTTCAAATGTATGTGAAATGTTATGAGACTTATCTGCTAAGGTCATCAGTCCCTAAGCTTATACACTACTTAACCTAAATTATCCTAAGGACAAACACACACACACACACACCCATGCCCGAGGGAGGACTCGAACCTCCGCCGGGACCAGCCGAAAAAAGATTAAAAGATGTTATAAGAACTCTAAGGAGGACAGGGTCCAAGGCCTTCGTGAAATTTACAGTGCAGTCATTCCACTTTAGGCTGTTACTTCCACTGCAATTTCGACACATGGACACACGGTAATAATGGGTAGTGTTGCGAATCACTCAACAACATAAAGATGTGAGATGATGGAACATTGTTTTCATTAGCGTAAAACTTGCTGCATGTAGTGGTATACATATATCCGCTATTCCATACACCATGCGTGCACACGTAAAAAAAATCTGATGAAATAACGCCAAACAGTAGATATGATAATAGAAACAACATTCATTACAAACACAGAAGTCAAAATATCGTGTAGCAGGCGTCGAAGGTGGATTACAACTGAGTTAGAATTACTAGTAACTCACATCCGTATTCCACGTAGTGCCGGTCGCGGTGGCCGAGCGATTCTAGGCGCTTCAGTCCGGAACCACGCGGCTGCTACGGTCGCAGGTTCGAATCCTGCCTCGGGCATGGATGTACAGGGCTATTACAAATGATTGAAGAGATTTCATAAATTCACTGTAGCTCCATTCATTGACATATGGTCACGACGCACTACAGATACGTAGAAAAACTCATAAAGTTTTGTTCGGCTGAAGCCGCACTTCAGGTTTCTGCATCCAGAGCGCTCGAGAGCGCAGTGAGACAAAATGGCAACAGGAGCCGAGAAATCGTATGTCGTGCTTGAAATGCACTCACATCAGTCAGTCATAACAGTGCAACGACACTTCAGGACGAAGTTCAACGAAGATCCACCAACTGCTAACTCCATTCGGCGATGGTATGCGCAGTTTAAAGCTTCTGGATGCCTCTGTAAGGGGAAATCAACGGGTCGGCCTGCAGTGAGCGAAGAAACGGTTGAACGCGTGCGGGCAAGTTTCACGCGTACCCTGCGGAACTCGACGAATAAAGCAAGCAGGGAACTAAACGTGCCACAGCCAACGGTTTGGAATATCTTACGGAAAAGGCTAAAGTAGAAGCCTTACCGTTTGCAATTGCTACAAGCCCTGACACCCGATGACGAAGTCAAACGCTTTGAATTTTCGGCGCGGTTGCAACAGCTCATGGAAGAGGATGCGTTCAGTGCGAAACTTATTTTCAGTGATGAAGCAACGTTTTTTCTTAATGGTGGAGTGAACAGACACAATGTGCGAATCTGGGCGGTAGAGAATCCTCACGCATTCGTGCAGCAAATTCGCAATTCACCAAAAGTTAACGTGTTTTGTGCAATCTCACGGTTTAAAGTTTACGGCCCCTTTTTCTTCTGCGAAAAAGACGTTACAGGACACATGTATCTGGACATGCTGGAAAACTGGCTCATGCCACAACTGGAGACCGAACGCGCCGACTTCGTCTTTCAACAGGATGGTGCTCCACCGCACTTCCATCATGATGTTCGGCATTTCTTAAACAGGAGATTGGAAAACCGATGGGCCGGCCGAAGTGGCCGTGCGGTTAAAGGCGCTGCAGTCTGGAACCGCAAGACCGCTACGGTCGCAGGTTCGAATCCTGCCTCGGGCATGGATGTTTGTGATGTCCTTAGGTTAGTTAGGTTTAACTAGTTCTAAGTTCTAGGGGACTAATGACCTCAGCAGTTGAGTCCCATAGTGCTCAGAGCCATTTGAACCATTTGAAAACCAATGGATCGGTCGTGGTGGAGATCATGATCAGCAATTCAATTCATGTCATGGCCTCCACGCTCTCCCTACTTAACCCCATGCGATTTCTTTCTGTGGGGTTATGTGAAAGATTCAGTGTTTAAACCTCCTCTACCAAGAAACGTGCCAGAACTGCGAGCTCGCATCAACGATGCTTTCGAACTCATTGATGGGGACATGCTGCGCCGAGTGTGGGAGGAACTTGATTATCGGCTTGATGTCTGCCGAATCACTAAAGGGGCACATATCGAACATTTGTGAATGCCTCAAAAAACTTTTCGAGTTTTTGTATGTTTGTGCAAAGCATTGTGAAAATATCTCAAATAATAAAGTTATTGTAGAGCTGTGAAATCGCTTCAATCATTTGTAATAACCCTGTATGTGATGTCCTTAGGTTTAAGTAGTTGTAAGTCTAGGGGACTGATGACCTCAGATGTTAAGTCCCATAGTGCTTAGAGCCATTTGAACCATTTGAGCCATTCCACGTAGTGCTAACGCAGTTTGCGAAAAATAAGCACCCCCTGGCCATGTCTGCGCACAGTCTTCAGTGAATCATAACGTGTGCTGCCGAAGGGTCGGCATAGCTTTATGAAGCATCCTGTAGTTGCTTCTTGCGACGTAGTGGGGAATCGCCTGTTCGCTCTTCAGCTTGCGCACTTTGCAGATTTAAGGAGGGAAATGCATGACCGCAGTATGGCGACCTTCCTTCCCCCAGACTTCACGCTTCTACTATCCTCCGCCCCCCCCCCCCCCCCACCCTCTCCTCTCTACTCACCAGTCCGTCACACTCCTAAAACAGAATTCATCTCTTAGACGTGGTACACACATTTAATATTCGTTTTTAACCCAACTCATTAAACAATAAACAATTTTATGTTATTAAAACACTACATTTAATTATGTGCGGTTTTTTCATCTCCTGAAACGCGCAAATCATTAAGCCTACAGAAAAAGTGAATGGGACCCTTCTGTAGGAAATGTATATTAACCTAATTTTGTACTGGTAAAAATTTTCTAGAAGTCGCGGTCTCCAATTATTCAAGAAAAATATTATAAATGGCATTTACACGCACCTCCCCTCCCCGTCCCATAACACAGTCACACACCAATGGTCAAGATTTTTTTTGCTCCTACCACTGTACAAAAATGTGCAACTACATGAATCTTTTGCCCTATTTAACCTTTTTTGTTTTCGTTGACTGGGTTAAAAAGCAACCCTGCGCATTGGAGTCACGGAGAAACAATGAAGTCGAAATCAAGAACAGTAATATTTAAATTCCGATTAGGGTACTCTCACTTGCAACTGAGGTATGTTTTTGATGAGATTCAGACAAAATGCCATCCTGCACCAATGTAAACTTTTCTTATGAATGTCACAAAGAAAGTGTGAAATATGTTTTTAGGACGATAGCACTCTCCATAGTTTGCTGTAATTCTGAGAAGTTGCACATTTCGTTTGTTGTTTTAACATGATAAGACTGTCGACAAAGAGAGACAGACAGGTGGGGGGAGGAGAGGGAGAGAGGGAGAGAGAGAGAGAGAGAGAGAGAGAGAGAGAGAGAGAGAGAGAGAGAGAGAGAATCAATGGTTCCACAAAGTGACACGAATGAAATGCTGTTTGAGAAAAATGTTCCTTCAACGAGAGCAAAATTAGAGCACAAGTCCTGTCACAGTCGAATTCGCTAGAAACCACGGAAAGCCTAATACAGTTTCAATCACTATTCTCCCAATTACGCAGGGACGAAGATTTGGGTTTAACGTGCCGTCGACGACAGAGTCAAGAGTGACGGAGAACAAGCTCCCATTAGAGAAGGACGTGAAGGAAATCGGCAGTGCCCTTCCACAGGAACCATCGCGAAATTCGTCGTAAGCGGTTTAGGGAAATCACGGGAAACCTAAATCTGAATTGGCGGTCGGGTCTTTGAACCGCCGTCATCCCGGTGTCTTCCCACTGCAACTCCCCGCTCTCTCCCGATTACTAGTCCCCCAATTCAACCAGCGCGCCGATTTCATCAGCTCTGAAGCTGCACGTTTGGTTATTGCAACTGACCATTTACCGTAAACGATTGAATAAATGTGAAGTGGCAGTTGGCTGGGTGCTATCGTATTCCACAATACGGCTCCAGCTCTGAGTATGACATATCTCGGCTGTACATGTGAAAGGCTTAATCACGACCAGTTGTAACAATAATTCACTCGACTACCCCTCACGTGATAACCTTACTGGTATGCCTGTTGATGTCTCTGCAACAAATATAATATTGAGGAAACCGTCGTTCTGTGCGCGAAGTTAGCCAATAAAGAAAAACGCATTCTCGGGCCGAAAGTACAGCTGTCTCGATTTGTTATGGACAGTAGTGCTGGTTTTCTTGAAGTTCAATGGAATGTCATAAATAAAAAGTCAAAGAACGAAAGCCAGCACTACTGTCCTTAACAAATCGAGACAGCTGTACTTTCGGCCTGATTAGGCTGCACGTTTGATGATTGTAACTGACCATTTAGCGTAAACTAATGAATAAATGTGAAGTGGCAGTTGGCTGGGTGCCATCGTATTCCACAAAACGGCTCCTGACAAACATGGCCAGGTGGCCCAGCCGTTTCCCTTTGAATACCCATACTACTCATATTCTACACAGCCCATACAGACGAGTCTGTAGGAAGTAGAAAGTAGTCTAACGAGCACACTTTATTTCTGTGTAATCAAATAGTACAGATTAAAGTCATAAAACATATATTACAGTGCAAATAGTATATCTGTTCGAAGACCATGTGTAAAGACAATGTCCTATAGCGTACAGAAGCTGGCCGACAGGAAGTTCTTTCATTCTCTCTGTAAGTCCACTATATTACCCTCAAAACATTGCAAGTGTTAGGTGACAAATGAACAAGGAAACGGGAGAGTAAAAGTTTCGAATTTCGAATGGCAGGCGTTACTTATTCACGCGGAAGTATCAACAGCCATTAGCCGGGAAGCGTGAACATTTCAACACTGTTACTTGGTCAGGAACACAGCAAACTCGACACTGTTCACCGAGACGGCGGCAAGCTCAGCAGAAAATCTTTAGAAGAGTGCAGACCGAAGTATCTCCAAGCACGAGTTGACTAAACAATTAAGATACTGCAATAAATTCGTTAGGCAAATGTAATTGGAACTGAAAATCGCTGACGACCCATGAAGAAGAGAATAACTTCGGTCATTACGAATGACGTCTTAGAGTGAAGCCTCTTCTCGACGACATAAATGCTCCACCTCCACTAGCCTAGAGAACTCGATCAGAAGAATCGATGGCGTTCACGTCATTCGCATTGGATTCTCTGGTTATGGCACACGTAACAACTTGTGTGTGAGAATGTTCTAGTACTGGTCTTACACCTGCTGCCTTAAAAGAAGATCAGCGATCCGAAGCCACGGATAATGAATGAAATTACAATTAAATCAATACCATTAGCTGCTGACGGGCGTTGATATACATTAACGGGGACAGTTGAAAATGTGTGTTCCGACCGGGACTCGAACCCGGGATCTCCTGCTTACATGGCAGACCCTCTAGCCACCTGAGCCACCGAGGGTACAGAGGATAGCGCGACTGCAGGGATTTATCGCCGGCACGCTCCCCGTGAGACTCACATTCTCAACTTATAGTCCACACACTACTTTCGTAGTGCCCCTGCCATTATACCCATTACTCGCGGTAGACAATCCACCAAGTCCCATAAGAGTTCAGGCAAATCGTGTGCATCCGCGAGAGAACAGATGCCATCTTCATATCGTTTAAGACTAACCGGCTGATGACCTTCAGTGCGGATGCACACGATTTGCCTGAACTCTTATGGGACTCGGTGGATTGTCTGCCGCGAGTAATGGGTATATTGGCAGGGGCACTACGAATGTAGTGTGTGGACTGTAAGAT